>NC_138433.1:2982489-3282980 GCF_016097725.1 Ips typographus
ATTTAATGGGGATTCCAAAAATGTCCTTAAAACTGTCATTTTCTCACTCCAAGTGAGTTTTACAGGTGATTTTGTCCCTGAGTGTCCTTACAAACTGTGTTTTTGACAGTTCAAACTTTGACAGCGTTTTTCTTCCTGACTGTACTCGATTTTTTAGTGTTTTTTTAGGTTAAGAGATAGGAAATCTAATGAGGATTCCAAAAATGTCCTTAAAACTGTCATTTTCTCACTCCAAGTGAGTTTTACAGGTGATTTTGTCCTTTCAAACTGTGTAACTGACAGTTCAAACTTTGACAGCGTTTTTCTCCCTGACTGTACCAAATTTTAAAGTGTTTTCTTATGTCATTGGAAAGGAAATTTAATGGGGATTCCAAAAATGTGCTTAAAACTGTCATTTTCTCACTCCAAGTGGGTTTTACACGCAATTTTGTCCTTGACTGTCCTTTCAAACTGCCTTTCTGACAGTTCAAATTTTGACAGCGTTTTTCTCCCTGACTGTACTCAATTTTGTAGTGTTTGTCTAGGTTAGGGAATAGGAAATTTAATGAGGATTCCAAAAATGTGCTTAAAACTGTCATTCACTCATTTGGTCCACCCTGTATATAGCGTTATTTATTTACTTGCTCAATTAGGACGTATTTACTGCATTTTCGTGTAATTAACGTGTGTTTTCTGGTTTTCAGGCCAAATTTCATGGGAACTAGATCGGGCTGTGCTGCAGGCCCTTAACCTCAAAAAAATCCGTTAAAATGGCCGCTAATCGTTTAGCTAAATGTCGCATCATTCAATGAACAGTCGCTATTTCCCTATTTAGCGTCCAATTAGCGGGGAAAACGGTCGTAACCTCAATTTCGGTGCAACTGCAACGAAATTCGCCATTTTAGCGGTTTATTGAACCACCCCGTAGATACTACACGTCTTAAGCTACATTTTGGTAAAAAAATCAATTTTCTAAGGTAAAAACTGGATTTTTGGTGAATTTTCTAACTGTTCCGTCATCAAATCGCTAAGTGAGCTGTCAAATTGACAGTTTCAAGGTCACGACCTTGATTTTTGGGTTGCAGGTAGCCGTGACCTTGAAGGTTAAGTGGTAATTTTTTTCAAAATTTTTGCTCTTCAAGTTACTGAGTTATCCAACAAAATGGCGGACTATGCAGTAAACGAACTGCGCCATCTTTGACAGGCTGTCAAAATGACAGTTTTAAGGTTAGGAGAGTGATTTTTTGCACCGAATCAGCCAACACCCTGTAGATTAACGGTGATTTTTTTTCCAATTTTTTCTACCTAATTTTTATGGGTGGGGGCCACAAAATGGCGGATCGTGCTGTTGGCGTAGTGAACAAACAGCGCCATTTTTGACAGGCTGTCAAAGTGACAGTTTTAAGGTTAGGAGCGGGATTTTTACTTAAAAACTCGAATTTTGGTGAATTTTCAAACTTTTCATTTAATTTTGCCAATTTGGTGATTCGTGTTTCGTATAGAGGACAGTCAGGAACAAAATTGCCTGTACAACCCACTTGGAGTGAGAAAATGACAGTTTTAAGCACATTTTTGGAATCCTCATAAAATTTCCTATCCCCTAACCTAAAAAAACACAAAAAAATGTGGTACAGTCAGGAAGAAAAACGGTGTCAAAGTTTGAACTGTCAGAAACACAGTTTGTAAGGACAGTCAGAGACAAAATTGCGTGCTAAACCCACTTGGAGTGAGAAAATGACAGTTTTAAGTACATTTTTGGAATCCCCATTAAATTTCCTATAACATAACCTAAAAAAACACAAAAAAATCGAGTACAGTCAGGAAAAAAAAACGCTGTCAAAATTTAAACTGTCAGAAACACAGTTTGTAAAGACAGTCACAGACAAAATTGCGTGCTAAACCCACTTAGGGTGAGAAAATGACAGTTTTAAGCACATTTTTGGAATCCTCATTAAATTTCCTATCTAATGACGTAAAAAACACTAAAAAATCGAGTACAGTCAGGGAGAAAAATGATGTCAAAATTTGAACTGTCAGAAATACAGTTTGAAAGGACAGTCAGGGACAAAATCGCTTGTAAAACACACTTGTAGTGCGAAAATGACAGTTTTAAGCACATTTTTGGAATCACCATTAAATTTCCTATCCAATAACCTAAAAAAACACTAAAAAATTAAGTACAGTCAGGTAGAAAAATTAAGTTAAACTTTGAACTGACAGAAACACAGTTTGAAAGGACAGTCAGGCACAAAATCGCCTGTAAAACTCACTTGGAGTGAGAAAATGACAGTTTTAAGGATATTTTTGAAATCCTCATTAAATTTCCTATCCAGTAACCTAAAAAACACTAAAAAATCGACTACAGGCAGGGAGAAAAACGCTGTCAAACTTTGAACTGTCAAAAACACAGTTTGAAAGGACAGTCAGGGACAAAATCGCCTGTAAAACCCACTTGGAGTGAGAAAATGACAGTTTTAAGCACATTTTTGGAATCCTCATTAAATTTCCTATCCAGTAACCTAAAAAACACTAAAAAATTAAGTACAGTCAGGGAGAAAAACGCTGTCAAAATTTGAACTGTCAGAAACACAATTTGAAAGGACAGTCAGGGACAAAATTGCCTGTATATCCCACTAGGAGTGAGAAAATGACAGTTTTAAGGATATTTTTGAAATCCTCATTAAATTTCCTATCCATTAACCTAAAAAACACTAAAAAATCGACTACAGGCAGGGAGAAAAACGCTGTCAAACTTTGAACTGTCAAAAACACAGTTTGAAAGGACAGTCAGGGACAAAATCGCCTGTAAAACCCACTTGGAGTGAGAAAATGACAGTTTTAAGCACATTTTTGGAATCCTCATTAAATTTCCTATCCAGTAACCTAAAAAACACTAAAAAATTAAGTACAGTCAGGGAGAAAAACGCTGTCAAAATTTGAACTGTCAGAAACACAATTTGAAAGGACAGTCAGGGACAAAATTGCCTGTATATCCCACTAGGAGTGAGAAAATGACAGTTTTAAGGATATTTTTGAAATCCTCATTAAATTTCCTATCCATTAACCTAAAAAACACTAAAAAATCGACTACAGGCAGGGAGAAAAACGCTGTCAAACTTTGAACTGTCAAAAACACAGTTTGAAAGGACAGTCAGGGACAAAATCGCCTGTAAAACCCACTTGGAGTGAGAAAATGGCAGTTTTAAGCACATTTTTGGAATCCTCATTAAATTTCCTATCCAGTAACCTAAAAAACACTAAAAAATTAAGTACAGTCAGGTAGAAAAATTAAGTTATACTTTGGACTGACAGAAACACAGTTTGAAAGGACAGTCAGGGACAAAATCGCTTGTAAACCACACTTAGAGTGGAAAAGTGACAGTTTTAAGCACATTTTTGGAATCGCCATTAAATTTCCTATCCTCTAACCTAGAAAAACACTAAAAAATCGAGTATAGTCAGGGAGAAAAACGGTGTCAAAGTTTGAACTGTCAAAAACACACTTTGTAAGGACAGTCAGGGAAAAATCGCCTGTAAAACACACTTGGAGTGAGAAAATTACAATTTTAGGCACATTTTTGGAATCCTCACCAAATTTCCTATCAAATAACCTAAAAAAACACTCTAAAATTGGGTACAGTCCGGGAAAAAAAACGCTGTCAAAATTTGAACTGTCAGAAACACAGTTTGAAAGGACAGTCAGGGACAAAATTGCCTAAAAAACCCACTTGGAGTGAGAAAATGACAGTTTTAAGCACATTTTTGAAATCCTCACTAAATTTCTCATCTACTAACCTAGAAAAACACTAAAATTTTCAAATTTGTTTCCCAAATTTTGCCAATTTGTTGATTTTTTTGCTTGGAACATTCATCAGGTTGATATGCAGTATTTTCCAAAATTGAGGACTGAAATTTTTGAAAAAATTACAAAAAATACTACAAACTCTAAGCTACATTTTGGTAAAAAAATCAAATTTTTAGGTTAAAAACTCGAATTTTGGTGAATTTTCAAACTTTTCCTTCATTTTTGCCAATTTGTTGATTTATGTTGAACGTTCTTTCGGTGGACACGCAGTAACGACTCGCTAAGTGGGCTGTCAAATTGACAGTTTCAAGGTCACGACCTTGATTTTTGGGTTGCAGGTAGCCGTGACCTTGAAGGTTAAGTGGTGATTTTTGCAATTTTTTTTCTCCACCCGTTTCGGAGATATTGACACAAAATGGCGGTCTTACCCTCACGATCAGTTTACCGGACCACGTCACATTCAAAATGGCGTCAAATTGACAGTTTCAAGGTCACGACCTTGATTTTTGGGTTACAAGTAGCCGTAACCTTGAAGGTTAAGTGGTAATTTTTTCAAAATTCCTCCTCCTCTATTTACTGAGTTATCCAACAAAATGGCGGACTATAACAGTAAACGAACTGCGCCATCTTTGACAGGCTGTCAAAATGACAGTTTTAAGGTTATCTCGGTGATTTTTTGTCTGGAATCAGCCAACACCCTGTAGATTAACGGTGATTTTTCCCCAAAAATTTCCCAAGTCATTTTCGTGGGTTTTCAGACACAAAATGGTTGCCCTTTTGGAATTTGACACTTTTCACTAAACACCCCGTAACTTGGTTATTTCGCCACCTACAGGGTGATTCAAAATACCGAATGAAAGCCCTTGAAATCCTCTTTTGACCACCCGGTATAGTAAAAATGTCAGATAACCCCACTTTTCGCTGTTAATTGAAATATTGCGTTTCTGCACTGTTTTAGATCAATTGAAAGCAATTTCGCAAAAACAAGGACAATAATAATATTTGCGCATTAATTGGCAATTTAATTGAACTAATTGAAAAAAAAAAAATGTCCGCCAGCATTATTCGCTTTATTAGAAATAATTTGGCCTTCAATCGTAATTTTTTTTTTACCGACTTTGACGCCCTCTAGCGGCCGAACGGTGCAACGTATCAACGTCCGCTCCACGTCACGTGATAGCCCCATTCGTTAGCTTTCTTTTGTTATACGATGTGTTTATACCGGGTGTTTCAAATAAGCGAGTTATTCACGTTTGAATGCAGTAACGCATGGAGAAACTTAGAAAAAACTAGGTTTTTCATTTTTTGTCTATTCCGGACCTGTAAAAACAGGGACGGACTTAAGGCAGGGTTGCAATTTTTTGACGTGTCATTCCTGGGATTTTCCTTGATAATTCAGCGCAAAAACGACCTTGATACCTCTTTTACTTCCCGAGATATTCAGTTTTTTCTCATTTCAGCCCTGTGACAGGACGTCCTGGGCCGCCATTTTGAATTTTCTGTCAAAAAACAATGTTGCACCTCATTTTAAAGGAAATTTTCTGTTCATTTTGAAAATTGCAAACGAAATGGTGTCGCAGCCCGCCATTTTGAATTTTCTGTCAAAAAACCGTTATTTTTGATGTTCAAATTTTGACAGCACTTTTCTCCCTGACTGTACCTGATTTTTTAGTGTTTTTCCAGGTTGTTGGATAGGAAATTTAATGGAGATTCCAAAAATGTACAAAAAACACTCACTTTTCCCCTCCAAGTGTGTTTTACAAGCGATTTTGTCCCTGACTGTCTTTCAGACAGATCAAACTTTGACGCCGCTTTTCTCCCTGACTGTACTACATTTTTTAGTGTTTTTTCAGGTTGTTGGATAGGAAATTTAATGAGGATTCTAGAAATGTTCTTAAAACTGTCACTTTTTTACTCCAAGTGTGTTTTACAAGCGATTTTGTCCCTGACTGTCCTTCAAACAGTGTTTCAGACAGTTCAAACTTTGACACAGCTTTTCTCCCTGACTGTACCAAATTTTTTAGTGTTTTTCCAGGTTGTTGGATAGGAAATTTAATGAGGATTCCAAAAATGCACAAAAAACAGTCACTTTCCAACTCCAAGTGGGTTTTTCAAGCGATTTTGTCCCTGACTGTCATTCAAACAGTGTTTCAGACTGTTCAAATTTAACACCGCTTTTCTTACTGACTGTACCGAATTTTTTAGTGTTTTTCCAGGTTGTTGGATAGGAAATTTAATGGAGATTCCAAAAATGCACAAAAAACACTCACTTTTCCACTCCAAATGGGTTTTTCAAGCGATTTTGTCCCTGACTGTCTTTCAAACAGTGTTTCAGACTGTTCAAACTTTAACACCGCTTTTCTTACTGACTGTACTCGATTTTTTAGTGTTTTTCCAATTTGTTGGATAGGAAATTTAATGGAGATTCCAAAAATGCACAAAAAACACTCACTTTTCCACTCCAAGTGGGTTTTTCAAGCGATTTTGTCCCTGACTGTCTTTCAAACAGTGTTTCAGACTGTTCAAACTTTAACACCGCTTTTCTTACTGACTGTACCGAATTTTTTAGTGTTTTTCCAGGTTTTTGGATAGGAAATTTAATGGAGATTCCAAAAATGCACAAAAAACACTCACTTTTCCACTCCAAATGGGTTTTTCAAGCGATTTTGTCCCTGACTGTATTTCAAACAGTGTTTCAGACAGTTCAAACTTTAACACCGCTTTTCTTACTGACTGTACTAAATTTTTTAGTGTTTTTCCAGGTTGTTGGATAGGAAATTTAATGGAGATTCCAAAAATGCACAAAAAACACTCACTTTTCCACTCCAAATGGGTTTTTCAAGCGATTTTGTCCCTGACTGTCTTTCAAACAGTGTTTCAGACTGTTCAAACTTTAACACCGCTTTTCTTACTGACTGTACTCGATTTTTTAGTGTTTTTCCAATTTGTTGGATAGGAAATTTAATGGAGATTCCAAAAATGCACAAAAAACACTCACTTTTCCACTCCAAATGGGTTTTTCAAGCGATTTTGTCCCTGACTGTCTTTCAAACAGTGTTTCAGACTGTTCAAACTTTAACACCGCTTTTCTTACTGACTGTACTAAATTTTTTAGTGTTTTTCCAGGTTGTTGGATAGGAAATTTAATGGAGATTCCAAAAATGCACAAAAAACACTCACTTTTCCACTCCAAATGGGTTTTTCAAGCGATTTTGTCCCTGACTGTCTTTCAAACAGTGTTTCAGACTGTTCAAACTTTAACACCGCTTTTCTTACTGACTGTACTAAATTTTTTAGTGTTTTTCCAGGTTGTTGGATAGGAAATTTAATGGAGATTCCAAAAATGCACAAAAAACACTCACTTTTCCACTCCAAATGGGTTTTTCAAGCGATTTTGTCCCTGACTGTCTTTCAAACAGTGTTTCAGACTGTTCAAACTTTAACACCGCTTTTCTTACTGACTGTACTAAATTTTTTAGTGTTTTTCCAGGTTGTTGGATAGGAAATTTAATGAGGATTCCAAAAATGTACAAAAAACACTCACTTTTCCACTCCAAGTGTGTTTTACAAGCGATTTTGTCTCTGACTGTCTTTCAAACAGTGTTTCAGACTGTTCAAACTTTAACACCGCTTTTCTTACTGACTGTACCGAATTTTTTAGTGTTTTTCCAGGTTGTTGGATAGGAAATTTAATGGAGATTCCAAAAATGCACAAAAAACACTCACTTTTCCACTCCAAATGGGTTTTTCAAGCGATTTTGTCCCTGACTGTCTTTCAAACAGTGTTTCAGACTGTTCAAACTTTAACACCGCTTTTCTTACTGACTGTACTAAATTTTTTAGTGTTTTTCCAGGTTGTTGGATAGGAAATTTAATGAGGATTCCAAAAATGTACAAAAAACACTCACTTTTCCACTCCAAATGGGTTTTTCAAGCGATTTTGTCCCTGACTGTCTTTCAAACAGTGTTTCAGGCTGTTCAAACTTTGACACAGCTTTTCTCACTGACTGTACTAAATTTTTTAGTGTTTTTCCAGGTTGTTGGATAGGAAATTTAATGGAGATTTCAAAAATGCACAAAAAACACTCACTTTTCCACTCCAAGTGGGTTTTTCAAGCGATTTTGTCCCTGACTGTCTTTCAAACAGTGTTTCAGACTGTTCAAACTTTAACACCGCTTTTCTTACTGACTGTACTAAATTTTTTAGTGTTTTTCCAGGTTGTTGGATAGGAAATTTAATGAGGATTCCAAAAATGTACAAAAAACACTCACTTTTCCACTCCAAGTGTGTTTTACAAGCGATTTTGTCTCTGACTGTCTTTCAAACAGTGTTTCAGACTGTTCAAACTTTAACACCGCTTTTCTTACTGACTGTACTAAATTTTTTAGTGTTTTTCCAGGTTGTTGGATAGGAAATTTAATGAGGATTCCAAAAATGTACAAAAAACACTCACTTTTCCACTCCAAGTGTGTTTTACAAGCGATTTTGTCCCTGACTGTCTTTCAAACAGTGTTTCAGGCTGTTCAAACTTTGACACAGCTTTTCTCACTGACTGTACTAAATTTTTTAGTGTTTTTCCAGGTTGTTGGATAGGAAATTTAATGGAGATTTCAAAAATGCACAAAAAACACTCACTTTTCCACTCCAAGTGGGTTTTTCAAGCGATTTTGTCCCTGACTGTCTTTCAAACAGTGTTTCAGACTGTTCAAACTTTAACACCGCTTTTCTTACTGACTGTACTAAATTTTTTAGTGTTTTTCCAGGTTGTTGGATAGGAAATTTAATGAGGATTCCAAAAATGTACAAAAAACACTCACTTTTCCACTCCAAGTGTGTTTTACAAGCGATTTTGTCCCTGACTGTCTTTCAAACAGTGTTTCAGACTGTTCAAACTTTAACACCGCTTTTCTTACTGACTGTACTAAATTTTTTAGTGTTTTTCCAGGTCGTTGGATAGGAAATTTAATGAGGATTCCAAAAATGTACAAAAAACACTCACTTTTCCACTCCAAGTGTGTTTTACAAGCGATTTTGTCTCTGACTGTCTTTCAAACAGTGTTTCAGACTGTTCAAACTTTAACACCGCTTTTCTTACTGACTGTACTAAATTTTTTAGTGTTTTTCCAGGTTGTTGGATAGGAAATTTAATGGAGATTCCAAAAATGCACAAAAAACACTCACTTTTCCACTCCAAATGGGTTTTTCAAGCGATTTTGTCCCTGACTGTCTTTCAAACAGTGTTTCAGACTGTTCAAACTTTAACACCGCTTTTCTTACTGACTGTACCGAATTTTTTAGTGTTTTTCCAGGTTTTTGGATAGGAAATTTAATGGAGATTCCAAAAATGCACAAAAAACACTCACTTTTCCACTCCAAATGGGTTTTTCAAGCGATTTTGTCCCTGACTGTCTTTCAAACAGTGTTTCAGACTGTTCAAACTTTAACACCACTTTTCTTACTGACTGTACTAAATTTTTTAGTGTTTTTCCAGGTTGTTGGATAGGAAATTTAATGGAGATTCCAAAAATGCACAAAAAACACTCACTTTTCCACTCCAAATGGGTTTTTCAAGCGATTTTGTCCCTGACTGTCTTTCAAACAGTGTTTCAGACTGTTCAAACTTTAACACCACTTTTCTTACTGACTGTACTAAATTTTTTAGTGTTTTTCCAGGTTGTTGGATAGGAAATTTAATGGAGATTCCAAAAATGCACAAAAAACCCTCACTTTTCCACTCCAAGTGTGTTTTACAAGCGATTTTGTCCTTGACTGTCTTTCAAACAGTGTTTCAGACAGTTCAAACTTTGACACAGCTTTTCTCCCTGACTGTACCAAATTTTTTAGTGTTTTTCCAGGTTGTTGGATAGGAAATTTAATGAGGATTTCAAAAATGCACAAAAAACAGTCACTTTCCAACTCCAAGTGGGTTTTTCAAGCGATTTTGTCCCTGACTGTCTTTCAAACAGTGTTTCAGACAGTTCAAACTTTGACACCGCTTTTCTCTCTGACTGTACTAAATTTTTTAGTGTTTTTCCAGGTTGTTGGATAGGAAATTTAATGAGGATTCCAAAAATGCACAAAAAACAGTCACTTTCCAACTCCAAGTGGGTTTTTCAAGCGATTTTGTCCCTGACTGTCTTTCAAACAGTGTTTCAGACAGTTCAAACTTTGACACCGCTTTTCTCTCTGACTGTACTAAATTTTTTAGTGTTTTTCCAGGTTGTTGGATAGGAAATTTAATGAGGATTTCAAAAATGCACAAAAAACAGTCACTTTCCAACTCCAAGTGGGTTTTTCAAGCGATTTTGTCCCTGACTGTCTTTCAAACAGTGTTTCAGACAGTTCAAACTTTGACACCGCTTTTCTTACTGACTGTACCGAATTTTTTAGTGTTTTTCCAGGTTGTTGGATAGGAAATTTAATGGAGATTCCAAAAATGTACAAAAAACACTCACTTTTCCACTCCAAGTGTGTTTTACAAGCGATTTTGTCCTTGACTGTCTTTCAAACAGCGTTTCAGACTGTTCAAACTTTAACACCGCTTTTCTTACTGACTGTACTAAATTTTTTAGTGTTTTTCCAGGTTGTTGGATAGGAAATTTAATGGAGATTCCAAAAATGTACAAAAAACACTCACTTTTCCACTCCAAGTGTGTTTTACAAGCGATTTTGTCCTTGACTGTCTTTCAAACAGCGTTTCAGACTGTTCAAACTTTAACACCGCTTTTCTTACTGACTGTACTAAATTTTTTAGTGTTTTTCCAGGTTGTTGGATAGGAAATTTAATGGAGATTCCAAAAATGCACAAAAAACACTCACTTTTCCACTCCAAGTGGGTTTTACAAGCCATTTTGTCTCTGACTGTCCAGAAAAAAACAAAAATACTGAAACTCCATATTTATTTCCATATACAGTAGTACAATCTAGTTACGAACAATTACAGCACTTTCTTCCACACGTCACTTACTACATAAGTCTTAAATCGTACTAAATACAGTATTATTACTCTATATACATAAATATGTACAAATTTTAGTACAATCGCGGCAAAAAATAGAAACAAACATTGATTGATACGAGATTAGTCAAAAAAGGGGAAGTAAGTTTTGATTGTCCGATTTTTTTGATTTTTTTTTTCAAACTTAAATTTTTTTGCACCACCCTGTATATATAAAAAAATAAAATTCCACAAATCAAGGCCGCCTACCATCTAAAACGCTTTATGTACAATTTTACTTCTAAAAAGTACAATTTTTATGTATTTTTTCCTATTATATACACTTATGTACAATTTAGTGTACATTACATATATATGTTATAGGAACTTTGGTTTTTTTCCGAAAAAAAACACATTCACCCTGTATACTATACATATATATATAAAAATGTCAAGAAAAAAAAATAAATATATATTTAAGGGGCTGGGGAGGGGGGGAAATAAGGGGAAGGAGGGGGGTAATTCAAGTATATAAATCGTATACACCCGGTACATATACAGGATGACCACCCTGTACACGCAGCATATATATAGATATAGTAAATACACGAAAAATCACAGATTCGCCTTCAAACTGTGTTACTGACAGTTCAAATTTTGACAGCGTTTTTCTCTCTGACTGTACTCGATTTTTTAGTGTTTTTCTAGGTTAGGGGATAGGAAATTTAATGAGGATTCCAAAAATGTGCTTAAAACTGTCATTTTCTCACTCCAAGTGTGATTTACAGGCAATTTTGTCTCTGACTGTCCTTTCAAACTGCCTTTCTGACAGTTCAAACTTTGACAGCGTTTTTCTCCTTGACTGTACCAAATTTTTTACTGTTTTCTTATGTCATTGGATAGGAAATTTAATGAGGATTCCAAAAATGTGCTTAAAACTGTCATTTTCTCACTCCAAGTGTGATTTACAGGCAATTTTGTCCCTGACTGTCCTTTCAAACTGTGTCACTGACAGTTCAAATTTTGACAGCGTTTTTCTTCCTGACTGTACTCGATTTTTTAGTGTTTTTTTAGGTTAGGGAATAGGAAATTTAATGAGGATTCCAAAAATGTGCTTAAAACTGTCATTTTCTCACTCCAAGTGTGATTTACAGGCAATTTTGTCCCTGACTGTCCTTTCAAACTGTGTCACTGACAGTTCAAATTTTGACAGCGTTTTTCTTCCTGACTGTACTCGATTTTTTAGTGTTTTTCTAGGTTAGGGGATAGGAAATTTAATGAGGATTTCAAAAATGTGCTTAAAACTGTCATTTTCTCACTCCAAGTATGATTTACAGGCAATTTTGTCTCTGACTGTCCTTTCAAACTGTGTTTCAGACTGTTCAAACTTTAACACCGCTTTTCTTACTGACTGTACTAAATTTTTTAGTGTTTTTCCAGGTTGTTGGATAGGAAATTTAATGGAGATTCCAAAAATGTACTAAAAACACTCACTTTTCCACTCCAAATGGGTTTTTCAAGCGATTTTGTCCCTGACTGTCTTTCAGACAGTTCAAATTTTGACGCCACTTTTCTCCCTGACTGTACCGAATTTTTTAGTGTTTTTCCAGGTTGCTGGATAGGAAATTTAATGGAGATTCCAAAAATGTACAAAAAACACTCACTTTTCCACTCCAAGTGGGTGTTACAAGCGATTTTGTCCCTGACTGTCTTTCAAACAGTGTTTCAGACTGTTCAAACTTTAACACCGCTTTTCTTACTGACTGTACTAAATTTTTTAGTGTTTTTCCAGGTTGTTGGATAGGAAATTTAATGGAGATTCCAAAAATGTACAAAAAACCCTCACTTTTCCACTCCAAATGGGTTTTACAAGCGATTTTGTCCCTGACTGTCTTTCAAACAGTGTTTCAGACTGTTCAAACTTTAACACCGCTTTTCTTACTGACTGTACTAAATTTTTTAGTGTTTTTCCAGGTTGTTGGATAGGAAATTTAATGGAGATTCCAAAAATGTACAAAAAACACTCACTTTTCCACTCCAAATGGGTTTTTCAAGCGATTTTGTCCCTGACTGTCTTTCAGACAGTTCAAATTTTGACGCCACTTTTCTCCCTGACTGTACCGAATTTTTTAGTGTTTTTCCAGGTTGCTGGATAGGAAATTTAATGGAGATTCCAAAAATGTACAAAAAACACTCACTTTTCCACTCCAAGTGGGTGTTACAAGCGATTTTGTCCCTGACTGTCTTTCAGACAGTTCAAATTTTGACGCCACTTTTCTCCCTGACTGTACCGAATTTTTTAGTGTTTTTCCAGGTTGCTGGATAGGAAATTTAATGGGGATTCCAAAAATGTACAAAAAACACTCACTTTTCCACTCCAAATGGGTTTTTCAAGCGATTTTGTCCCTGACTGTCATTCAAACAGTGTTTCAGACTGTTCAAACTTTAACACCGCTTTTCTTACTGACTGTACTAAATTTTTTAGTGTTTTTCCAGGTTGTTGGATAGGAAATTTAATGGAGATTCCAAAAATGTACAAAAAACACTCACTTTTCCACTCCAAATGGGTTTTTCAAGCGATTTTGTCCCTGACTGTCTTTCAAACAGTGTTTCAGACAGTTCAAACTTTAACACCGCTTTTCTCCCTGACTGTACTGAATTTTTTAGTGTTTTTTCAGGTTGTTAGGTAGGAAATTCAATGAGGATTCCAAAAATGCACAAAAAACACTCATTTTTCCACTCCAAATGGGTTTTTCAAGCGATTTTGTCCTTGACTGTCTATCAAACAGTGTTTCAGACAGTTCAAACTTTAACACCGCTTTTCTTACTGACTGTACTAAATTTTTTAGTGTTTTTCCAGGTTGTTGGATAGGAAATTTAATGGAGATTCCAAAAATGCACAAAAAACACTCACTTTTCCACTCCAAGTGGGTTTTACAAGCCATTTTGTCTCTGACTGTCCAGAAAAAAACAAAAATACTGAAACTCCATATTTATTTCCATATACAGTAGTACAATCTAGTTACGAACAATTACAGCACTTTCTTCCACACGTCACTTACTACATAAGTCTTAAATCGTACTAAATACAGTATTATTACTCTATATACATAAATATGTACAAATTTTAGTACAATCGCGGCAAAAAATAGAAACAAACATTGATTGATACGAGATTAGTCAAAAAAGGGGAAGTAAGTTTTGATTGTCCGATTTTTTTGATTTTTTTTTCAAACTTAAATTTTTTTGCACCACCCTGTATATATAAAAAAATAAAATTCCACAAATCAAGGCCGCCTACCATCTAAAACGCTTTATGTACAATTTTACTTCTAAAAAGTACAATTTTTATGTATTTTTTCCTATTATATACACTTATGTACAATTTAGTGTACATTACATATATATGTTATAGGAACTTTGGTTTTTTTCCGAAAAAAAACACATTCACCCTGTATACTATACATATATATATATAAAAATGTCAAGAAAAAAAAATAAATATATATTTAAGGGGTGGGGGGGGGGGGAAATAAGGGGAAGGAGGGGGGTAATTCTAGTATATAAATCGTATACACCCGGTACATATACAGGATGACCACCCTGTACACGCAGCATATATATAGATATAGTAAATACACGAAAAATCACAGATTTGCCTTCAAACTGTGTTACTGACAGTTCAAATTTTGACAGCGTTTTTCTCTCTGACTGTACTCGATTTTTTAGTGTTTTTTAGGTTAGAGGATAGGAAATTTCATGAGGATTCCAAAAATGTGCTTAAAACTGTCATTTTCTCACTCCAAGTGTGATTTACAGGCAATTTTGTCTCTGACTGTCCTTTCAAACTGCCTTTCTGACAGTTCAAACTTTGACAGCGTTTTTCTCCTTGACTGTACCAAATTTTTTACTGTTTTCTTATGTCATTGGATAGGAAATTTAATGAGGATTCCAAAAATGTGCTTAAAACTGTAATTTTCTCACTCCAAGTGTGATTTACAGGCAATTTTGTCCCTGACTGTCCTTTCAAACTGTGTCACTGACAGTTCAAATTTTGACAGCGTTTTTCTTCCTGACTGTACTCGATTTTTTAGTGTTTTTCTAGGTTAGGGGATAGGAAATTTAATGAGGATTCCAAAAATGTGCTTAAAACTGTCATTTTCTCACTCCAAGTGTGATTTACAGGCAATTTTGTCTCTGACTGTCCTTTCAAACTGCCTTTCTGACAGTTCAAACTTTGACAGCGTTTTTCTCCTTGACTGTACCAAATTTTTTACTGTTTTCTTATGTCATTGGATAGGAAATTTAATGAGGATTCCAAAAATGTGCTTAAAACTGTCATTTTCTCACTCCAAGTGTGATTTACAGGCAATTTTGTCCCTGACTGTCCTTTCAAACTGTGTCACTGACAGTTCAAATTTTGACAGCGTTTTTCTTCCTGACTGTACTCGATTTTTTAGTGTTTTTCTAGGTTAGGGGATAGGAAATTTAATGAGGATTTCAAAAATGTGCTTAAAACTGTCATTTTCTCACTCCAAGTATGATTTACAGGCAATTTTGTCTCTGACTGTCCTTTCAAACTGTGTTTCAGACTGTTCAAACTTTAACACCGCTTTTCTTACTGACTGTACTAAATTTTTTAGTGTTTTTCCAGGTTGTTGGATAGGAAATTTAATGGAGATTCCAAAAATGTACTAAAAACACTCACTTTTCCACTCCAAATGGGTTTTTCAAGCGATTTTGTCCCTGACTGTCTTTCAGACAGTTCAAATTTTGACGCCACTTTTCTCCCTGACTGTACCGAATTTTTTAGTGTTTTTCCAGGTTGCTGGATAGGAAATTTAATGGAGATTCCAAAAATGTACAAAAAACACTCACTTTTCCACTCCAAGTGGGTGTTACAAGCGATTTTGTCCCTGACTGTCTTTCAAACAGTGTTTCAGACTGTTCAAACTTTAACACCGCTTTTCTTACTGACTGTACTAAATTTTTTAGTGTTTTTCCAGGTTGTTGGATAGGAAATTTAATGGAGATTCCAAAAATGTACAAAAAACCCTCACTTTTCCACTCCAAATGGGTTTTACAAGCGATTTTGTCCCTGACTGTCTTTCAAACAGTGTTTCAGACTGTTCAAACTTTAACACCGCTTTTCTTACTGACTGTACTAAATTTTTTAGTGTTTTTCCAGGTTGTTGGATAGGAAATTTAATGGAGATTCCAAAAATGTACAAAAAACACTCACTTTTCCACTCCAAATGGGTTTTTCAAGCGATTTTGTCCCTGACTGTCTTTCAGACAGTTCAAATTTTGACGCCACTTTTCTCCCTGACTGTACCGAATTTTTTAGTGTTTTTCCAGGTTGCTGGATAGGAAATTTAATGGAGATTCCAAAAATGTACAAAAAACACTCACTTTTCCACTCCAAGTGGGTGTTACAAGCGATTTTGTCCCTGACTGTCTTTCAGACAGTTCAAATTTTGACGCCACTTTTCTCCCTGACTGTACCGAATTTTTTAGTGTTTTTCCAGGTTGCTGGATAGGAAATTTAATGGGGATTCCAAAAATGTACAAAAAACACTCACTTTTCCACTCCAAATGGGTTTTTCAAGCGATTTTGTCCCTGACTGTCATTCAAACAGTGTTTCAGACTGTTCAAACTTTAACACCGCTTTTCTTACTGACTGTACTAAATTTTTTAGTGTTTTTCCAGGTTGCTGGATAGGAAATTTAATGGGGATTCCAAAAATGTACAAAAAACACTCACTTTTCCACTCCAAATGGGTTTTTCAAGCGATTTTGTCCCTGACTGTCTTTCAAACAGTGTTTCAGACTGTTCAAACTTTAACACCGCTTTTCTTACTGACTGTACTAAATTTTTTAGTGTTTTTCCAGGTTGCTGGATAGGAAATTTAATGGGGATTCCAAAAATGTACAAAAAACACTCACTTTTCCACTCCAAATGGGTTTTTCAAGCGATTTTGTCCCTGACTGTCTTTCAAACAGTGTTTCAGACTGTTCAAACTTTAACACCGCTTTTCTTACTGACTGTACTAAATTTTTTAGTGTTTTTCCAGGTTGCTGGATAGGAAATTTAATGGGGATTCCAAAAATGTACAAAAAACTTACTTTTCCACTCCAAATGGGTTTTTCAAGCGATTTTGTCCCTGACTGTCTTTCAAACAGTGTTTCAGACTGTTCAAACTTTAACACCGCTTTTCTTACTGACTGTACTAAATTTTTTAGTGTTTTTCCAGGTTGTTGGATAGGAAATTTAATGGGGATTCCAAAAATGTACAAAAAACACTCACTTTTCCACTCCAAATGGGTTTTTCAAGCGATTTTGTCCCTGACTGTCATTCAAACAGTGTTTCAGACTGTTCAAACTTTAACACCGCTTTTCTTACTGACTGTACTAAATTTTTTAGTGTTTTTCCAGGTTGTTGGATAGGAAATTTAATGGGGATTCCAAAAATGTACAAAAAACACTCACTTTTCCACTCCAAGTGGGTTTTTCAAGCGATTTTGTCTCTGACTGTCTTTCAAACAGTGTTTCAGACTGTTCAAACTTTAACACCGCTTTTCTTACTGACTGTACTAAATTTTTTAGTGTTTTTCCAGGTTGCTGGATAGGAAATTTAATGGGGATTCCAAAAATGTACAAAAAACACTCACTTTTCCACTCCAAATGGGTTTTTCAAGCGATTTTGTCCCTGACTGTCATTCAAACAGTGTTTCAGACTGTTCAAACTTTAACACCGCTTTTCTTACTGACTGTACTAAATTTTTTAGTGTTTTTCCAGGTTGCTGGATAGGAAATTTAATGGAGATTCCAAAAATGTACAAAAAACACTCACTTTTCCACTCCAAGTGTGTTTTACAAGCAATTTTGTTCCTGACTGTCTTTCAGACAGTTCAAATTTTGACGCCACGTTTCTCCCTGACTGTACCGAATTTTTTAGTGTTTTTCCAGGTTGTTGGATAGGAAATTTAATGGAGATTCCAAAAATGCACAAAAAACACTCACTTTTCCACTCCAAATGGGTTTTTCAAGCGATTTTGTCCCTGACTGTCATTCAAACAGTGTTTCAGACTGTTCAAACTTTAACACCGCTTTTCTTACTGACTGTACTAAATTTTTTAGTGTTTTTCCAGGTTGCTGGATAGGAAATTTAATGGGGATTCCAAAAATGTACAAAAAACACTCACTTTTCCACTCCAAATGGGTTTTTCAAGCGATTTTGTCCCTGACTGTCTTTCAAACAGTGTTTCAGACTGTTCAAACTTTAACACAG
The DNA here is from genome assembly GCF_016097725.1 of Ips typographus. Lineage (NCBI taxonomy): Eukaryota > Metazoa > Arthropoda > Insecta > Coleoptera > Curculionidae > Ips > Ips typographus. The sequence continues at coordinate 3,000,504 of NC_138433.1, forward strand.
CTTTTCTTACTGACTGTACTAAATTTTTTAGTGTTTTTCCAGGTTGTTGGATAGGAAATTTAATGGGGATTCCAAAAATGTACAAAAAACACTCACTTTTCCACTCCAAGTGGGTTTTTCAAGCGATTTTGTCTCTGACTGTCTTTCAAACAGTGTTTCAGACTGTTCAAACTTTAACACCGCTTTTCTTACTGACTGTACTAAATTTTTTAGTGTTTTTCCAGGTTGCTGGATAGGAAATTTAATGGAGATTCCAAAAATGCACAAAAAACACTCACTTTTCCACTCCAAATGGGTTTTTCAAGCGATTTTGTCCCTGACTGTCATTCAAACAGTGTTTCAGACTGTTCAAACTTTAACACCGCTTTTCTTACTGACTGTACTAAATTTTTTAGTGTTTTTCCAGGTTGCTGGATAGGAAATTTAATGGAGATTCCAAAAATGCATAAAAAACACTCACTTTTCCACTCCAAGTGGGTTTTTCAAGCGATTTTGTCCCTGACTGTCTTTGAATTGTCAATTGTCTTGTCTAAATAAGGGAAAGGAGGGGGGTAATTCTAGTTAATAAATCGTATACACCCGGTACATATACAGGATGACCACCCTGTACACGCAGCATATATATAGATATAGTAAATACACGTAAAATCACAGATTTGCCTTATGGAAATAAGTTTTGATATGCCCCATACTAGACCATGCCTTTTGACATCATTCTGACGGTGTTTTTCAGCGCTTGACGCTTGTTGCAGAACCATATTCGGATCACTTCGCGCTCGTACCCGAGCTGGTGCGCCAGGCCGGTAATTTCGGTACCTGTAATCGGTAAGTGATTTCAAACCGTCATAACTCCGTTAGGAGAGCAGCTAAGGCGAAAGTGTATAGAAGGAAAGTTGTAGGGAATTTGATTCTCTACAAAAAAGGTTCTTTGCGATTTTTTTGTAGCTGGCTTGGTAAGGGAGGTATTTGGCGAAACAGTTGTAGAGGGCACTTAAGTGCCCTCAAACTCTTTTAGGTTGACAGTGAGAGGAAAAGTGTACAGAAGGAAAGTTGTAGGGAATTTAATTCTCTACCAAACTACTAAAGGGTGTTTTTGCCCTAAAGGGCTTGGTAAGGGAGATATTTAGTAAAAAGTATTGTGAGGCACTAAAGTGTGTCAAGCAGCCATTTAAGGGCTTGTAACTCCCTTGGGAGGGGAGTTATAGTAAAAGTGTATAGAAGGAAAGTTGTAGGGAATTAAATTCTCTACCAAACCAGTTAAGGGTGTTTTTGCCCTAAAGGGCTTGGTAAGGGAGATATTTAGTAAAAAGTGTCACCAGTTGGCCCAGCAAGGGGAGAGAAGTTATATGTATAGAAATATTCAAAAATTTCTCAAAATTACAAATTTTGAGAAACGCCATTTTTGCAGGAATGATAAGGTGACTCACCCTGTATATTCTGTAATTTTTTCCAGAATTTTAATCCTTCATTTAAGGGAGATACAGGGTGAAACACGCTAGTGTCACTTTGACAGTTACACCAATTTTCAAAAATTTCTCAAAAATCGCAATTTTTAATTGAGAAACGCCATTTTTTTTAGGAATAGTACTCACCCTGTAATTTTTTCAGATTTTTTTTAGCTTTTCGAGAAATACACGGTGAAACACGTTAGCAATCTTTTAAAGGCTTGTAATTCCCTTGGGAGAGCAGCTAGGGGAAAAGTGTACAGAAGTGAAGTTGTAGGGAATTTAATTCTCTACAAAACCACTAAAGGGTGTTTTTGCCCTAAAGGGCTTGGTAAGGGAGATATTAAGGAAAAAGTGCCGTGAGGCAGTAAAACGACACCACTTGGTGCGGGCAGCCATTTAAAGGTCTGTAACTCCCTTGGGACAGCAGCCAGGAAAAAAATTGATAGAAAGGAAGTTGTAGGGAATTAAATTCCCTACAAAATACCTTCACGGTGTTTTTCCCCTAAGTGGCTTGGTTAGGGAGTTATTAAGGAAAAAGTGCCGTGAGGCAGTAAAACGACACCACTTGGTGCGGGCAGCCATTTAAAGACCTCTAACTTCCTCGGGGGAGCAGCCAGGAAAAAAACTGATAGAAAGGAAGTTGTAGGGAATTAAATTCCCTACAAAATACCTTCACGGTGTTTTTCCCCTAAGTGGCTTGGTTAGGGAGTTATTAAGGAAAAAGTGCCGTGAGGCAGTAAAACGACACCACTTGGTGCGGGCAGCCATTTAAAGACCTCTAACTTCCTCGGGGGAGCAGCCAGGAAAAAAACTGATAGAAAGGAAGTTGTAGGGAATTAAATTCCCTACAAAATACCTTCACGGTGTTTTTCCCCTAAGTGGCTTGGTTAGGGAGTTATTAAGGAAAAAGTGCCGTGAGGCAGTAAAACGACACCACTTGGTGCGGGCAGCCATTTAAAGACCTCTAACTCCCTCGGGGGAGCAGCCAGGAAAAAAACTGATAGAAAGGAAGTTGTAGGAAATTAAATTCCTTACAAAATACCTTCACGGTGTTTTTCCCCTAAGTGGCTTGGTTAGGGAGTTATTAAGGAAAAAGTGCCGTGAGGCAGTAAAACGACACCACTTGGTGCAGGCAGCCATTTCAAGACCTGTAACTCCCTCGGGAGAGCAGTTAGAGGAAAAACTGATAGAAAGGAAGTTGTAGGGAATTAAATTCTCTACAAAAAAGATTCTTAGCATTTTTTTTGTAGCTTGCTTGGTAAGGAAGGTATTTGGCAAAAAAGTTGTAGAGTGCACTTAAGTGCCCTAAAACTCTCTTGAAGTGACAGCTAGAGGAAAAGTGCATAGAAGGAGAGTTGTAGGGAATTAAATTCCCTACCGAACCACTTAAGGGTGTTTTTGCCCTAAAGGGCTTGGTAAAGGAGATATTAAGGAAAAAGTGCTGTGAGGCAGCAAAATGTCACCACTTGGTGCGGGCAGCCATTTAAAGGCCTGTAATTCCTCAGGAGGAGCAGTTAGGGAAAAAACTGATAGAGAGGAAGTTGTAGGGAATTAAATTCCCTACCGAACCACTTAAGGGTGTTTTTGCCCTAAAGGGCTTGGTAAAGGAGATATTAAGGAAAAAGTGCTGTGAGGCAGCAAAATGTCACCACTTGGTGCAGGCAGCCATTTAAAGACCTGTAACTCCCTCGGGAGAGCAGTTAGAGGAAAAACTGATAGAAAGGAAGTTGTAGGAAATTAAATTCCTTACAAAATACCTTCACGGTGTTTTTCCCCTAAGTGGCTTGGTTAGGGAGTTATTAAGGAAAAAGTGCCGTGAGGCAGTAAAACGACACCACTTGGTGCAGGCAGCCATTTCAAGACCTGTAACTCCCTCGGGAGAGCAGTTAGAGGAAAAACTGATAGAAAGGAAGTTGTAGGGAATTAAATTCTCTACAAAAAAGATTCTTAGCATTTTTTTTGTAGCTTGCTTGGTAAGGAAGGTATTTGGCAAAAAAGTTGTAGAGTGCACTTAAGTGCCCTAAAACTCTCTTGAAGTGACAGCTAGAGGAAAAGTGCATAGAAGGAGAGTTGTAGGGAATTAAATTCCCTACCGAACCACTTAAGGGTGTTTTTGCCCTAAAGGGCTTGGTAAAGGAGATATTAAGGAAAAAGTGCTGTGAGGCAGCAAAATGTCACCACTTGGTGCGGGCAGCCATTTAAAGGCCTGTAATTCCTCAGGAGGAGCAGTTAGGGAAAAAACTGATAGAGAGGAAGTTGTAGGGAATTAAATTCCCTACCGAACCACTTAAGGGTGTTTTTGCCCTAAAGGGCTTGGTAAAGGAGATATTAAGGAAAAAGTGCCGTGAGGCAGCAAAATGTCACCACTTGGTGCGGGCAGCCATTTAAAGGCCTGTAATTCCTCAGGAGGAGCAGTTAGGGAAAAAACTGATAGATAGGAAGTTGTAGGGAATTAAATTCCCTACAAAAAAGGTTCTATGCGATTTTTTTGTAGCTCGCTTGGTAAGGGAGGTATTTGGCAAAAAAGTTGTAGAGGGCACTTAAGTGCCCTCAAACTCCCTTGGATTGACAGCTAGAGGAAAAGTGCATAGAAGTGAAGTTGTAGGGAATTTAATTCCCTACAAACCCACTAAAGGGTATTTTTGCCCTAAAGGGCTTGGTAAGAGAGATATTAAGGAAAAAGTGTCTTGAGGCAGCAAAACGTCACCAGTTGGTGCGGGCAGCCATTTAAGGGCTTGTAACTCCCTCGGGAGAGTAGTTAGAGGAAAAACTGATAGAAAGGAAGTTGTAGGGAATTAAATTCCCTACAAAAAAGGTTCTATGCGATTTTTTTGTAACGGGCTTGGTAAGGGAGGTATTTGGCAAAAAAGTTGTAGAGGGCACTTAAGTGCCCTAAAACTCTCTTGAAGTGACAGCTAGAGGAAAAGTGCATAGAAGAGAAGTTGTAGGGAAATTAATTCTCTACCGAATAACTTAAGGGGGATTTTGCCCTAAAGGGCTTAGTAAAGGAGATATTAAGGAAAAAGTGCCGTGAGGCAGGAAAATGTCACCACTTGGTGCGGGCACCCATTTAAGGGCTTGTAACTCCCTTGGGAGAGTAGTGAGGAAAAAAACTGATAGAGAGGAAGTTGTAGGGAATGAAATTCCCTACAAAACACCTTCACGCTGTTTTCTCCCTAAGTGGCTTGGTTAGGCAGTTATTTAGGGAAAACTTCTGGAGGAGCTTACAGTGGGACAACTAACTTTGACGGGCCGCCAAAAGGTCAATTTTAGGGTTAGAAAGTTGATTTTTTTACCAAAACGGTCCAGTTTAAGGGGGGAATTTTCCGGGAAACTTTCCACTCACCCGAAGGATGCGTGTTGCGCTCAAAATGGGCGTTGAGCAGTTCCAAAGCTTGTGGGGTAAACGAGGTTCGTCGTTTTCGTTTTTTCGACGGCTCGATGCCGATAAAGTCGGTCAAATGATTTTGGCCGCTTTTGTACCTAAAATCCATCGAACTATTAAAAAAAAAAAAAAAAAATTATTTAATTTTTTTTTTTTTTTTTAATTTTTATTTTTTTTTTTAATTTTTTTTTTTTTTTTAAATTTTTTTTACCTTTCTTCCGCCTCCTTCATCCACCGTTCCAGGACCGGCTTGATTTTTTGCGCACTTTTGGGCGTAATGTCCAATTTTTCAAACCTTCACAAAAAAAAAAATTAAAAATATACAGAGTGAACCAAAAAAAATCAAACAAAAATACTCAGTGACGTCTAAATGCGTAATTAAGCCCACCCTGTATACTAGAAAGGTCACGAGACTTTATTTTAGTGACGCAACAATATACAGGGTGTCCCAAATCAAGTTTTATACTTATATTTGTTTTTCTTTTTGATGACGTCACTGAATACTCGTTTGATTTTCACTCTATCAGTCAGGGCACTAGCATATCGTCGACTCGAAACTTTCTTCCGCACTTTTTTCCTATTTGTATTACTATATATACACACGTAATGACGTAAACAATATGCCAGTGCCCTGGCGCCATCTATACAGCACCGACTACACTATGCATAGGCTACTTAACAAAACGGTGAAACAAAAGAAAAAATGGCGAAAACAAGTGAATAACGTACATGGCTTGCTGTTGGGCAGCTGCAACCATCTGGGACGCCAGGGCACTGGGAACAAAATAGAAAGTAAGTTTTGAGTGTGAAAAAATACGGAAAAAAACCACTGGCGGAATTTTTTTTTGGGAAAAACCTTACAGGGTGGTCCGCACAAAGTTTGACGCCCTCTAGCCGCGTTATTTGTACCTCAACCACGTGATTTTAGGACGTTTTTGGAAAGCCTGAAATTTGCTCTACAAATTCGTTTATTTGTCATTTTGACGTATCTGTCAAAATAACCGAGTTATAGGCGGTTAAAGCCATGTGACAACATGTCAAAATTTCAATTTTTTTCTGAAAATGTACGAGCAACAAACAAACAACTTTGAGGCCCTCTAGCGGCGTTATTTGTACAGAGATCATATAATTTTAGGACATTTTTGGAAAGCTTAAAGTCTGCTCTACAAAATCGTTTATTTGTCATTTTGACGTATCTGTCAAAGTAACCAAGTTACAGCTGGTTGAAGCGATCTCACATACTGTCAAAAATTGTGATTTTTTCAAAAAAATGTACGAGCAATTTGGACGCCCTCTAGCGGCGTTATTTGTACCTCAATGACATAATCTTAGGACATTTTTGGAAAGCTTGAAATCTGCTCTACAAAATCGTTTATTTGTCATTTTGACGTATCTGTCAAAATAACCGAGTTACAGCTGGTTGAAACTGTTAAAGTTTGAAATGTGAACTAAAAATGTTTGAGCAATTTTGACGCCCTCTAGCGGCGTTATTTGTACCTCAATGACATAATTTTAGAACATTTTTGAAAAGCTTAAAGTCTGCTCTACAAAATCGTTTATTTGTCATTTTGACGTATCTGTCAAAATAACCGAGTTACAGGCGGTTTAAGGCCTGTGACAACATGTAAAAATTTCAAATTTTTCCTGAAAATATACGAGCAACTTTCAGGGCCCTCTAGCGGTGTTATTTGTACCTCAATCACATAATTTTAGGACATTTTTGGAAAGCTTAAAGTCTGCTCTACAAAATCGTTTATCTGTCATTTTGACGTATCTGTCAAAATAACCGAGTTACAGACAATTAAAGGCCTGTGACAACAGGTCAAAATTTCAAATTTTCCCTGAAAATGTATGAGCAACACTTTGAGGCCCTCTAGCGGCGTTATTTGTACTGCGATCACATAATTTTAGCACATTTTTGGAAAGCCTGAAATCTGCTCTATAAAACTGTTTATCTGTCATTTTGACATATCTGTCAAAATAACCGAGCTACAGCTGTTTAATCAAATTTGAGTTACTAACCAGCAAACTTGACGCCCTCTAGCGGTCAAACGGTCCAGCTTAACTGCGCCCGCTCAACGTCACGTGACAGCCCCATTCGTTGGCTATCTTTGGTCACATGCTGCGTCAATACAGAACGTTTCAAATAAGCAATTTAACGGACAAATGTAGCGTAAAACGAATTTTTGTGCGCAGGTTGATTTTTGACGCGCTTGTCAAATTTGACAGTTGACACTCACGGCGCAAGTTGGCCGGATTAAGAAGCCTACCTAGGGGAACGCCCATGAAATTTTTCAGAATTTTTCCTTTGACACTTTGCCCCCTAGGGGGCGCTCAATTTATGACGTAGGCGTGGTAGTCAGGGAGACTTTTAAACAGCTGTCAAATTTGACAGGAGTGACCTACGACCTTGAAATTTGGCACTGTGGTAGACCACACCCAGGAGGGTATTAAGCAGTTTTTTTCAAATTTTTCCGTTGCACCGTTTAGCCGCTAGGAGGCTCTCAGTCCAGACGCAGTCTCAGACTCAAAAATGTTGGTTAAGGAACTTTTAAACAGCTGTCAAATTTGACAGGAGTGACCTATCACCTTGAAATTTGGCACAGTGGTAGACCACACCCAGGAGTGTATTAAGCAGTTTTTTAAAAAATTTTCCGTTGCACCGTTTAGCCGCTAGGGGGCGCTCAGTCCAGACGCAGTCTCTGACTTAAAATTGTTTGGTTAAGGAACTTTTAAACAGCTGTCAAATTTGACAGGAGTGACCTATCACCTTGAAATTTGGCACAGTGGTAGACCACACCCAGGAGTGTATTAAGCAGTTTTTTTCAAATTTTTCCGTTGCACCGTTTAGCCGCTAGGGGGCTCTCAGTCCAGACGCAGTCTCAGACTTAAAAATGTTGGTTAAGGAACTTTTAAACAGCTGTCAAATTTGACAGGAGTGACCTATCACCTTGAAATTTGGCACTGTGGTAGACCACACCCAGGAGTGTATTAGACAGTTTTTTTAAAATTTTTCCGTTGCACCGTTTGTCCGCTAGGGGGCTCTAAGTCCAGACTAGTCTCTGACTTAAAATTGTTTGGTTAAGGAACTTTTAAACAGCTGTCAAATTTGACAGGAGTGACCTACCACCTTGAAACTTGGCACTGTGGTAGACCACACCCAGGAGGGTATTTGACAGTTTTTTTCAAATTTTTTGGTTGCACCGTTTGTCCGCTAGGGGGCGCTCAGTCCAGACGCAGTCTCAGACTTAAAATTGTTGGTTAAGGAACTTTTAAACAGCTGTCAAATTTGACAGGAGTGACCTACCACCATGAAACTTGGCACAGTGGTAGACCACACCCAGGAGTGTATTAGGCAGTTTTTTTCAAATTTTTCCGTTGCACCGTTTGTCCGCTAGGGGGCGCTCAGTCCAGACGCAGTCTCACACTCAAAATTGTTGGTTGAGGAACTTTTAAACAGCTGTCAAATTTGACAGGAGTGACCTATCACCTTGAAAGTTGGCACAGTGGTAGACCACACCCAGGAGTGTATTAAGCAGTTTTTTTCAAATTTTTCCGCTGCACCGTTTGTCCGCTAGGGGGCGCTCAGTCCAGACTAGTCTCTGACTCAAAAATGTTTGGCTAAGGAACTTTTAAACAGCTGTCAAATTTGACAGGAGTGACCTATCACCTTGAAATTTGGCACAGTGGTAGACCACGCCCAGGAGTGTACTAGACAGGTTTTTTCAAATTTTTCCGCTGCACCGTTTGTCCGCTAGGGGGCTCTCAGTCCAAACGTAGTCTCACACTCAAAAGTGTTGGTTAAGGAACTTTTAAATAGCTGTCAAATTTGACAGGAGTGACCTATCACCTTGAAACTTGGCACTGTGGTAGACCACACCCAGGAGTGTATTAAGCAGTTTTTTTCAAATTTTTCCGTTGCACCGTTTGTCCGCTAGGGGGCGTTGACTTTTAAATTTACTTTTTTGGCACATTCGGACCACCCTGGTACGCTACTGACCTGCAGATGGCGCTTTGACTGTAGGCGGGGCCTTCGGTGACGCTCAACGCCTGGCCTACTTGAGTCTGCGTCAATCCCAGCGAGAGTCTGCGCAATTTGAACGCTTTCGCGAAATCCTTGATTTCGTCCAAATTGATCCCATCTACCACGTTGCTATTGGTCTGATTGATGGTGGGCTGATCTGATTGGTTGAAATTTTGTTTTTTGACAAATGACAGATGACAAATGAAGCGTTCTGATTGGTGGGAGCAAACTTACTGGGCGAGTCAATCAACAAATCAGCTGTCGAACTGTCATTGCAGGGACTCAACGAGCTGGGCGATCGTTTCATGGTTGACGTTTCTGATACGCCTGCGCTGCTCCGCCCACCCTGAGGCGACGCTTTCGATTGGTAGAGGGGTTTGGCCTCCGGATAGGCCAGCCTATGGGGAGGCGTCTGCGATGCGGGGGGCGTGGCCTGCGCGGCCTGGTAGAGCTGCGATTGGCCGAGCAGCGGATGAGTGGCGGGGGGCAGGGGCGTTCCTATTGGCGGGAGGAGGGGCAGACCGTTATTAGTGGGCGGGGCTGTCAAAACCCACCAATTAGCAACGCAAAAAATGTAAACCAATCACAAATTACCTGAATTCATTAAGGGGCTCTGATTGGCCATCGCCTGTAGACTGGCCAGTGACGTTTGCATCATTTGGCCATTGTTCAAGGCCAAGTTGACCATTTGGTCGTTGCCGTTGATATGGTTCACTGGTATGGTGAGGATGGTTTGGGTGGCCAAACCTGGAAAAAACCATAAACATTAAAAATACATACAAAACCATTCAACCGGCTGTAACTCGGTTATTTTGACAGATACGTCAAAATGACAGATAAACAGTTTTGTAGAGCAGGTTTTAAGCTTTCCAAAAATGTCCTAAAATCATGTGATTGAGGTACAAATAATGCCGCTAGAGGGCGTCAAAGTTGCTCGTACAGTTTTTGGAAATATCTCAAACTTGAGTAGCTTCAAACACTGTAACTCGGTTATTTTGACAGATACGTCAAAATGACAAATAAACAGTTTTGTAGAGCAGACTTTAAGCTTTCCAAAAATGTACTAAAATCATGTGATTGAGGTACAAATAACGCCGCTAGAGGGCCTCAAAGTTATTCGTACCTTTTTGGAAAAAATTACAAATTTAAACAGGTTTCCACCTAGCTTCGACAGGCTGTAACTCGATTATTTTGACAGATACGTCAAAATGACAAATAAACAGTTTTGTAGAGCAGACTTTAAGCTTTCCAAAAATGTACTAAAATCATGTGATTGAGGTACAAATAACGCCGCTAGAGGGCCTCAAAGTTATTCGTACCTTTTTGGAAAAAATTACAAATTTAAACAGGTTTCCACCTAGCTTCGACAGGCTGTAACTCGATTATTTTGACAGATACGTCAAAATGACAAATAAACAGTTTTGTAGAGCAGACTTTAAGCTTTCCAAAAATGTCCTAAAATTATGCGATTAAACTACAAATAACGCCTCTAGAGGGCGTCAAAGTTGCTCGTACATTTTTTGAAAAAATCACAAATTTGAACAGGTTTCCACCTAGCTTCGACAGGCTGTAACTCGGTTATTTTGACAGATACGTCAAAATGACAAATAAACAGTTTTGTAGAGCAGACTTTAAGCTTTCCAAAAATGTATTAAAATCGTGTGATTGACATACAAATAACGCCGCTAGAGGGCGTCAAAGTTGCTCGTACAGTTTTTGAAAAAATCACAAATTTTAACAAGTTGCCACCTAGCTTCGACCGGCTGTAACTCGGTTATTTTGACAGATACGTCAAAATGACAAATAAACAGTTTTGTAGAGCAGACTTTAAGCTTTCCAAAAATGTCCTAAAATTATGCGATTAAACTACAAATAACGCCTCTAGAGGGCGTCAAAGTTGCTCGTACAGTTTTTGAAAAAATCACAAATTTTAACAAGTTGCCACCTAGCTTCGACCGGCTGTAACTCGGTTATTTTGACAGATACGTCAAAATGACATTGAAACAGTTTTGTGGAGCAGATTTCAGGCTTTCCAAAAATGTCCTAAAATTATGTGATTGAACTACAAATAACGCCTCTAGAGGGCGTCAAAGTTGCTCGTACAGTTTTTGAAAAAATCACAAATTTGAACAGGTTTCCACCTAGCTTCGACCGGCTGTAACTCGGTTATTTTGACAGATACGTCAAAATGACATTGAAACAGTTTTGTGGAGCAGATTTCAGGCTTTCCAAAAATGTCCTAAAATTATGTGATTGAACTACAAATAACGCCTCTAGAGGGCGTCAAAGTTGCTCGTACAGTTTTTGAAAAAATCACAAATTTGAACAGGTTTCCACCTAGCTTCGACAGGCTGTAACTCGATTATTTTGATAGATACGTCAAAATGTCAAATAAACAGTTTTGTAGAGCAGACTTTAAGCTTTCCAAAAATGTCCTAAAATTATGTGATTGAACTACAAATAACGCCGCTAGAGGGCGTCAAAGTTGCTCGTACATTTTTTGAAAAAATCACAAATTTGAACAGGTTGCCACCTAGCTTCGACCGGCTGTAACTCGGTTATTTTGACAGATACGTCAAAATGACATTGAAACAGTTTTGTAGAGCAGACTTTAAGCTTTCCAAAAATGTACTAAAATCATGTGATTGAGGTACAAATAACGCCGCTAGAGGGCCTCAAAGTTATTCGTACCTTTTTGGAAAAAATTACAAATTTAAACAGGTTTCCACCTAGCTTCGACAGGCTGTAACTCGATTATTTTGACAGATACGTCAAAATGACAAATAAACAGTTTTGTAGAGCAGACTTTAAGCTTTCCAAAAATGTCCTAAAATTATGCGATTAAACTACAAATAACGCCTCTAGAGGGCGTCAAAGTTGCTCGTACATTTTTTGAAAAAATCACAAATTTGAACAGGTTTCCACCTAGCTTCGACAGGCTGTAACTCGGTTATTTTGACAGATACGTCAAAATGACAAATAAACAGTTTTGTAGAGCAGACTTTAAGCTTTCCAAAAATGTATTAAAATCGTGTGATTGACATACAAATAACGCCGCTAGAGGGCGTCAAAGTTGCTCGTACAGTTTTTGAAAAAATCACAAATTTTAACAAGTTGCCACCTAGCTTCGACCGGCTGTAACTCGGTTATTTTGACAGATACGTCAAAATGACAAATAAACAGTTTTGTAGAGCAGACTTTAAGCTTTCCAAAAATGTCCTAAAATTATGCGATTAAACTACAAATAACGCCTCTAGAGGGCGTCAAAGTTGCTCGTACAGTTTTTGAAAAAATCACAAATTTTAACAAGTTGCCACCTAGCTTCGACCGGCTGTAACTCGGTTATTTTGACAGATACGTCAAAATGACATTGAAACAGTTTTGTGGAGCAGATTTCAGGCTTTCCAAAAATGTCCTAAAATTATGTGATTGAACTACAAATAACGCCTCTAGAGGGCGTCAAAGTTGCTCGTACAGTTTTTGAAAAAATCACAAATTTGAACAGGTTTCCACCTAGCTTCGACCGGCTGTAACTCGGTTATTTTGACAGATACGTCAAAATGACATTGAAACAGTTTTGTGGAGCAGATTTCAGGCTTTCCAAAAATGTCCTAAAATTATGTGATTGAACTACAAATAACGCCTCTAGAGGGCGTCAAAGTTGCTCGTACAGTTTTTGAAAAAATCACAAATTTGAACAGGTTTCCACCTAGCTTCGACAGGCTGTAACTCGATTATTTTGATAGATACGTCAAAATGTCAAATAAACAGTTTTGTAGAGCAGACTTTAAGCTTTCCAAAAATGTCCTAAAATTATGTGATTGAACTACAAATAACGCCGCTAGAGGGCGTCAAAGTTGCTCGTACATTTTTTGAAAAAATCACAAATTTGAACAGGTTGCCACCTAGCTTCGACCGGCTGTAACTCGGTTATTTTGACAGATACGTCAAAATGACATTGAAACAGTTTTGTAGAGCAGACTTTAAGCTTTCCAAAAATGTCCTAAAATCACGTGATTGAACTACAAATAACGCCGCCAGAGGGCGTCAAATCTTCCCACACATACTGTGCCCTGACTAAATATATGGTGACAATCAAACGTGTATTCGGTGACGTCATCCCCTGATAAAATACCCGGGGGGGGGATTCGACTTGCTCACGTGACCTTTCCCACTATACAGGGTGGACTAGATATTACACAGTGGTTTTCTAGATTGAACGACGTCACTGGATATTCATTTTTTTTTTTTTTTTTTTGGGTCACCCTGTTTATGTACAATTTTTTTTTGTAAAAGTTTGAAAAAGTGGACGGTCTGCGCTACTTTCAGCAAAAAAATCGAGTTTCCAACGTTAAAATTGACGTTTTGCCGGCCTGTCAAAGGTAAAGTTGTCCCACTGTAAGCTTCCTCAGCTCCTCCAGCAGTTTTCCCCCAATAACTCCCTAACCAAGCCACTTAGGGGATAAACACAGTGAAGGTGTTTTGTAGGGAATTTAATTCCCTACAACTTCCCTTCTATCACTTTTTTCTCTAACTGCTCTCCCGAGGGAGTTACAGGCCTTTAAACGGCTGCCTGCGCCAAGTGATGACTTTTTCCCGCCTCACGGCACTTTTTCCTTAATATCTCCCTCACGGAGCCACTTAGGGAAAAAACTCTTATTAGCTCTTTTGTAGGGAATTTAATTCCCTACAACTTTCCTTCTATACACTTTCCCCCTAACTGCGCTCCCTAGGGAGTTACGGAGCTTTTAAACAACTATATGAAATGTGACGTTTGATTGACAGTGACAGTTGACAGAACAATGACAGCGAGCGCCACCTACCTTGCGACGTCGGTATTAACAGTTGAGCGCCCTGAATGCCCTGCACCAACTGTCCAGAAGCCAGTATCAGTTGAGGCATGGGCGGCACTTGGTTGGGCGGCAACAAATGATTGGGCGGCGGTGGGTGGGGCAGCGATGACGTCACCGGCGGCTGGGCGTTCATCGTGGTGGTGACGTCACACGGCGGTCTTGGCGGCGCCGAACCTAGAAAAGTGATAGTGCTCGGTAACTCTAAAAGTGTAACTTCAATGGAGCGTAGCTCCGTTATTTGAGGAGTTAGAGCAAAAGTGCAAATAAATGGAGTTGTAGGGAATTTCACGCTCTACAACTTTGCTTCTAAGCACTTTTGCCCTAAAGGGCCTATTAAAGGAGTTACAGGCCGAAAACTGTTTGCAACGCACTCAGTAACTCTATAGAATATCTTCAACAGAGCGTAGCTCTGTAGCTCTGTTATTTGAGGGGTTAGAGCAAAAGTACAAATAAATGAAGTTGTAGGGAATTTCACGCTCTACAACTTTGCTTCTAAGCACTTTTGCCCTAAAGGGCCTATTAAGGGAGTTACAGGCCGAAAACTGTTTGCAACGCACTCAGTAACTCTTGAGAGTATCTTCAACAGAGCGTAGCTCTGTAGCTCTGTTATTTGAGGAGTTAGAGCAAAAGTGCAAATAAATGGAGTTGTAGGGAATTTCAGTGGTGATGTTTATTTTAGCGTATCTCCCACACAAGTCGACTTGGAACCCAGTTTCTGGGCTTGGGTAAAAGATACCGGAAAATGGACAACGGGAATGAATTCCCCGTCCCCAAATTAGTCGAAAACGACCCCTAACTCAGCTTTTTCTTACAGAGTGACCCTACGGCCAGTATTAAGACCCTACGGCCTATTAGGGTCAAAATTTCAAAGTTTTACCAGGAAATCGAGCAAAGTGTGGTTATATACTAAATCGGGGACGGGGATTTCAGTGGTGATGTTTATTTTAGCGTATCTCCCACACAAGTCGACTTGGAGCCTAGTTTCTGGGATTGGGTAAAAGATACCAGAAAATGGACAACGGGAATGAATTCCCCGTCCCCAAATTAGTCAAAAACGAGTACAAACTCAGCTTTTTCTTACAGAGTGACCCTACGGCCAGTATTAGGACCCTACGGCCAATTAGGGGCAAAATTCCAAAGTTTTACCAGGAAATCGAGCAAAGTGTGGTTATATACTAAATCGGGGACGGGGATTTCAGTGGTGATGTTCATTTTAGCGTATCTCCCACACAAGTCAAGTTGGAGCCCAGTTTCTGGGCTTGGGTAAAAGATACCGGAAAATGGACAACGGGAATGAATTCCCCGTCCCCAAATTAGTCGAAAACGAGTACAAACTCAGCGTTTTCTTGCAGAGTGACCCTACGGCCAGTATTAAGACCCTACGGCCTATTAGGGTCAAAATTTCAAAGTTTTACCAGGAAACCGAGAAAAGTGTGGTTATATACTAAATCGGGGACGGGGATTTCAGTGGTGATGTTTATTTTAGCGTATCTCCCACACAAGTCGACTTGGAACCCAGTTTCTGGGCTTGGGTAAAAGATACCGGAAAATGGACAACGGGAATGAATTCCCCGCACCCAAATTAGTCGAAAACGACCCCTAACTCAGCTTTTTCTTACAGAGTGACCCTACGGCCAGTATTAAGACCCTACGGTCAATTAGGGTCAAAATTTCAAAGTTTTACTAGAAAACCGAGCAAAGTGTGGTTATATACTAAATCGGGGGCGGGGATTTCAGTGGTGATGTTCATTTTAGCGTATCTCCCACACAAGTCGAGTTGGAGCCCAGTTTCTGGGCTTGGGTAAGAGATACCTGAAAACGGACAACGGGAATGAATTCCCCGTCCCCAAATTAGTCGAAAACGAGTACAAACTCAGCTTTTTCTTGCAGAGTGACCCTACGGCCAGTATTAAGACCCTACGGCCTATTAGGGTCAAAATTTCAAAGTTTTACCAGGAAATCGAGCAAAGTGTGGTTATATACTAAATCGGGGACGGGGATTTCAGTGGTGATGTTTATTTTAGCGTATCTCCCACACAAGTCGACTTGGAGCCTAGTTTCTGGGATTGGGTAAAAGATACCAGAAAATGGACAACGGGAATGAATTCCCCGTCCCCAAATTAGTCAAAAACGAGTACAAACTCAGCTTTTTCTTACAGAGTGACCCTACGGCCAGTATTAGGACCCTACGGCCAATTAGGGGCAAAATTCCAAAGTTTTACCAGGAAATCGAGCAAAGTGTGGTTATATACTAAATCGGGGACGGGGATTTCAGTGGTGATGTTCATTTTAGCGTATCTCCCACACAAGTCAAGTTGGAGCCCAGTTTCTGGGCTTGGGTAAAAGATACCGGAAAATGGACAACGGGAATGAATTCCCCGTCCCCAAATTAGTCGAAAACGAGTACAAACTCAGCGTTTTCTTGCAGAGTGACCCTACGGCCAGTATTAAGACCCTACGGCCTATTAGGGTCAAAATTTCAAAGTTTTACCAGGAAACCGAGAAAAGTGTGGTTATATACTAAATCGGGGACGTGGATTTCAGTGGTGATGTTTATTTTAGCGTATCTCCCACACAAGTCGACTTGGAACCCAGTTTCTGGGCTTGGGTAAAAGATACCGGAAAATGGACAACGGGAATGAATTCCCCGCACCCAAATTAGTCGAAAACGAGTACAAACTCAGCTTTTTCTTGCAGAGTGACCCTACGGCCAGTATTAAGACCCTACGGCCTATTAGGGTCAAAATTTCAAAGTTTTACCAGGAAACCGAGAAAAGTGTGGTTATATACTAAATCGGGGACGGGGATTTCAGTGGTGATGTTTATTTTAGCGTATCTCCCACACAAGTCGACTTGGAACCCAGTTTCTGGGCTTGGGTAAAAGATACCGGAAAATGGACAACGGGAATGAATTCCCCGTCCCCAAATTAGTCAAAAACGAGTACAAACTCAGCTTTTTCTTACAGAGTGACCCTACGGCCAGTATTAGGACCCTACGGCCAATTAGGGTCAAAATTTCAAAGTTTTACCAGGAAATCGAGCAAAGTGTGGTTATATACTAAATCGGGGACGGGGATTTCAGTGGTGATGTTTATTTTAGCGTATCTCCAACACAAGTCGAGTTGGAGCCTAGTTTCTGGGCTTGGGTAAAAGATACCGGAAAATGGACAACGGGAATGAATTCCCCGCACCCAAATTAGTCGAAAACGAGTACAAACTCAGCTTTTTCTTGCAGAGTGACCCTACGGCCAGTATTAAGACCCTACGGCCAATTAGGGTCAAAATTTCAAAGTTTTACTAGAAAACCGAGCAAAGTGTGGTTATATACTAAATCGGGGACGGAGATTTCAGTGGTGATGTTCATTTTAGCGTATCTCCCACACAAGTCGACTTGGAGCCTAGTTTCTGGGCTTGGGTAAAAGATACCGGAAAATGGACAACGGGAATGAATTCCCCGTCCCCAAATTAGTCAAAAACGAGTACAAACTCAGCTTTTTCTTACAGAGTGACCCTACGGCCAGTATTAGGACCCTACGGCCAATTAGGGGCAAAATTCCAAAGTTTTACCAGGAAATCGAGCAAAGTGTGGTTATATACTAAATCGGGGACGGGGATTTCAGTGGTGATGTTCATTTTAGCGTATCTCCCACACAAGTCAAGTTGGAGCCCAGTTTCTGGGCTTGGGTAAAAGATACCGGAAAATGGACAACGGGAATGAATTCCCCGTCCCCAAATTAGTCGAAAACGACCCCTAACTCAGCTTTTTCTTACAGAGTGACCCTACGGCCAGTATTAAGACCCTGCGGCCAATTAGGGTCAAAATTTCAAAGTTTTACCAGGAAACCGAGCAAAGTGTGGTTATATACTAAATCGGGGACGGGGATTTCAGTGGTGATGTTCATTTTAGCGTATCTCCCACACAAGTCGACTTGGAGCCCAGTTTCTGGGCTTGGGTAAAAGATACCGGAAAATGGACAACGGGAATGAATTCCCCGTCCCCAAATTAGTCGAAAACGACCCCTAACTCAGATTTTTCTTACAGAGTGACCCTACGGCCAGTATTAAGACCCTACGGCCAATTAGGGTCAAAATTACAAAGTTTTACTAGAAAACCGAGCAAAGTGTGGTTATATACTAAATCGGGGACGGGGATTTCAGTGGTGATGTTCATTTTAGCGTATCTCCCACACAAGTCAAGTTGGAGCCCAGTTTCTGGGCTTGGGTAAAAGATACCGGAAAATGGACAACGGGAATGAATTCCCCGTCCCCAAATTAGTCGAAAACGACCCCTAACTCAGCTTTTTCTTACAGAGTGACCCTACGGCCAGTATTAAGACCCTGCGGCCAATTAGGGTCAAAATTTCAAAGTTTTACTAGAAAACCGAGCAAAGTGTGGTTATATACTAAATCGGGGCCGGGGATTTCAGTGGTGATGTTCATTTTAGCGTATCTCCCACACAAGTCGAGTTGGAGCCTAGTTTCTGGGCTTGGGTAAGAGATACCTGAAAACGGACAACGGGAATGAATTCCCCGTCCCCAAATTAGTCGAAAACGAGTACAAACTCAGCTTTTTCTTGCAGAGTGACCCTACGGCCAGTATTAAGACCCTACGGCCAATTAGGGTCAAAATTACAAAGTTTTACCAGAAAACCGAGCAAAGTGTGGTTATATACTAAATCGGGGACGGGGATTTCAGTGGTGATGTTTATTTTAGCGTATCTCCCACACAAGTCCTGTTGGAGCCCAGTTTCTGGGCTTGGGTAAAAGATACCGGAAAATGGACAACGGGAATGAATTCCCCGTCCCCAAATTAGTCGAAAACGAGTACAAAATCAGCTTTTTCTTACAGAGTGACCCTACGGCCAGTATTAAGACCCTACGGCCAATTAGGGTCAAAATTTCAAAGTTTTACTAGAAAACCGAGCAAAGTGTGGTTATATACTAAATCGGGGACGGGGATTTCAGTGGTGATGTTTATTTTAGCGTATCTCCCACACAAGTCGACTTGGAGCCTAGTTTCTGGGATTGGGTAAAAGATACCAGAAAATGGACAACGGGAATGAATTCCCCGTCCCCAAATTAGTCGAAAACGAGTACAAACTCAGCTTTTTCTTGCAGAGTGACCCTACGGCCAGTATTAAGACCCTACGGCCTATTAGGGTCAAAATTTCAAAGTTTTACCAGGAAACCGAGCAAAGTGTGGTTATATACTAAATCGGGGACGGGGATTTCAGTGGTGATGTCCATTTTCTCGTAGCTCCCACACAAGTTGACTTGGAGCCCAGTTTCTGGGCTTGGGTAAGAGATACCTGAAAACGGACAACGGGAATGAATTCCCCGTCCCCAAATTAGTCGAAAACGAGTACAAACTCGGCGGGGTAATTTCAACACCAGAGGGCGCCACTTACTCGAATTAACGCTCAAATTCAACGGACCGTTGGCAACACTGGCGGTGGTGGTTTGCATGGTTGCCATACTGCTCAGATGCGACGCCAAACTGGTCACTTGCGGCAGCGTCTGGTGCAGCGACGCCAAGTTTTGCAGCGTTGCCAGGTTGGCCACTTTGAACGGAAAAACGCGCCGATTTAGCCAAATTTCCGGGGGAAAATCGTAAAAACTCACTGTTGCCATTCGACGGATGACCTGGAGCGGCCATTTTGACGTCCGAGTGATGCGCGCCGCCATCTTGTTGCGCCTGGGGCGCCATCTGCGGCCGATTGTTTGCGCACATTGACAGGTCGGTACAGTCGGCGCCGGCCGTCGCGGGCGACGGCGATCCTACGCTTGACGTGTCGGTACAGTCGCTTTCCTGTTGACAAATGACATCTGTCAGTTTGACAGTTACAACTTAACCAAACTTAACCGGTTTTTTAGTGTTTTTTCGGGTTATTGGATAGGAAATTTAATGAGGATTCCAAAAATGTGCTTAAAACTGTCATTTTGGCACTCCAAATGGGTTTTACAAGCGATTTTGTCGCTGACTGTCCTTTAAACAGTGTTTTTGACAGTTCAAGCTTTGACAGTGTTTTTCTCCCTGCCTGTACCCAATTTTTTAGTGTTTTTTCAGGTTATTGGATGGGAAATTTAATGAGGATTCCAAAAATGTGCTTAAAACTGTCATTTTGGCACTCCAAATGGGTTTTACAAGCGATTTTGTCGCTGATTGTCCTTTAAACAGTGTTTTTGGCAGTTCAAATTTTGACAGCGATTTTCTCCCTGACTGTACCCTATTTTTTAGTGTTTTTTTGATTATTGGATGGGAAATTTAATGAGGATTCCAAAAATGTGCTTAAAACTGTCACTTTGGCACTCTAAGTGGGTTTTACAAGCGATTTTGTCGCTGACTGTCCTTTAAACAGTGTTTTTGGCAGTTCAAGCTGTGACAGCATTTTTCTCCCTGACTGTACACGATTTTTTAGTGTTTTTTTAGGTTATTGGATGGGAAATTAAATGAGGATTCCAAAAATGTGCTTAAAACTGTCACTTTGGCGCTTTAAGTGGGTTTTACAAGCAATTTTGTCGCGGACTGTCCTTTAAACAGTGTTACTGACAGTGCAAACTTTGACCGCGTTTTTCTCCCTGACTGTACCCAATATTTTAGTGTTTTTTTGGTTATTGGATGGGAAATTTAATGAGGATTCCAAAAATGTGCTTAAAACTGTCATTTTCTCACTCCAAGTGGGTTTTACAAGCGATTTTGTCTCGGACTGTCCTTTAAACAGTGTTACTGACAGTTCAAATTTTGACAGCAATTTTCTCCCTGACTGTACCCGATTTTTAGTGTTTTTTTAGGTTATTGGATGGGAAATTTAATGAGGATTCCAAAAATGTGCTTAAAACTGTCATTTTGGCACTCCAAATGGGTTTTACAAGCGATTTTGTCGCTGATTGTCCTTTAAACAGTGTTTTTGACAGTTCAAGCTTTGACAGTGTTTTTCTCCCTGACTGTACCCAATATTTTAGTGTTTTTTTGGTTATTGGATGGGAAATTTAATGAGGATTCCAAAAATGTGCTTAAAACTGTCACTTTGACACTCTAAGTGGGTTTTACAAGCGATTTTGTCCCTGACTGTCTTTCAAACAGTGTTTCAGACAGTTCAAACTTTGACAGCAATTTTCTCCCTGACTGTACCCGATTTTTTAGTGTTTTTTTTAGGTTATTGGATGGGAAATTTAATGAGGATTCCAAAAATGTGCTTAAAACTGTCATTTTGGCACTCCAAGGGGGTTTTACAAGCGATTTTGTCGCGGACTGTCCTTTAAACAGTGTTTTTGGCAGTTCAAACTTTGACAGCGTTTTTCTCCCTGACTGTACCCGATTTTTTAGTGTTTTTTTAGGTTATTGGATTGGAAATTTAATGAGGATTCCAAAAATGTGCTTAAAACTGTCACTTTGGCACTCTAAGTAGGTTTTACAAGCGATTTTGTCGCGGACTGTCCTTTAAACAGTGTTACTGACAGTTCAAATTTTGACAGCAATTTTCTCCCTGACTGTACCCAATTTTTTAGTGTTTTTTCAGGTTATTGGATAGGAAATTTAATGAGGATTCCAAAAATGTGCTTAAAACTGTCACTTTGGCACTTCAAGTGGGTTTTACGGGCGATTTTGTCGCGGACTGTCCTTTAAACAGTGTTTTTGGCAGTTCAAAATTTGACAGCAATTTTCTTCCTGACTGTACCCAATTTTTTAGTGTTTTTTCAGGTTATTGGATGGAAAATTTAATGAGGATTCCAAAAATGTGCTTAAAACTGTCACTTTGGCACTTCAAGTGGGTTTTACGGGCGATTTTGTCGCGGACTGTCCTTTAAACAGTGTTTTTGGCAGTTCAAAATTTGACAGCAATTTTCTTCCTGACTGTACCCAATTTTTTAGTGTTTTTTCAGGTTATTGGATGGGAAATTTAATGAGGATTCCAAAAATGTGCTTAAAACTGTCACTTTGGCACTCAAAGTGGGTTTTACAGGCGATTTTGTCCCTGACTGTCTTTCAAACCGTGTTACTGACAGTTCAAACTTTGACAGCAATTTTCTCCCTGATTGTACCCAATTTTGTAGTGTTTTTTCAGGTTATTGGATAGAAAATTTAATGGGGATTCCAAAAATGTGCTTAAAACTGTCATTTTCTCACTCCAAGTG
The DNA here is from genome assembly GCF_016097725.1 of Ips typographus. Taxonomy (NCBI): domain Eukaryota; kingdom Metazoa; phylum Arthropoda; class Insecta; order Coleoptera; family Curculionidae; genus Ips; species Ips typographus. The sequence goes on from NC_138433.1 coordinate 3,022,350, forward strand.
GGTTTTACAAGCGATTTTGTCCCTGACTGTCCTTTAAACTTTGACAGTCCATAACTCTGTCATTTTGACAGTTACACGGTGGTTCAATATACCAAATTGTAGCCCTTGAAATTCTCTCTCGACCACCCGGTATAGCGTCCATCGGCCGGTAGGGGAAGAGGGCGAAAACGGGGCTGAAAGGGGCGAAGGGGGTAATCTCCTACATATTTGATTAGCACGTATACAGGGGCGTGTCTAAATTATGTACAATGATTGGCAAGGATAACACAGTCTGTAATTTACAACTGGACAAATAGCGTCTAATTCAATTCTAATTAAGTACAGACGAGAGAACGATTGGGGTGGGGGGAGGGGGAGGGAGGGGAATCGATCAAACAGGGGAGGGGGGAGAAAAGGGGGTTAATTAGTTTAGGCAGCTCAGAGCCCTTCGATTCCCTCCAAAATCGCTTTGGACACCTCCATGGGAGGTGTCTGTCAAGTGTCAACTGTCAAAACTTGCGCGTCCATCGAGCTGTAAATGTGCCAGACACTTTGAAGAAAAACAACAGCTACAACCCCCGGTAACTCGGTTAACTGGCAAAATTTAGGAAAATGCCAGAAAACAAAAATTGTAGAGAATTTAATTCTCTACAAAAACACTAAAATAGTGTTTTGCCCTCCAAGGCATCAGAAGGGAGATATTTGCTTAAGAAAGTTTAGTGGGGAGGAAAGTGTGTTGAGTTGACTTTACGTAACTTCAACCCCCTGTAACTCGGTTAATTGGCAAAATTTAGGGAAATGCCAAAAAACAAAAATTGTAGACAATTTAATTCTCTACAAAAACACTAGAATAGTGTTTTGTCCTTAAGGGCTCCAGGAGGGAGATTTTTGCTTAGACAGTTTAGTGGGGGGGTAAAGTGTGTTGAGGTAGTTTTAAGTAACTACAACCCCCTGTAACCCGGTTAATTTGCAAAATTTAAGAAAATTCCAAAAAACAAAAATTGTAGAGAATTTAATTCTCTACAAAAACACTAAAATAGTGTTTTGCCCTTAAAGGCCTCTTAAGGGAGATATTTGCTTAAGAAAGTTTAGTGGGGCGGAAAGTGTGTTGAGATGACTTTACGTAACTTCAACCCCCCGTAACTTGGTTAACTGGCAAAATTCAGGAAAATGTCAAAAAACAAAAAGTGTAGAAAATTTAATTCTCCACAAAAACACTAAAATAGTGTTTTGCCCTTAAGAGCTCCAGAGGGGAGATATTTGCTTAAGAAAGTTTAGTGGGAAGGAAAGTGTGTTGAAATGACTTTACGTAACTTCAACCCCCTGTAACTCGGTTAATTGGCAAAATTTAGGAAAATGAAAAAAAACAAAAATTGTAGATAATTTAATTCTCTACAAAAACACTAAAATAGTGTTTTGTCCTTAAAGGCTCCAGAAGGGAGATTTTTGCTTAGACAGTTTAGTGTGGGGGTAAAGTGTGTTGAGGTAGTTTTACGTAACTACAACCCCCTGTAACCCGGTTAATTTGCAAAATTTAAGAAAATTCCAGAAAACAAAAATGGTAGAGAATTTAATTCCCTACAAAAACACTAAAATAGTGTTTTGCCCTCCAAGGCATCAGAAGGGAGATATTTGCTTAAGAAAGTTTAGTGGGGAGGAAAGTGTGTTGAGTTGACTTTACGTAACTTCAACCCCCTGTAACTCGGTTAATTGGCAAAATTTAGGAAAATGCCAAAAAAAAAAAATTGTAGATAATTTAATTCTCTACAAAAACACTAGAATAGTGTTTTGTCCTTAAGGGCTCCAGAAAGGAGATTTTTGCTTAGACAGTTTAGTGCGGGGGTAAAGTGTGTTGAGGTAGTTTTACGCAACTACAACCCCTTGTAACTCGCTTAATTTGCAAAATTTAGGAAAATTCCAGAAAACAAAAATGGTAGAGAATTTAATTCCCTACAAAAACACTAGAATAGTGTTTTGCCCTCAAAGGCCTCAGAACGGAGATATTTGCTTAGAAAGTTCAGTGGGAGCAAAATAAGTGGTTCAAAACACCAAAATGTCACAAGAATGACACCAGAACTCCACAAACTGTCTTTTGTTGATCAGAAACACTGTTACGCCACAGCGGCCTTTAAACTGTCTTCTGAGCCTTACCAGGGGATCTCAAACGGTTTTAACAGCTCAGAAACAAATGACTACACCATCAGAAGTTCTAAAACTGTTTTTTTAGTGGCTCAGAAACGCCAAACCATCCTCAGAATACTTCAAACTGTTTTTAAAAGATCAGAAACACCAAAATGTTACTATAGTGTCTTCTGATCCCGGAAACTGGTATCGCAGGTTCTCAAACTGTTTTTACTAGTTCAGAACAGCCATCAGTGGCTCTAAAACTGTCTTCTGATCTTTTCTCAGGTTCTCAGGAATTTACAAGTAGCGTCTAGTAGCTCAGAAGCACCCAAAATGACATCGGTGGCTCTCAAACGGTCTTCTGAGTCTGTAAAATGTTTGCAGTAGTTGTCAAACTGTTTTTCTTGCTCAGAAATGCAAAAAATGCTGTCAGTGACACTAAAACTGTCTTCTGAGCCTCGAAAGTGTTATAAGAGGTTCTCAAACGGTTTTTGCAAATTATTAAAAATTATAAAACTGTTTTTGACAGCTCAGAGGGCTCAATCTGTCTTCTGATCCACTAAAACGTCACCAAAAGTTCTCAGAAAGGTTTCCAGTAGCTCAGAAGCCCCAAAATGACATCGGTGGTTCTCAAACTGTCTACTGAGTCTCTAAAATGTCTGCAGTAGTTGTCAAACTGTTTTCATTGTAATGCTGCCAGTGCCTCTAAAACTGTATATCTCGGAAAGTAAACAATTTTGACGAGACTTTTTTGGGTCACCGTGTAGCTGCTGGCAAGCAGAATCGAATGACGTAACAATTTACAGGGTGTCCCATTTGATTTAAGTGACTTTTGACACTTTGAACGCAGTGACGTCACTTTCTACACCGAGCTAAGTTTGACTTTAACCTCAAATATCTCAGAATCCAGACACTTTTTGTCAAGACTTTTTTAGGTCACCCTGTAGCTGCTGGCAAGCAGAATCGAATGACGTAATAATATACAGGGTGTCCCATTTGATTTAAGTGACTTTTGACACTTTGAATGCAGTGACGTCACTTTCTTCACCGAGCTAAGTTTAAATTTAACCTCAAATATCTCAGAATCTAGACACTTTTTGTCAAGACTTTTTTGGGTCACCCTGCAGGCCTGGACGAGCAGAATCGAATGACGTAATAATATACAGGGTGTCCCATTTGATTTAAGTGACTTTTGACACTTTGAACGCAGTGACGTCACTTTCTTCACCGAGCTAAGTTTAACTTTAACCTCAAATATCTCAGAATCCAGACACTTTTTGTCAAGACTTTTTTGGGTCACCGTGTAGCTGCTGACAAGCAGAATCGAATGACGTAATAACATACAGGGTGTCCCAATTGAAATAAGGCACTTTTTCACCCTTGAAGACAGTCAGTGGTGAGTTATCCAGTGTCTCGCGCCATTTTCGCCGGTTTTTTTTTCAATTAAAAGCAAATTAATTAGGGAAATACTAAATAAACTGTCGTACGCCACTGATTCCCTTAAAATAGCCCCAATTCCGGCCTAATTTAGCGCAGGGGAGACGTTTTAATCAATAGCTTACATGTAGAGTTCTATTAGAGGCTGCCTTTGCAGACCACCGCTCTCTATTCTAAGATGACCGTCTCAGACCAATTCTCCCCCACCTTCCCCTCGCCCCCCCTGACCCTTAAAACAGCCCCCAGTTGCCGCCCCCGCCGCCCCTTCTCAGCAAAAAGGGGTCGTATTTCTCTTATTGCCCATACACACTGTCCATGGGGAACATCTGGCTGGATATACGGGGTGTCGCAACCGAAAATGCTGGTGACTGTCATTTGTCACGTGTCAACTGTCAGTGTCAAACGCTTAAACTGTCAAGGAAAGCGTCAAAATTGCTGCTGAGTGCTTGGGTAGAGTTTCCGGCCTGTAACTGCCTTAAACGGCCCTTTAGGGCAAAAATGCTAAGAAGCTCATTTATAGAGCGTGAAATTCCCTACAACTCTATTTATTTGCACTTTTGCTCTAACTCCTCAACTAACGGAGCTACGCTCTGTTAAAGCGATTCTAGGGAGTTACTGAGTGCTTGGAGGCAGTTTCCGGCCTGTAACTCCCTTAAACGGGCCTTTACGGCAAAAATGCTAAGAAGCTCATTTATAGAGCGTGGAATTCCCTACAACTCTATTTATTTACACTTTTGCTCTAACTCCTTAAATAACGGAGCTATGCTCTGTTGAACTTACACTTTAAAATATCTCCCTTCTGGAGCCCTCAAGGGTAAAACACTATTTTAGTGTTTTTGTAGAGAATTAAATTCTCTACAATTTTTGTTTTTTGGCATTTTATCTGATTTTTGCCAATTAACAGAGTTAAGCGACCTCAACACACTTTACCCCCACCCAAAATTTTGTTAAGAAAATATCTCCCTTCTGGAGCCCTTAAGGGTAAAACACTATTTTAGTGTTTTTGTAGAGAATTAAATTCTCTACAATTTTTGTTTTCTGGAATTTTCCAAAATTTTGCAAATTAACCGAGTTACGGGGGATTGTAGTAACGTAAAACTATTTCAACACACTTTCCTCTCCACTAAACTTTCCTAAGCAAATATCTGCCTTCTGGAGCCCTTGAGGGCAAAACACTATTTTAGTGTTTTTGTAGAGAATTAACTTCTCTACAATTTTTGTTTTCTGGAATTTTCCAAAATTTTGCAAATTAACCGAGTTACGGGGGGTTGTAGTTGCGTACAACGACCTCAACACACTTTACCCCCACACAAACTTTCTTAAGCAAATATCTCCCTTCTGGAGCCCTTAAGGGCAAAACACTACTTTAGTGTTTTTGTAAAGAATTAAATTCTCTACAATTTTTGTTTTTTGGCATTTACCTGATTTTTGCCAATTAACAGAGTTAAGCGACCTCAACACACTTTACCCTCACACTAAACTTTCTTAAGCAAATATCTCCCTTCTGGAGCCCTTGAGGGCAAAACACTATTTTAGTGTTTTTGTAGAGAATTAACTTCTCTACAATTTTTGTTTTCTGGAATTTTCCAAAATTTTGCAAATTAACCGAGTTACGGAGGGTTGTAGTTGCGTACAACGACCTCAACACACTTTACCCCCACACAAACTTTCTTAAGCAAATATCTCCCTTCTGGAGCCCTTAAGGGCAAAACACTATTTCAGTTTTTTTGTAGATAATTAAATTTTCTACAATTTTTGTTTTTTGGCATTTACCTGAATTTTGCTAATTAACCGAGTTACGGGGGGTTGTATTTACGTAAAACTACCTCAACACACTTTACCCTCACACTAAACTTTCTTATGCAAATATCTCCTTTCTGGAGCTCTTAAAGGCAAAACACTAATTTAGTGTTTTTGTAGAGAATTAAATTCTCTACAAGTATTGTTCCATGACATTTTTTTGAATTTTGCCAATTAACTGAGTTAAGCGACCTCAACACACTTTCCCCCCACACTAAACTTTCTTAAGCAAATATCTCCCTTCTGGAGCCCTTAAGTACAAAACACTATTTTAGTGTTTTTGTAGAGAATTAAATTCTCTACAATTTTTGTTTTCTGGCATTTTCCTGAATTTAGCTAATTAACCGAGTTACGGGGGGTTGAAGTTACGTAAAGTCATCTCAACACACTTTACCCTCACACTAAACTTTCTTAAGCAAATATCTGCCTTCTGGAGCCCTTGAGGGCAAAACACTATTTTAGTGTTTTTGTAGAGAATTAAATTCTCTACAAGTATTGTTCCATGACATTTTTCTGAATTTTGCCAATTAACCGAGTTAAGCGACCTCAACACACTTTCCCCCCACACTAAACTTTCTTAAGCAAATATCTTCTTTCTGGAGCCCTTAAGGACAAAACACTATTTTAGTGTTTTTGTAGAGAATTAAATTCTCTACAACTTTTGTTTTCTGGAATTTTCCTAAATTTTGCAAATTAACCGAGTTACGGGGGGTTGAAGTTACGTAAAACGACCTCAACACACTTTACCCCTACACTAAACTTTCTTAAGCAAATATCTCCTTTCTGGAGCCCTTAAGGACAAAACACTATTTTAGTGTTTTTGTATAGAATTAAATTCTCTACAATTTTTGTTTTTTGGCATTTTCCTGAATTTTGCCAATTAACCGAGTTACAGGGGGTTGAAGTTACGTAAAGTCATCTCAACACACTTTACCCTCACACTAAACTTTCTTAAGCAAATATCTGCCTTCTGGAGCCCTTAAGGGCAAAACACTACTTTAGTGTTTTTGTAAAGAATTAATTTCTCTACAATTTATGTTCCTTGACATTTTTGTAAATTTTGTCAATTAACCGAGTTAAGCAACCTCAACACACTTTACCCCTACACTAAACTTTCTTAAGCAAATATCTCCCTTCTGGAGCCCTCAAGGGTAAAACACTGTTTTAGTGTTTTTGTAGAGAATTAAATTCTCTACAATTTTTGTTTTTTGACATTTTCCTGAATTTTGCCAATTAACCGAGTTAAGCGACCTCAACACACTTTACTCCCACACTAAACATTCTTAAGCAAATATCTCCCTTATGGAGCCCTTAAGGGTAAAACACTGTTTTAGTGTTTTTGTAGAGAATTAAATTCTCTACAATTTTTGTTTTTTGACATTTTCCTGAATTTTGCCAATTAACCGAGTTACGGGGGGTTGAAGTTACGTAAAACGACCTCAACACACTTTACCCCTACACTAAACTTTCTTAAGCAAATATCTCCCTTCTGGAGCCCTTAAGTACAAAACACTATTTTAGTGTTTTTGTAGAGAATTAAATTCTCTACAATTTTTGTTTTCTGGAATTTTCCAAAATTTTGCAAATTAACCGAGTTACGGGGGATTGTAGTAACGTAAAACTATTTCAACACACTTTCCTCTCCACTAACCTTTCCTAAGCAAATATCTGCCTTCTGGAGCCCTTGAGGGCAAAACACTATTTTAGTGTTTTGGTAGAGAATTAAATTCTCTATAATTTTTGTTTTCTGGAATTTTCCAAAATTTTGCAAATTAACCGAGTTACGGGGGGTTGTAGTTACGTAAAACAACCTCAACACACTTTACCCTCACACTAAACTTTCTTAAGCAAATATCTCCCTTCTGGAGCTCTTAAGGGCAAAACACTATTTTAGTGTTTCTGTAGAGAATTAAATTCTATACAATTTTTGTTTCATGACATTTTCCAAAATTTTGCAAATTAACCGAGTTACAGGGGGTTGTAGTTACGTAAAACAACCTCAACACACTTTACCCTCACACTAAACTTTCTTAAGCAAATATCTCCCTTTTGGAGCCCTTAACGGCAAAACACTATTTCAGTGTTTTTGTAGAGAATTAAATTCCCTACAAGTTTTGTTCCTTGACATTTTCCCGAATTTTCCCAACTAACCGAGTTACGGGGGGTTGTAGTTGCGCACTGTTTCGGTCGAAATTGGCTTGAAACTACGTCCAATTTAAACGGGACTTACCGTTAAAAGCCAGTTTAAACGCCAGCCAAAAATGACCCTTAATGCCAATTATTTTTTTTTTTTCGAATTAAAACGCTCAGACAGGGGAGCAGGGGAAGGGAGGGCAAAACAAAACAAACACCGTCAAAGTTTGCAGTCCACTCGGAATCCAAACTTTACATAATCTATTCCGTTATATAATGATAATCAGGCAAGTCGGAGGGCATAATGGGGGGGGTCAAAGGGGCGCTACCCCCTTAACGAGGGGAAGGGAGGGGTAAAACCGGACCGAGCCGGAGAGCTCTTTGTGTAGTTAGTGTAATTAGAGCCAGGGTTTCGTACCGGCTACCTTATTTAAATGCAAATGAGCTTCATTTCGCAATATTAATGTTTCCCCACTAACCGCCCCTCCCCTCCCCATCCCCCCCTTGATTCGTGTATAGCCCCTTAAGGGGGGCGGGAAGGGTTAAGATGTCCGCGTGGTTGTCGGATTGCACTTAACCATTAAAATTCCATTCAGTTTTCCGGTATTTATGTCGCTAAACACCCAGTATATGGAAAAATTGCAAGAGTCAACTTTGACGCCCTCTAGCGGCCGAACGGTGCCACTTAGAGCCGCCCGCTCAACGTCACGTGATAGCCCCATTCGTTGGCTATCTTTGTTCATCTGACACGTTTATACAGAATGTTTCAAATAAGCGAGTTATTTGGGATTTTTTGCTAAAATGCACCGGAATTTTGCCCAAAATGATTAGTTGCGTTGGCCTACTATACTAAGCGCCGCCATTTTGGATTTCAACCTGTCAAAGTAGTCATTTTGACTAATTTCGGTCTGAAAAACCCGATTTTTACGTCCGTTTTGCTCTAAGTGTCATCGTTTCGGAACTAACCTAAAAAATATGACATTTTTGTTATTTTTGACAGTTTTCCGGGCGTGGCACCGTTAAAAAATGACATTTTGACAAATGACACTTTACGTCATGTTTGCAGTGTTAATCAAAAGATATTTAGGCAGTCAAAAAGAATTTTCAAAATTCAAATTTTTTTTCCAAAATTTGATGGGGTAACCCCTTTGAAAACTGTCAAGAAGACAGTTTTTAATTTTTCCAGCCCACACGGTACATTTTCCAAAAAAAGTTTGTAAAAGGTAAAAGTTGCGTTTTTCTAAGGTACATTCATGGTAAAAATTTGAAAGTTGTAACTCACCTACTTTTCGAGATATTTACAAAAATGTGCTAAAAAATTTGATCAACTTTGTCGCCCTCTAGCGGCCGAACGGTGCCACTTAGAGCCGCCCGCTCAACGTCACGTGATAGCCCCATTCGTTGGCTATCTTTGATCATCTGACATGTTTATACAGAATGTTTCAAATAAGCGAGTTATTTGGGATTTTTTGAGAAAGTGTACCAAAATTTTGCTCAAACTAACTGGTTTTCCTGGCCTACTATACTACACGCCGCCATATTGGATTTCAACCTGTCAAAGTGGCCATTTTGACTAATTTCGGTCTGGAGAACACGAATTTTGTGTCCGTTTTGCTCTAAATGTCCCCGTTTCAAAACTAACCTAAAAATATGACATTTTTGTTATTTTTTGACAGTTTTTCGGGCGTGGCACCGTTAAAAAATGACATTTTGACAAGTGACACTTTAAGTCATTTTTGTACCGTTAATACAAAGATATTTAGGCGGTCAAACTGAATTTTCAAAATTCAAATTTTTTTTCCAAAATTTGATGGGTAACCCCTTAAAACTGTCAAGAAGACAGTTTTTAATTTTTCCAGCCCACACGGTACATTTTTCAAAAAAAGTTTGTAGAAGGTAAAAGTTGCGGTTTACTAAGGTACATTCATGGTAGAAATTTGAAAATTATAACTCACCTAGTTTTCGAGATATTTACAAAAATGTGCTAAAAAATTTGATCAACTTTGTCGCCCTCTAGCGGCTAAACGGTGCCACTTAGAGTCGTCCGCTCAACGTCACGTGATAGCCTCATTTATTAGCTATCTTTGATCATCTGACACGTTTATACAGAATGTTTCAAATAAGTGAGTTATTTGGGATTTTTTGCTAAAATGCACCAAAATTTTGTCCAAAATGACTGGTTGCGCTGGCCTACTATACTAAGCGCCGCCATATTGGATTCAAAGCTGTCAAAGTGGCCATTTTGACTAATTTCGGTCTGAAAAACCCGAATTTTGCGTCCGTTTTGCTCTAAGTAGCACCATTTTGGAACTAACCTAAAAATATGACATTTTTGTTATTTTTTGACAGTTTTCCGGGCGTGGCACCGTTAAAAAATGACATTTTGACAAATGACACTTTACGTCATGTTTGTACCGTTAATCCACAGATATTTAGGCAGTCAAAGTGAATTTTCAAAATTCAAATTTTTTTTCCAAAATTTGATGGTGTAGCCCCTTTGAAAACTGTCAAGAAGACAGTTTTTAATTTTTCCAGCCCACACGGTACATTTTCCAAAAAAAGTTTATAAAAGATAAAAGTTGCGTTTCTCTAAGGTACATTTATGGTAAAAATTTGAAAATTCTAACTCACCTAGTTTTCGAGATATTTACAAAAATGTGCTAAAAAATTTGACCAACTTTGTCGCCCTCTAGCGGCCGAACGGTGCCACTTAGAGCCGCCCGCTCAACGTCACGTGATAGCCCCATTCATTAGCTATCTTTGTTCATCTGACACGTTTATACAGAATGTTTCAAATAAGCGAGTTATTTGGGATTTTTTGCTAAAATGCACCGGAATTTTGCCCAAAATGACTGGTTGCGTTGGCCTACTATACTAAGCGCCGCCATATTGGATTTCAACTGTCAAAGTGGCCATTTTGACTAATTTCGGTCTGAAAAACCCGAATTTAGCGTTCGTTTTGCTCTAAATGGCACCGTTTCGGAGCTAACCTCAAAAATATGACATTTTTGTTATTTTTTGACAGATTTTCGGGCGTGGCACCCTGAAAAGATGACATTTTGACAAATGACACTTTACGTCATGTTTTTACAGTTATTTAAAAGATATTTAGATAGTCAAAATAAATTTTCAACATTCAAAAATTGTTTTACAAAATTTGATGGGTTAGCCTCTTAAAACTGTCAAGAAAACAGTTTTTAATTTTTCCAGCCCACACGGTACATTTTTCAAAAAAAGTTTATAAAAGATAAAAGTTGCGTTTTTCTAAAGTACATTCATGGTAAAAATTTGAAAATTCTAACTCACTTAGTTTTCGAGATATTTACAAAAATGTGCTAAAAAATTTGATCAACTTTGTCGCCCTCTAGCGGCCGAACGGTGCCACTTAGAACCGCCCGCTCAACGTCACGTGATAGCCCCATTCATTGGCTATCTTTGTTCACCTGACACGTTTATACAGAATGTTTCAAATAAGCGAGTTATTTGCGATTTTTTGCTAAAATGCACCGAAATTTTGCCCAAAATGATTAGTTGCGTTGGTCTACTATACTAAGCGCCGCCATATTGGATTCCAACCTGTCAAAGTAGTCATTTTGACTAATTTCGGTCTGAAAAACCCGATTTTTACGTCCGTTTTGCTCTAAGTGTCATCGTTTCGGAACTAACCTAAAAAATATGACATTTTTGTTAGTTTTTGACAGTTTTCCGGGCGTGGCACCGTTAAAAAATGACATTTTGACAAATGACACTTTACGTCATGTTTGCAGTGTTAATCAAAAGATATTTAGGCAGTCAAAAAGAATTTTCAAAATTCAAATTTTTTTTCCAAAATTTGATGGGGTAGCCTCTTTGAAAACTGTCAAGAAGACAGTTTTTAATTTTTCCAGCCCACACGGTACATTTTCCAAAAAAAGTTTGTAAAAGGTAAAAGTTGCGTTTTTCTAAGGTACATTCATGGTAAAAATTTGAAAGTTGTAACTCACCTACTTTTCGAGATATTTACAAAAATGTGCTAAAAAATTTGATCAACTTTGTCGCCCTCTAGCGGCCGAACGGTGCCACTTAGAACCGCCCGCTCAACGTCACGTGATAGCCCCATTCATTATCTATCTTTGATTATCTGACACGTTTATACAGAATGTTTCAAATAAGCGAGTTATTTGCAATTGTTTGAGAAAGTGCACCAAAATTTTGTCCAAAATGACTGGTTGCGCTGGCCTACTATACTAAGCGCCGCCATATTGGATTTCAACTGTCAAAGTGGCCATTTTGACTAATTTCGGTCTGAAAAACCCGATTTTTACGTCCGTTTTGCTCTAAGTGTCATCGTTTCGGAACTAACCTAAAAAATATGACATTTTTGTTAGTTTTTGACAGTTTTCCGGGCGTGGCACCGTTAAAAAATGACATTTTGACAAATGACACTTTACGTCATGTTTGCAGTGTTAATCAAAAGATATTTAGGCAGTCAAAAAGAATTTTCAAAATTCAAATTTTTTTTCCAAAATTTGATGGGGTAGCCTCTTTGAAAACTGTCAAGAAGACAGTTTTTAATTTTTCCAGCCCACACGGTACATTTTCCAAAAAAAGTTTGTAAAAGGTAAAAGTTGCGTTTTTCTAAGGTACATTCATGGTAAAAATTTGAAAGTTGTAACTCACCTACTTTTCGAGATATTTACAAAAATGTGCTAAAAAATTTGATCAACTTTGTCGCCCTCTAGCGGCCGAACGGTGCCACTTAGAACCGCCCGCTCAACGTCACGTGATAGCCCCATTCATTATCTATCTTTGATTATCTGACACGTTTATACAGAATGTTTCAAATAAGCGAGTTATTTGCAATTGTTTGAGAAAGTGCACCAAAATTTTGTCCAAAATGACTGGTTGCGCTGGCCTACTATACTAAGCGCCGCCATATTGGATTTCAACTGTCAAAGTGGCCATTTTGACTAATTTCGGTCTGAAAAACCCGAATTTTGCGTCCGTTTTGCTCTAAGTAGCACCATTTTGGAACTAACCTAAAAATATGACATTTTTGTTATTTTTTGACAGTTTTCCGGGCGTGGCACCGTTAAAGAATGACATTTTGACAAATGACACTTTACGTCATGTTTGTACCGTTAATCCAAAGATATTTAGGCAGTCAAAACAAATTTCCAAAATTCAAATTTTTTTTCCAAAATTTGATGGGGTAACCCCTTTGAAAACTGTCAAGAAGACAGTTTTTAATTTTTCCAGCTCACACGGTACATTTTTCAAAAAAGCTTATATAAGGTAAAAGTTGCGTTTTACGAAGGTACACTCGTGGTAAAAATTTGAAATTTCTAACTCACCTAGTTTTCGAGATATTTACAAAAATATGCTAAAAAATTTGATCAACTTTGTCACCCTCTAGCGGCCGAACGGTGCCACTTAGAACCGCCCGCTCAACGTCACGTGATAGCCCCATTCATTAGCTATTTTTGATCATCTGACACGTTTATACAGAATGTTTCAAATAAGCAAGTTATTTGTGATTTTTGGGTAAACTGCACCAAAATTTTGCCCAAATTGACTGGTTTTCTTGGCCTACTATACTAAGCGCTGCCATTTTGTATTTCAACCTGTCAAAGTGGCCATTTTGACTAATTTCGGTCTGAAAAACCCGAATTTTGAGTCCGTTTTGCTCTAAGGGGCACCGTGTAGCCATTGACGGGCAGAATTGCACATACAGGGTGGCCCATATTTGGAATAGGGCAGTTTTTTAGGCATTTTTCTTGATTCAAGCCCGATATCTACGAAACGGAAATAGGAAAAATTTTGAAAAAATTTCAGGGTTAATCTACAAGGTCAGGGCTACTTTAAACCCAAATTTCAAGGTCGCAACCTGGAAACTGTCAATTTGACGTCGTTTCGAATGTTGCCACGTTCAGTGGCAAGTTTTAGCCAGTGTCGCCATTTTGTTTGAATATCTCCGAAAGGGTAAGAGGGAAAATTTTGAAAAAATTCCCTGATACACTACAACAGTCCACGCTTCTCCTGTAAAAATTGCAACCCTGTAGCTATACAGGGTGAGCCAGGGTAGAGGGTCAAACTTAACCAACCAGAAAAAAACCCATTAAAATTTTTCCTGGTATCTATGAATGGTCTGAAATTTATGCAAAGTAATCACGCGCCCATTGAGTTGGTATACGACCCATCGCAATGGTATGATTAGTATGGACGACGTCATTATTCACGTTTCGGTCTCGGATTGGTTTACGACCACCTCCGCTTGTTCCCCGAGATATATAATAATGGCCGACCGCTAATTTACCTTAATTACCATCTCATGGTAGCTGAAAACCAGCCCTAATATATTATACATAACCGGTACCGAGTACCATATGGACGATTTATGGGAGCGGTGGTACCTTTCGTCTGTGGCGCACGGTTTATGAGATATTGACAAATTTGGAAAAAAATTTCGTATTTTTGAGGTTAGCTCCGAAACGGTGCCATTTAGAGCAAAACCGACACAAAATTCGGGTTTTTCAGACCGAAATTAGTCAAAATGACTACTTTGACAGGTTGAAATCCAATATGGCGGCGCTTGGATAAATTAAATAAGCCAGGACAATCTGTCATTTTGAGTAAAATTTTGGTGCACTTTCTCAAAAAATTCCCAATAACTCGCTTATTTGAAACATCCTGTATAAACGTGTCAGATGATCAAAGATAGCTAATGAATGGGGCTATCACGTGACGTTGAACGGGCGGCTCTATGTGGCACCGTTTAGCCGCTAGAGGGCGACAAAGTTGATCAAATTTTTTAACACATTTTTGTAAATATCTCGAAAACTAGGTGAGTTAGAATTTTCAAATTTTTACCATGAATGTACCTTAGTAAAACGCAACTTTTACCTTCTACAAACTTTTTTTGAAAAATGTACCGTGTGGGCTGGAAAAATTAAAAACTGTCTTCTTGACAGTTTTCAAAGAGGCTACACTATCAAATTTTGGAAAAAAAAATTGAATTTTGGAAATTCAGTTTTACTGCCTAAATATCTTTGGATTAACGGTACAAACATGACTTAAAGTGTCATTTGTCAAAATGTCATTTTTTAAGGGTGCCACGCCCGGAAAACTGTCAAAAAATAACAAAAATGCCATACTTTTGAGGTTAGTTCCGAAACGGTGTCATTTAGAGCAAAACGGACAGAAAATTCGTGTTCTCCAGACCGAAATTAGTCAAAATGGCTACTTTGACAGGTTGAAATACAAAATGGCGGCGCTTAGTATAGTAGGCCAGCGCAACCAGTCATTTTGGGCAAAATTTCGGTGCACTTTACCAAAAAATCCCAAATAACTCGCTTATTTGAAACATACTGTATAAACGTGTCAGATGATCAAAGATAGCTAATGAATGGGGCTATCACGTGACGTTGAGCGGGCGGCTCTAAGTGGTACCGTTTAGCCGCTAGAGGGCGACAAAGTTGATCAAATTTTCTAGCACACTTTTGTAAATATTTCGAAAACTAGGTGAGTTAGAATTTTCAAATTTTTACCATGAATGTACCTTAGTAAAACGCAACTTTTACCTTTTATAAACTTTTTTTGAAAAATGTACCGAGTGGGCTGGAAAAATTAAAAACTGTTTTCTTGACAGTTTTCAAAGAGGCTACCCCATTAAATTTTGGAAAAAAAATTTGAATTTTGAAAATTCATTTTGACTGCCTAAATATCTTTGGATTACCGGTACAAACATGACGTAAAGTGTCATTTGTCAAAATGTCATTTTTTAACGGTGCCACGCCCGAAAAACTGTCAAAAAATAACAAAAATGTCATATTTTTGAGGTTAGTTTTGAAATGATGCTATTTAGAGCGAAACGGACGCTAAATTCGGGTTCACCAGACCAAAATTAGTCAAAATGGCCACTTTGACAGGTTGAAATCCAAAATGGCGACGGTTAGTATAGTAGGCAAGGGAGTTTAGTCATTTGGAGTAAAATTTTGGTGCACCTTTGCAAAAAATCGCAAATAACTCGCTTATTTGAAACATTCTGTATAAACGTGTCAGATGATCAAAGATAGCTAATGAATGGGGCTATCACGTGACGTTGAGCGGGCGGCTCTATGTGGCACCGTTTAGCCGCTAGAGGGCGACAAAGTTGGTCAAATTTTTTAGCACATTTTTGTAAATATCTCGAAAACTAGGTGAGTTAGAATTTTCAAATTTTTACCATAAATGTACCTTAGAAAAACGCAACTTTTATCTTTTATAAACTTTTTTTGAAAAATGTACCGTGTGGTCTGGAAAAATTAAAAACTGTCTTCTTGACAGTTTTCAAAGGGGCTACACCATCAAATTTTGGAAAAAAAATTTGAATTTTGAAAATTCAGTTTGACTACCTAAATATATTTAGATTAACACTGCAAACATGACGTAAAGTGTCATTTGTCAAAATGTCATTTTTTAACGGTGCCACGCCCGGAAAACTGTCAAAAAATAACAAAAATGTCATATTTTTTAGGTTAGTTTTGAAACGGTGCCATTTAGAGCAAAACGGACACAAAATTCGGGTTTTTCAGACCAAAATTAGTCAAAATGGTCACTTTGACAGGTTGAAATCCAATATGGCGGCGCTTAGTATAGTAGGCCAACGCAACCAGTCATTTTGGGCAAAATTCCGGTGCATTTTAGCAAAAAATCCCAAATAACTCGCTTATTTGAAACATTCTGTATAAACATGTCAGATGATCAAAGATAGCCAACGAATGGGGCTATCACGTGACGTTGAGCGGCCGGCTCTAAGTGGCACCGTTCGGCCGCTAGAGGGCGACAAAGTTGATCAAATTTTTTAGCACATTTTTGTAAATATCTCGAAAACTAGGTGAGTTAGAATTTTCAAATTTTTACCACGAGTGTACCTTCGTAAAACGCAACTTTTACCTTATATAAACTTTTTTGAAAAATGTACCGTGTGAGCTGGAAAAATTAAAAACTGTTTTCTTGACAGTTTTCAAAGGGGCTACCTACACCATACATTTTGGAAAAAAAAATTGAATTTTGGAAATTCATTTTGACTGCCTAAATATCTTTGGATTAACTCTGCAAACATGATGTAAAGTGTCATTTGTCAAAATGTCATTTTTTAACGGTGCCACGCCCGGAAAACTGTCAAAAAATAACAAAATGCCATATTTTTGAGGTTAGTTTTGAAACGGTGCTACTTGGAGCAAAACGGACACAAAATTCGTGTTCTCCAGATCGAAATTAGTCAAAATGGCCACTTTGACAGGTTGAAATCCAATATGGCGGCGCTTAGTATAGTAGGCCAGTGCAACCAGTCATTTTGGGCAAAATTTCGGTGCACTTTACCAAAAAATCCCAAATAACTCGCTTATTTGAAACATACTGTATAAACGTGTCAGATGATTAAAGATAGCTAATGAACGGGGCTATCACGTGACGTTGAGCGGGCGGCTCTAAGTGGTACCGTTTGGCCGCTAGAGGGCGACAAAGATGATCAAATTTTTTACCACATTTTTGTAAATATCTCGAAAACTAGGTGAGTTAGAATTTTCAAATTTTTACCATGAATGTACCTTAGTAAAACGCAACTTTTACCTTCTACAAACTTTTTTTGAAAAATGTACCGAGTGGGCTGGAAAAATTAAAAACTGTTTTCTTGACAGTTTTCAAAGAGGCTACCCCATTAAATTTTGGAAAAAAAATTTGAATTTTGAAAATTCAGTTTGACTGCCTAAATATCTTTGTATTAACGGTACAAACATAGCGTAAAGTGGCATTTGTCAAAATGTCATTTTTTAACGGTGCCCCGCCCGAAAAACTGTCAAAAAATAACAAAAATGTCATATTTTTAGGTTAGTTTTGAAACGGGGACATTTAGAGCGAAACGGACACGAAATTCGGATTTTCCAGACCGAAATTAGTCAAAATGGCTACTTTGACAGGTTGAAATACAAAATGGCGGCGCTTAGTATAGTAGCCAGGAAAACCAGTCAGTTTGAGCAAAATTTTGGTGCACTTTCTTAAAAAATCCCAAATAACTCGCTTATTTGAAACATTCTGTATAAACGTGTCAGATGATTAAAGTTAGCTAATAAGTGGGGCTATCACGTGACGTTGAGTGGGCGGTTCTATGTATCACCGTTTGGCCGCTAGAGGGCATCAAATTTGATAAAAAAATCCAAACACTTTGCCTGACCAGTTTTTCCTCAATAACTCGAAAACTAAAATCAATTTGGCAACGCGGCTTTCACTGGTCGAAAGAGCATTCAATTTGCCACATTTTCTCTAATTTGGACCACCCTGTAATTTTTACCATTTCGTAGATATTACAGGTGGAAGAGGAGACTACAACAGTCAAGTAGGTCAAGAAACCTCATTTTTCAATTTTCTCCAATTTTTTATTTTAATTATGCACAAATCTTAGAGATTTTAAATGGGACACCCTGTATATTTTGGAGTCGAAAAATGTACGATTTGGCAACAACAAAGCAAAAATTTCGCACAAAAGAATTGTCGCTTTGGCAACACTGTAGAAAAGCGACTTGGTCTGGTTTTACGAATGTGATCGATCTGACAACATTGCATTCAATCAAATTAGTCAATTACACGTCACAACTGTCAAAAATCCACCCATGAAACTATAAAATGCAATTAATGTGAACTTTTGTCACTTTATAGGTTTATGGAGAGGATTTTGACAGTTTTTCTGTACCAATAGAGGTATAAAGTTAAAAGTAGTTAAAAAAGTCATTTTGATTGACCAAAATCCAATATGGCCGCGGTTAGAAGGTTAAAGCAATACTACTACTTTAATCTGCAAAGCGTACTTTTGACGCCCTCTAGCGGCTAAACGGTATAAGAAACCAACGTATTGAGTCCCATTTTTGGAAACCTCACAGTCTGGACTATCTTTTACCTTCTTTGACTTTTTGACGTAAATTGTCAAATAACCGAGTTATTTACGGTTAAAGAACAAAGTAGTCAAAGCCACTGCTTTAGTCTGTAAAGGGAATTTTGACGCCATCTAGCGGCCAAACCGTTAAAGTTACAAGGTCATGTGACCATATTTTTAGAAACCCCACAGTCTGGACTATTTTTTACCTTCCTAGACTTTTTGACGTAAATTGTCAAATAACCGAGTTATTTAGATTTGAACGACAAAGTGCATTAAAAATTAATGCGAAAAACATAAATGAACGTTACTTGGGTTTGGGCGATTTGACAGCGTGATTGCCATTTTGGTTTTTTTTTTTGACAGTTGACACTTTATTGACAAGCAGGCGCTTAAAAACAGGACAAACGTCACAACTGTCAAAAAAATAACCCAACCAGAGGCTTCTGGCAGTTTTTAGACAGTTTCAGCAGTTTTTAGAGGCTTCTGGCAGATGTTAGACAGTTTTAGCAGTTTGTAGAGGCTTATGGCAATAAAGCGTTTCATGGGGAACATTTTCGGTTATTTGCTCTTTTTTCGTAACTCTAACCGTTTTCGAGTTATTAACCAAAATAAGTTAGTACAGAACAAAAATTGACATTGAAAATTTCCGTGCAGTTTTTGGCCAATAACTTCTTTCCCCGACTAAATACGACAAAATCTCAAATTAGCTTTCTTGAAGATCATTAAATTCCCTATAAAACTTTTTTTTAACGACAATTTTAGCTCCTCAAATAAAGGAGATATGAATTTTTAAAGTTGTTGGTATTTTAATTGCCTCAAAGTTGCTTAATTAAAATTTTTTTGTTTTTAGAGCCACTAAAATTTCAAACCTCTCTGTTTAAGTTATTTTTAGGATTTGGGGGAGTTTCGACCACTCAAAAGAACCGTTTTCAGCTCCTCTTTCCAGTGGTATGCGGCAAAAAAATCTAACCCCAAAAATACGTACAGGGTGTGGCAAAAACTGGACACACGTTACTTTTCACGCACCCCCTGTATACTGCCACTCGTTTTGGAGTTTTAAACTTACGTAGGCCGATTCAGCGTTTCAGGGGGAACATTTTTGGTTAGTTGCACTTTTTTTGTGACTCTAACCGTTTTCGAGTTATTAACCAAAATAAGTTAGTACAGAACAAAAATTGACATTGAAAATTTCCGTGCAGTTTTTGGCCAATAACTTCTTTCCCCGACTAAATACGACAAAAAGTCAAATTAGCTTTCTTGAAGAGCATTAAATTTCCTATTAAACGTTTTTTTAACGACAATTTTAGCTCCTTAAATAAAGGAGATATGAATTTTTAAATTTGTTGGTTTTTAATGGCCTCAAAGTTGCTTAACTGGATTTTTTTTGTTATTAGAGCCTCTCAAATTTCAAACCTCTCTGTTTCGGTTATTTTTGGGAGTTCAAAAGGTTTCGACCACTCAAAAGAACCGTTTTGAACTCCTCTTTCCAGTGGTGTGCGGCAAAAAAATCTAACCCAAAAAATACGTACAGGGTGTGGCAAAAACTAGACACACGTTACTTTCCACTCACCCCCTGTATACTACCACCCGTTTTGGAGTTTTAAATTTACGTAGTTCGATTCAGCGTTTCAAGGGGAACATTTATGGTTATTTGCACTTTTTTCGTAACTCTACCCTTTTTTGAGTTATTAACCAAATTAGGTTAGTATTGAACAAAAATTAACAGTCAAAATTCAAACCTCACTATTTTGGTGCACTTTCGCAAAAAATCGCAAATAACTCGCTTATTTGACACATTTTGGCAAAACACACCCAGAAAACAAAAGGAAGCTAAGAAATGGGGCTATCACGTGACGTTGACAGAACCGAGCTAAGTTGTACCGTTCGGCCGCTAGAGGGCGTCAAAGTTGCCGGACACATTTTGACTTAATAATTAAGTTGCGGTGTTATTCGAGATTTTAGGTTAAAACACTATACGGGGTGGTCAAAAGAGGATTTCACGGGCTAAAACTTGGTATACAAAACAGGCGTTACATGAAGTCACGATGGTCGAAATTCGCTTGAAATTGACTGCTCCCTTAATAGGAGTTTAGCGTAACAACGCCAAACAATCGCAAGCGAAAATCGACCTTACGGACAGACAAACCTTAGAAATACGCGTTTCTGACCGTGGAAGAAGCTATCAAAAGAGGATTTACACTGTAAAATGCAATTTCCACTATTTTCCAATTCATTTTAGCGGCTTTTCCCCAAATAGCTCCCACGATGGAATATATACTGAATGTATAAGGAATTTCGACAAAACTGAATTTTTATTAAAATGACCGCGGTCCGAATCAGCATAAATCCAATAAGAGTGAGAGAGAGAGGGGGGGGGATATTTCGTTTTGTGGGGAGGATTTCGTCTTTTCCGAGTCCATTTGAAAAATTTTTATTTAGATCATCGATATATTGAAATATTATGCGGTGGCCGTAGCCAATGCATAACAAATAGGTTAGGGGATGATTTTACCACCTCCCCCCCTCCCCTTTTTCCCCTCGTTTTAGCCCCCCTTACAGCCCCGTTAGCGGTGGAGAAGACCCTGAAAGTGTAAATCTGCCAGATGCCTCTAAGCGCCATTTGCAATTGCCAGAAGCCTCTAGAAACTGTCTAAAAGCTGTCAGAAGCCTCTGAAACTGCTAAAACTGTCTAATAGCTGCCAGAAGCCTCTAGCAGCCATTTTTACTGCCAGAAGCCTCTAGAAACTGCTGAAACTGTCTAACAGCTGCTAAAAGATTCTAAAAACTGCTAAAACTGTCTAATAGCTGCCAGAAGATTCTAGAAAGTGCTGAAACTGTCTAATAATAACCAGAAGCCCCTGGCAGCCATTTTTTTATTGCCAGAAGCCTCTAAAAACTGCTGAAACTGTCTAACAGCTGCCAGAAGATTCTAAAAAGTGCTAAAACTGTCTACAAGTTGCCAGAAGCCTCTAGCAGCCATTTTTTTATTGCCAGAAGCCTCTAGAAACTGCTAAAACTATCTAATAGCTGCCAGAAGCCTTTAGAAACTGCTGAAACTGTCTAATAGCTGCCAAAAGATTCTAAAAACTGCTAAAACTGTCTAATAGCTGCCAGAAGCCTCTGGCAGCCATTTTTTTATTGCCAGAAGCCTCTAGAAACTGCTGAAACTGTCTAATAGCTGCCAGAAGATTGTAAAAACTGCTAATACTGTCTAATAGCTGCCAGAAGCCTCTAGAAATTGCTGAAACTGTCTAAAAGCTGCGAGAAGATTCCAAAAACTGCTAAAACTGTCTAATAGCTGCCAGAAGCCTCTGGCAGCCATTTTTTGTTGCCAGAAGCCTCTAGAAACTGCTAAAACTATCTAATAGGTGCCAGAAGATTCTAAAAACTGCTAAAACTGTCTAATAGCTGCCAGAAGCCTCTGGCAGCCATTTTTTGTTGCCAGAAGCCTCTAGAAACTGCTGAAACTGTCTAACAGCTGCCAGAAGCCTCTAAAAACTGCTAAAAGTGTCTAAAAGCTGCCAGAAGCCTCTGGCAGCCATTTTTTTGTTACCAGAAGCGTCTAGAAACTGCTGAAACTGTCTAACAGCGGCCAGAAGATTTCAAAAACTGCTAAAACTGTCTAACAGCTGCCAGAAGCCTCTAGCAGCCATTTTTTTATTGCCAGAAGCCTCTAGAAATTGCTGAAACTGTCTAATAGCTGCCAAAAGATTCTAAAAACTGCTAAAACTGTCTAATAGCTGCCAGAGGCCTATGGCAGCCATTTTTTATTGCCAGAAGCCTCTAAAAACTGCTGAAACTGTCTAACAGCTGCCAGAAGATTCTAAAAAGTGCTAAAACTGTCTACAAGTTGCCAGAAGCCTCTAGCAGCCATTTTTTTATTGCCAGAAGCCTCTAGAAACTGCTAAAACTATCTAATAGCTGCCAGAAGCCTTTAGAAACTGCTGAAACTGTCTAATAGCTGCCAAAAGATTCTAAAAACTGCTAAAACTGTCTAATAGCTGCCAGAAGCCTCTGGCAGCCATTTTTTTATTGCCAGAAGCCTCTAGAAACTGCTGAAACTGTCTAATAGCTGCCAGAAGATTGTAAAAACTGCTAATACTGTCTAATAGCTGCCAGAAGCCTCTAGAAATTGCTGAAACTGTCTAAAAGCTGCGAGAAGATTCCAAAAACTGCTAAAACTGTCTAATAGCTGCCAGAAGCCTCTGGCAGCCATTTTTTGTTGCCAGAAGCCTCTAGAAACTGCTAAAACTATCTAATAGGTGCCAGAAGATTCTAAAAACTGCTAAAACTGTCTAATAGCTGCCAGAAGCCTCTGGCAGCCATTTTTTGTTGCCAGAAGCCTCTAGAAACTGCTGAAACTGTCTAACAGCTGCCAGAAGCCTCTAAAAACTGCTAAAAGTGTCTAAAAGCTGCCAGAAGCCTCTGGCAGCCATTTTTTTGTTACCAGAAGCGTCTAGAAACTGCTGAAACTGTCTAACAGCGGCCAGAAGATTTCAAAAACTGCTAAAACTGTCTAACAGCTGCCAGAAGCCTCTAGCAGCCATTTTTTTATTGCCAGAAGCCTCTAGAAATTGCTGAAACTGTCTAATAGCTGCCAAAAGATTCTAAAAACTGCTAAAACTGTCTAATAGCTGCCAGAGGCCTATGGCAGCCATTTTTTATTGCCAGAAGCCTCTAAAAACTGCTGAAACTGTCTAACAGCTGCCAGAAGATTCTAAAAAGTGCTAAAACTGTCTACAAGTTGCCAGAAGCCTCTAGCAGCCATTTTTTTATTGCCAGAAGCCTCTAGAAACTGCTAAAACTATCTAATAGCTGCCAGAAGCCTTTAGAAACTGCTGAAACTGTCTAATAGGTGCCAGAAGATTCTAAAAACTGCTAAAACTGTCTAATAGCTGCCAGAAGCCTCTGGCAGCCATTTTTTTATTGCCAGAAGCCTTTAGAAACTGCTGAAACTGTCTAATAGCTGCCAGAAGATTCTAAAAACTGCTAAAACTGTCTAATAGCTGCCAGAAGCCTCTGGCAGCCATTTTTTTATTGCCAGAAGCCTCTAGAAACTGCTGAAACTGTCTAATAGCTGCCAGAAGATTCTAAAAACTGCTAAAACTGTCTAAAAGCTGCCAGAAGCCTCTAGCAGCCATTTTTTTATTGCCAGAAGCCTCTAGAAACTGCTGAAACTGTCTAACAGCTGCCAGAAGCCTCTAAAAACTGCTAAAAGTGTCTAACAGCTGCCAGAAGCCTCTAGAAACTGCTAAAACTGTCTAATAGCTGCCAGAAGCCTTTAGAAACTGCTGAAACTGTCTAATACGTGCCAGAAGATTCTAAAAACTGCTAAAACTGTCTAATAGCTGCCAGAAGCCTCTGGCAGCCATTTTTTTATTGCCAGAAGCCTCTAGAAACTGCTAAAAGTGTCTAACAGCTGCCAGAAGCCTCTGGCAGCCATTTTTTTGTTGCCAGAAGCCTCTAGAAAGTGCTGAAACTGTCTAACAGCTGCCAGAAGATTCTAAAAACTGCTAAAACTGTCTATTAGCCGCCAGATGCGTCTGGCAGCCATTTTTTGTTGCCAGAAGCCTCTAAAAACTGCTGAAACTGTCTAACAGCTGCCAGAAGCCTCTCTCAAATCTCTAATTTATCTAGTTTTCGAGATTTAACATACAACGATGTTTAAAAAAAAGATCAATTTTCCCTGCCCTCTAGCGGCTAAACGGTGTAACATAGCGCCGCCCGCTCAACGTCACGTGATAGCTTCATTCGTTGGCTATCTTTGATCATCTGACACGTTTATACAGAATGTTTCAAATAAGCGAGTTATTTGCGACTTTTTGTGAAAGTGCACTGAAGTTTAACTAAAATAGAGAGGTTTGAATTTTTAGTGTATTTTGGTTAATAACTCCAAAACGGTTAGAGTTACGAAAAAAGTGCAAATAACCAAAAATGTTCCCCATGAAACACTGAATCGGCATAAGTAACTCTAAAACTCCAAAACGAGTGGCAGTATACAGGGGGTGTGTGAAAAGTAACGTGTGTCCAGTTTTTGCCACACCCTGTACGTATTTTTAGGGTTGGAAATTTTTGCCGCACACCACTGGACAGAGGAGCTCAAAACGGTTCATTTGAGTGGTCAAAACTGTCCCAAATCCCAAAAATAACCGAAACAGAGAGGTTTGAAGTTTGAGTGGCTCTAATAACAAAAAAATTCTAATTAAGCAACTTTGAGGCAATTAAAAAACCAACAACTTTAAAAATTCTCATCTCCTTTATTTGAGGAGCTAAAATTGTCGTTAAAAAAACGTTTTATAGGGAATTTAATGCTCTTCAAGAAAGCTAATTTGACATTTTGTCGTATTTGGTCGGGGAAAGGAGTTATTGGCCAAAAACTGCATTGAACTTTTAAATGTCAATTTTTGTTTTGTACTAACTTATTTTGGTTAATAACTCGAAAACGGTTAGAGTTACGAAAAAAGTGCTAATAACCAAAAATGTTCCCCATGAAACGATGAATCGACCCATATAACTTTAAAACTCCAAAACGGGTGATTAGTATACAGGGGGTGAGTGATAAGTAATGTGTGTCCAGTTTTTGCCACACCCTGTACGTATTTTTTGGGTTAGAAATTTCTGCCGTACACCACTGAAAAGAGGAGCTCAAAACGGTTCATTTGAGTGGTCGAAACTCCCCCAAATCCCAAAAATAACCGAAACAGAGAGGTTTGAAGTTTGAGTGGCTCTAATAACAAGAAAAAATCCAGTTAAGCAACTTTGAGGCAATTAAAAAGGAACAACTTTAAAAATTCATATCTCCTTTATTTGAGGAGCTAAAATTGTCGTTAAAAAAACGTTTTATAGGGAATTTAATGCTCTTCAAGAAAGCTAATTTGACATTTTGTCGTATTTAGTTGCGGAAAGGAGTTATTGACCAAAAACTGCACGGAAATTTTAAATGTCAAATTTTTGTTCAAAACTAACCTATTTTGGTTAATAACTCAAAAACGGTTAGAGTTACGAGAAAAGTGAAAATAACCAAAAATGTTCCCTATGAAACGCTGAATCGAACTACGTAAATTTAAAACTCCAAAACGAGTGGTAGTATACAGGGCGTGCGTGAAAAGTAACGTGTGTCCAGTTTTTGCCACACCCTGTACGTATTTTTTGGGTTACAATTTTTTGCCGCACACCACTGAAAAGAGGAGCTCAAAACGTTTTTATTTGAGTGGTTGAAACCTTCTGAACTCCCAAAAATAACCGAAACAGAGAGGTTTGAAATTTGAGTGGGTGTAAAAAATCAAATTTGGCAACTCGCGCAAACAAACCAACCAACTTTAAAATATCATATCTCCGAAACCGTTCAAGATATTCGAACGATTCTTGAACTGAGACCTAGTCAAGGACGTGGGGAATGTAGTGAAAAAGTTTGGTTAAGATCGGTGAAAAACCAGGGCCGCAATCGGGAAAATTGCAGTTCAGCTTCATGCAAAACGCAAAACTGCAATTTCTTGATAAAAAAAGCGGACAGGAGCAAACTGGTCCCGGTAATTTATATGTAAATTGTCCCCAGAGTTTATTTATTCCATTTCAAGCCAAAAAAAATCAACTTTTACTTATCAATCTACTGGGCGATTTAAAATGTGAAAAGTAACGTGTGTCCAGTTTTTGCCACACCCTGTACGTATTTTTAGGGTTAGAATGTTTTGCCGCAAACCACTGGAAAGAGGAGCTCAAAACGGTTCTTTTGAGTGGTCGAAACTCCCCCAAATCCCAAAAATAACCGAAATGGAGAGGTTTGAAATTTGAGTGGCTCTAATAACAAAAAAAATCCAGTTAAGCAACTTTGAGGCAATTAAAAACCAACAACTTTAAAAATTCATATCTCCTTTATTTGAGGAGCTAAAATTGTCGTTAAAAAAAAGTTTTATAGGGAATTTAATGATCTTCAAGAAAGCTAATTTGACTTTTTGTAGTATTTAGTCGGAGAAAGGGGTTATTGGCCAAAAACTGCACTAAAATTTTGAGTGTCAATTTTTGCTCAATACTAACTTCATTTGGATCATAACTCAAAAACGGTTCGAGTTACGAAAAAAGTGAAAATAACCAAAAATGTTCCCTATAGAACGCTGAATCGAACTACGTAAATGTAAAACTCCAAACCGAGTTGTTGTATACAGGGGGTGAGTGAAAAGTAACGGGTGTCCAGTTTTTGCCACACCCTGTACGTATTTTTTGGGTTATCATTTTTTGCCGCACATCACTGAAAAGAGGAGCTCAAAACGGTTCTTTTGAGTGGTTCAAACCTTCTGAACTCCCAAAAATAACCGAAACAGAGAGGTTTGAAATTTGAGTGGGTGTAAAAAATCAAATTTGTCAACTCGCGCAAACAAACCAAACCAACTTTAAAATATCATATCTCCGAAACCGTTCAAGATATTCGAGCGATTCTTGAACTGAGACGTAGTCAAGGACGTGGGGAATGTAGTGAAAAAGTTTGGTTAAGATCGGTGAAAAACCAGGGCCGCAATCGGGAAAATTGCAGTTCAGCTTCATGCAAAACGCAAAACTGCAATTTCTTGCTAAAAAAAGCGGACAGGAGCAAACTGGTCCCGGTAATTTATATGTAAATTGTCCCCAGAGTTTATTTATTCCATTTCGAGCCAAAAAAAATGAACTTTTACTTATCAATCTACTGGGCGATTTAAAATGTGAAAAGTAACGTGTGTCCAGTTTTTGCCACACCCTGTACGTATTTTGGGGGGTTAGAATTTTTTGCCGCACACCACTGGAAAGAGGAGCTCAAAACGGTTCTTTTGAGTGGTCGAAGCTCCCCCAAATCCCAAAAATAACCGAAACAGAGAGGTTTGAAATTTGAGTGGCTGTAATAACAAAAAAAATCCAGTTAAGCAACTTTGAGGCAATTAAAAACCAACAACTTTAAAAATTCATATCTCCTTTATTTGAGGAGCTAAAATTGTCGTTAAAAAAGCGTTTTATAGGGAATTTAATGCTCTTCAAAAAAGCTAATATGACTTTTTGTCGTATTTAGTCGGAGAAAGGAGTTATTGGCCAAAAACTGCACTAAAATTTTGAGTGTCAATTTTTGCTCAATACTAACCTAATTTGGATCATAACTCAAAAACGGTTCGAGTTACGAAAAAAGTGAAAATAACCAAAAATGTTCCCTATAGAACGCTGAATCGAACTACGTAAATTTAAAACTCCAAAACGGGTGGTAGTATACAGGGGGTGAGTGAAAAGTGACGTGTGTCCAGTTTTTGCCACACCCTGTACGTATTTTTTGGGTTAGAAATTTCTGCCGTACACCACTGAAAAGAGGAGCTCAAAACGGTTCATTTGAGTGGTCGAAACTCCCCCAAATCCCAAAAATAACCGAAACAGAGAGGTTTGAAATTTGAGTGGGTGTAAAAAATCAAATTTGGCAACTCGCGCAAACAAACCAAACCAACTTTAAAATATCATATCTCCGAAACCGTTCGAGATATTCGAGCGATTCTTGAACTGAGACGTAGTCAAGGACGTGGGGAATGTAGGGAAAAAGTTTGGTTAAGATCGGTGAAAAACCAGGGCCGCAATCGGGAAAATTGCAGTTCAGCTTCATGCGAAACGCAAAACTGCAATTTCTTGCTAAAAAAAGCGGACAGGAGCAAACTGGTCCCGGTAATTTATATGTAAATTGTCCCCAGAGTTTATTTATTCCATTTCGAGGAAAAAAAAATCAACTTTTACTTATCAATCTACTGGGCGATTTAAAATGTGAAAAGTAACGTGTGTCCAGTTTTTGCCACACCCTGTACGTATTTTTAGGGTTAGAATGTTTTGCCGCAAACCACTGGAAAGAGGAGCTCAAAACGGTTCTTTTGAGTGGTCGAAGCTCCCCCAAATCCCAAAAATAACCGAAACAGAGAGGTTTGAAGTTTGCGTGGCTCTAATAACAAAAAAAAATCCAGTTAAGCAACTTTGAGGCAATTAAAAACCAACAACTTTAAAAATTCATATCTTCTTTATTTGAGGAGCTAAAATTGTCGTTAAAAAAACGTTTTATAGGGAATTTAATGCTCTTCAAGAAAGCTAATTTGACTTTTTGTCGTATTTAGTCGGGGAAAGGAGTTATTGGCCAAAAACTGCATTGAACTTTTAAATGTCAATTTTTGTTTTGTACTAACTTATTTTGGTTAATAACTCGAAAACGGTTAGAGTTACGAAAAAAGTGCTAATAATCAAAAATGTTTCCCATGAAACTCTGAATCGAACTACGTAAATTTAAAACTCCAAAACGGGTGGCAGTATACAGGGGGTGAGTGAAAATTAACATGTGTCCAGTTTTTGCCACACCCTGTACGTATTTTTTGGGTTAGAATATTTTGCCGCACACCACTGGAAAGAGGAGCTCAAAACGGTTCGTTTGAGTGGTCGAAACTCCCCCAAATCCCAAAAATAACCGAAACAGAGAGGTTTGAAATTTGAGTGGCTCTAATAACAAAAAAAAATCCAGTTAAGCAACTTTGAGGCAATTAAAAAGGAACAACTTTAAAAATTCATATCTCCTTTATTTGAGGAGCTAAAAGTGTCGTTAAAAAAACGTTTTATAGGGAATTTAATGCTCTTCCAGAAAGCTAATTTGACTTTTTGTCGTATTTAGTCGGGGAAAGGAGTTATTGACCAAAAACTGCACGGAAATTTTAAATGTCAAATTTTTGTTCAAAACTAACCTATTTTGGTTAATAACTCAAAAACGGTTAGAGTTACGAAAAAAGTGAAAATAACCAAAAATGTTCCCTATAAAACGCTGAATCGAACTACGTAAATTTAAAACTCCAAAACGAGTGGTAGTATACAGGGGGTGAGTGAAAAGTAACGTGTTTCCAGTTTTTGCCACACCCTGTACGTATTTTTGGGGTTAGAATTTTTTGCCGCACACCACTGGAAAGAGGAGCTCAGAACGGTTCGTTTGAGTGGTCGAAACTCCCCCAAATCCCAAAAATAATCGAATCAGAGAAATTTGAAATTTGAGTGGGTGTAAAAAATCAAATTTGGCAACTCGCGCAAACAAACCAACCAACTTTAAAAATTCATATCTCCGAAACCATTCAAGATATTTGAACGATTCTTGAACTGAGACGTAGTCAAGGACGTGGGGAATGTAGGGAAAAAGTTTGGTTAAGATCGGTGAAAAACCAGGGCCGCAATCGGGAAAATTGCAGTTCAGCTTCATGCGAAACGCAAAACTGCAATTTCTTGCTAAAAAAAGCGGACAGGAGCAAACTGGTCCCGGTAATTTATATGTAAATTGTCCCCAGAGTTTATTTATTCCATTTCAAGCCAAAAAAAATCAACTTTTACTTATCAATCTACTGGGCGATTTAAAATGGCGGCGGCAAACCAGAAATCGGCTCGCTCGGGCCATTTAGCATTAGTTACGAGCCTCTCTTAATGACTTTTGAAAGCCAGTAGCCATAAAGCATCGCCTTTGCACATTGATACCTTCATGAATAGGTTAATATACTAAAGGCGCCCATGGAATGCGGCTACTTGGGCGTATATGCACGCCCATAGTTTTTTGCGACGTTGCCGCTTCTACGGGGACTCGTTTTGGTGAATTAGAGTTTGTGCGATCGAAAGTGAATTGAAAAAGCTTTCGATCGGTGGGTTGAATCACCCTGTAGCTGTCCTAGCAACCGAGCTGTGGACGATTCAAGTTGGCACTGTCCAAGAGTGTTTTTGATGGTAAATAACTCGGTTATTCGACGTTTGAGGTGAAAATGCAATACCGGGTGGTCAAACGAGAATTTCGAGGGCTTTAAAATGGTGTATTGAATCACCCTGTAGCTGTTATGGTAACGTAGCTAGGGGCTGTCAAATTGTTGTTTGTGGTTTTTTAGTAAGTATCTCGGGAACGTTTCAAGTTAGAAGTTTGGTATTTTTACCACAAACGCACACACGACCATTTTGCAGTATTTTTAGACAATTTCAAGCATTTTTGACGTCAATTAAACATTTCTAGGTTGTTCCAAACGTTTTAAGACAATTTTGAACATTTCTAGACAAGTTTGAACATTTTGAGACATTTCTGAACATTTTTAAGCATTTTTAGACAATTTCAAGCATTTTTGACGTCATTTAAACATTTATAGATTATTCCGGACATTTTAAGACAAATTTGAACATTTTGAGACATTTCTGAACATTTTTGAGCATTTTTAGACTATTTCAAACATTTTTGACGTCATTTAAACATTTATAGATTATTCCGGCCATTTTAAGACAAATTTGAACATTTTGAGACATTTCTGAACACTTTTCAGTATTTTTAGACTATTTTAAACATTGTTGCCGTCATTTAGACATTTCTAGGTTGTTCCAAACATTTTTAGATAATTTTGAACTTTTCAAGACATTTTTGAACATTTTGAACATTTATGCACATTTTTAAGCATTTTTAGACTATTTCAAACATTGTTGACATAATTTAAACATTTCTAGATTATTCCGGATATTTTAAGACAAATTTGAACATTTTTGAGTCAATTTTGAACATTTCTGAACCCATTTCAGCATTTTTAGATAATTTCAAACATTTTTGACGTTAATTAAACATTTCTAGGTTGTTACAAACATTTTTAGACAATTTTGAACATTTTAAGACATTTTTGAATATTTCTAGACAAATTTGAACATTTTGAGACATTTTTGAACATCTCTGAACGGTTTTCAGAATTTTTAGACTATTTTAAACATTGTTGGCGTCATTTAGACATTTCTAGATTGTTACAAACATTTTTAGACAATTTTGAACATTTTAAGACAATTTATGAAAATTTCTGAACGCTTTTTAGTATTTTTAGACTATTTCAAACATTTTTGACGTCAATTAATTATTTCTAGATTGTTCTGAACATTTTAACACAATTTTGAACATTTCTGAGACAATTTTAAACATTTTTGGACAAATTCTAACCTCCAAAAATACGTACAGGGTGTGGCAAAATTTGGACACACGTCAATTTTCACTCACCCCCTGTATACTACCACTCGTTTTGGAGTTTCAAAGTTATGTGGGTCGATTCAGCGTATCATGGGGAACATTTTTGGTTATTTGCACTTTTTTCGTAACTCTAACCGTTTTCGAGTTATTAACCAAAATAAGTTACTACAGAACAAAAATTGACATTTAAAATTTCCGTGCAGTTTTTGGCCAATAACTCCTTACCCCGACTAAATACGACAAAAAGTCAAATTGGCTTTCTTGAAGAGCATTAAATTTCCTATTAAACGTTTTTTTAACGCCAATTTTAGCTCCTCAAATAAAGGAGATATGAATTTTTAAAGTTGTTGGTTTTTAATTGCCTCAAAGTTGCTTAATTGGATTTTTTTTGTTATTAGAGCCACTCAAATTTCAAACCTCTTTATTTCGCTTATTTTTGGAAGTTCAGAAGGTTTCAACCACTCAAAAGAACCGTTTTGACCTCTTCTTTTCAGTGGTGTACGGCAAAATATTCTAACCCCAAAAATACGTGCAGGGTGTGGCAAAAACTGGACACACGTTACTTTTCACTCACCCCCTGTATACTACAACTCGTTTTGGAGTTTTAAATTTACGTAGTTCGATTCAGCGTTTCATGAGGAACGTTTTTGCCTATTTGCACTTTTTTCGTAACTCTAACCGTTTTCGAGTTATTAACCAAAATAAGTCAGTACAAAACAAAAATTGACATTTAAAATTTCCGTGCAGTTTTTGGCCAATAACTCCTTTCCCCGACTAAATACGACAAAAAGTCAAATTAGCTTTCTTGAAGAGCATTAAATTCCCTATAAATCGTTTTTTTAATGACAATTTTAGCTCCTCAAATAAAGGAGATATGAATTTTTAAAGTTGTTGGTTTTTAATTGCCTCAAAGTTGCTTAATTGGATTTTTTCTGTTATTAGAGCCACTCAAATTTCAAACCTCTCTATTTCGCTTATTTTTGGGAGTTCAGAAGGTTTCAACCACTCAAAAGAACCGTTTTGAGCTCCTCTTTCCAGTGGTGTGCGGCAAAAATTTCTAACCCAAAAAATACGTACAGGGTGTGGCAAAAACTGGACACACGTTACTTTTCACTCACCCCCTGTATACTACCACTCGTTTTGGTGTTTTAAATTTACGTAGTTCGATTCAGCGTTTCATGAGGAACATTTTTGCCTATTTGCACTTTTTTCGTAACTCTAACCGTTTTCGAGTTATTAACCAAAATAAGTTACTACAGAACAAAAATTGACATTTAAAATTTCCGTGCAGTTTTTGGCCAATAACTCCTTTCCCCGACTAAATACGACAAAAAGTCAAATTAGCTTTCTTGAAGAGCATTAAATTCCCTATAAAACGTTTTTTTAATGACAATTTTAGCTCCTCAAATAAAGGAGATACGAATTTTTAAAATTGTTCATTTTTAATTGCCTCAAAGTGGCTTAATTGGATTTTTTTTTTATTTGAGTCACTCAAACTTCAAACCTCTCTATTTCGGTTATTTTTGGGATTTGGGGGAGTTTCGACCACTCAAAAGAACCGTTTTGAACTCCTCTTTCCAGTGGTGTGCGGCAAAAAATTGTAACCCAAAAAATACGTGCAGGGTGTGGCAAAAACTGGACACACGTCACTTTTCACTCACCCCCTGTATACTACCACTCGTTTTGGAGTTTTAAAGTTACGTAGGCCGATTCAGCGTTTTATGGGGAACATTTTTGATTATTTGCACTTTTTTCTCAAACTCTAACCGTTTTTGAGTTATTGACCAAAATAGGTTAGTTTTGAACAAATATGTGGAGACTCAAAATTTCCGCGCAGTTTTTGGCCGATATCTCATTTATCTCACTAATTACAACAAAAAGTGTAATTATATGTTTTAAAGAGAATTAAATTTCCTATAAAACGTTTTTTTAAAAACAATTTTATCTCCTCAAATAAAGGAGATATGAGCGGTTGAAGTTGTTGGTGCAGTTGCACGTAAAGACTACTTTAGTGCTGCGGTGTAGTTTTTGGCTGCTATCTCCGTTACACGAACAAATACAGCAAAATATCAAATAATATTTTTTAAAAAGCATTAAATTCTCTACAAAAACCTTTTTTAAAGACAATTTTAGCTCCACAAATAACGGAGATACGAGCGTTTGAACTTTGGTTGTCACAGGGCTGTTATGCTCAAAAGTCAACTAAACATAAAAAAATCCATATCTCAGGAACTGAAAGAGGTAGCGGGGTGGTTTTTGCGTTGAATTACTTGGAAAACTGTCAGGAAAAACGTATAAAAAAAATCACAGTCCTACGTCAAGTCTTTCAGGCTTTTCACAGGGCTGGATGGGGGAAAAGTGCAATTTATCCATAAAATAAGAAAAAAATCAATATCTCACAAACCAAAACACTTACAGGGGTGGTTTTTGCTGTGAATTGTTGCAAAAACTGTCAAGAATGACATATCCAAAAATCACGGTCCTAGTTGAAATATAACCTAGTTTTCACAGGGCTGGAATATGAAAAGTGTGTGAAAAACTCAACTGAAAAAGAAAAATCCATATCTCAGGAACCAAAAGAGCTAGAAGGGTGGTTTTTTGTGTGAATTACTCAGAAAACTGTCAAAAATGACATGTCCAAAAATCACACTTGTACTCCTCTTTTTTGAGGGTTTTCACAAGGCTGGAATGGACAGAAGCAGAAAAAAGTCAATTAAACATGAAAAAATCGATATCTCAGGAACTAAAAGAGCTAGAGGGCTGTTTTTTTTGTGTGAATTGTTAAGAATACGTTCAGGAACAACATACCAAAAAATCACAGTCCTATTTGCAATATAACCTAGTTTTCACAGGACCGGAGTTGAAGAAAGTGCAATTTAGACAAAAAAAAACAACTTAACAAATAAAAATTCATATCTCAGGAACTAAAAGAGGTAGCAAAGTGGTTTTTGCTTTGAATTACACAGAAAACATTCAGGAAAATTATGTAAAAAAATTACAGTCCTAGGTTAAGGTTTTGATGGTTTTCACAGGGCCGGAATGGGAAAAATCTACAATTTAGGGTACTAAACATTAAAAAATCCTTATCTCGGGAACCAAACGAGTTAGAGGGGTGATTTTTGCTGTGAATTGTTCAAAACACTCTCAGGAAAAACATACTAAAAAATCACAGTCCTATTTTAAGTTTAACCTAGTTTTCACAGGGTTGGAATGGACAGTTGTGCAAGAAAGTCAACTAAACATTAAAAAATTCATATCTCGGGAACCAAAAGAGGTAGAGGGTTGGTTTTTCGTGTGAATTGTAGAGGAAACTGTCAAGAATGACATATCCAAATATGACACTTCTACTCCTGTTTTTAGAGGGTTTTCACAGGGCTGGAATGGACAGAAGCTGAAAAAAGTCAACCAAACTTAAAAAACCCATATCTCGGGAACCAAAAGAGGTAGCGGGGTGGTTTTTCGTGTGAATCGTAGAGAAAACTGTCAGGAATGACATATCCAAAAATCACACTTGTACTCCACTTTTTTGAGGGTTTTCACAAGGCTGGAATGGACCAAAGCAGAAAAAAGTCAATTAATCATAAAAAAATCGATATCTCAGGAACTAAAAGAGCTAGAGGGTTGGTTTTTTGTGTGAATTGTTAAGAATACATTCAGGAACAACATACCAAAAAATCACAGTCCTATTTGCAATATAACCTAGTTTTCACAGGACCGGAGTTGAAGAAAGTGCAAATTAGACAAAAAAAAACAACTTAACAAATAAAAATTCATATCTCAAGAACCAAAAGAGGTAGCAAAGTGGTTTTTGCTTTGAATTACACAGAAAACATTCAGGAAAATTATGTAAAAAAAATTACAGTCCTAGGTTAAGGTTTTGATGGTTTTCACAGGGCCGGAATGGGAAAAAAGTACGATTTAGGGTACTAAACATTAAAAATTCCATATCTCAGGAACCAAAAGAGTTATAGGGGTGGTTTTTTGTGTGAATTGTAGAGGAAACTGTCAAGAATGACATATTCAAAAAATGACACTTCTATTGACATTTTTAGTGTGTTTTCACAAGGCTGGAATGGACAGAAGCGGAAAAAAGTCAACTAAACTTAAAAAATCCATATCTCAGGAACCAAAAGAGTGAGAGGAGTGATTTTTTGTGTGAACTGTTAAGAATACACTTAGGAACAACATACCAAAAAATCACAGTCCTATTTGCAATATAACCTAGTTTTCACAGGACCGGAGTTGAAGAAAGTGCAAATTAGACAAAAAAAAACAACTTAACAAATAAAAATTCATATCTCAAGAACTAAAAGAGGTAGCAAAGTGGTTTTTGCTTTGAATTACGCAGAAAACATTCAGGAAAATTATGTAAAAAAATTACAGTCCTAGGTCAAGGTTTTGATGGTTTTCACAGGGCCGGAATGGTAAAAATCTACAATTTAGGGTACTAAACATTAAAAAATCCATATCTCGGGAACCAAACGAGTTATAGGGGTGATTTTTGCTGTGAATTGTTCAAAACACTCTCAGGGAAAACATACCAAAAAATCACAGTCCTACTTTAAGTTTAACCCAGTTTTCACAGGGTTGGAATGGAAAGTTGTGCAAGGAAGTCAACTAAACATTAAAAAATTCATATCTCGGGAACCAAAAGAGGTAGCGGGGTGTTTTTTTGTGTGAATTGTAGAGTAAACTGTCAAGAATGACATATCCAAATATGACACTTCTACTCCTGTTTTTAGAGGGTTTTCACAGGGCTGGAATGGACAGAAGCTGAAAAACGTCAACTAAACTTAAAAAAATCCATATCTCGGGAACCAAAAGAGGTAGCGGGGTGTTTTTTTGTGTGAATTGTAGAGAAAACTGTCAGGAATGACGTGTGCAAAAAATCGCATCCAAAATCCGATTTTTCGACCGTTTTCACAAGGCCGAACCGAACGCTCGTCCATAAATCAAACGGGGGACGCGTCCATGGAGCTATAAAACTGATGCGAGCGACAATTATTACGGTCGAATTTCTGCACAGGTGGACCGATATAGGACCGGCGAGACGTTTCGGCCAATAAATAGGAGAAAAAACTGTTTTTTTTTTTGTTTTCAAATGAGCGACCGGTGGGTGCATCCATCGCGGCTATCTCTGGAAAAATAATGGAAACGCGGAACGGAATAAACAAAAAATGCTCGCGCGGGTGGCTTTGGAGATAGCGGCCATTTTTAATAGACGACGTGGAGGAAAAAAAATCATAAAGGCCGCCGGCCAATAATGGTGATTTATACTGGACAGAAGCGGTCGGGATGTGGATGACTAATGCCCCCCCCCCCCCCCCTGGGCCCCTAAAACCGTACAAGTGGGAGGGGGGGGAGGAAAAGGGGGCCGAGAGACGGATACTTTATTATATTTTTACGGGAAATTTGAATAATGCGAATCGGCCGTAATTGGATGTCGTATTTTGCGCCCGAACGGCAAGAAACGCGTTATCCGCTTTGTTCGCTTTTTCCAGCCCCGTGAAAACCCTCGTAACCACCCGTCAGGATCGTGATTTTTGGATATGTCATTCCTGACAGTTTTCTCTATAATTCAAAGCAAAAACCACCCCGCTACCTCTTTTGGTTCCTGAGATATGGATTTTTTGAGTTTAGTTGACTATTTTCTGCTTATGTCCATTCCAACCCTGTGAAAACTAGGTTAAACTTCAAGTAGGACTGTGATTTTTTGGTATGTTTTCCCTGAGAGTGTTTTGAACAATTCACAGCAAAAATCACCCCTCTAACTCGTTTGGTTCCCGAGATATGGATTTTTTAATGTTTAGTACCCTAAATTGTACTTTTTTCCCATTCCGGCCCTGTGAAAACCATCAAAACCTTGAGCTATGACTGTGATTTTTTTTGCATGTTTTTCCTGAATGTTTTCTGCGTAATTCAAAGCAAAAACCACTTTGCTACCTCTTTTGGTTCCCGAGATATGGATTTTTTAAGTTTAGTTGACTTTTTTCTGCTTCTGTCCATTCCAGCCCTGTGAAAGCCCTAAAAAAATGTCAGTAGAGGTGTCATATTTGGATATGTCATTCTTGACAGATTTCTCTACAATTCAAAGCAAAAACCACTCCTCTCACTCTTTTGGTTCCCGAGATATGGATTTTTTAATGTTTAGTACCCTAAATTGTACTTTATTCCCATTCCGGCCCTGTGAAAACCTTCAAAACCTTGACCTAGGACTGTGATTTTTTTACACGTTTTTCCTGAATGTTTTCTGCGTAATTCAAAGCAAAAACCACTTTGCTACCTCTTTTGGTTCTTGAGATATGAATTTTTATTTGTTAAGTTGTTTTTTTTTGTCCAAATTGCACTTTCTTCAACTCCGGTCCTGTGAAAACTAGGTTTTAATGCAAATAGGACTGTGATTTTTTGGTATGTTGTTCCTAAGTGTATTCTTAACAGTTCACACAAAAAACCAGCCCTCTACCTCTTTTAGTTCCTGAGATATAGATTTTTTCATGTTTAATTGACTTTTTTCTGCTTCTGTCCATTCCAGTCCTGTGAAAACCCTCAAAAAAGTGGAGTACAAATGTGATTTTTGGATATGTAATTTTTGACAGTTTTCTCAATAATTCACACAAAAAACCACCCTTCTAGCTCTTTTGGTTCCTGAGATATGGATTTTTCTTGTTTAGTTGAGTTTTTCACACACTTTTCATATTCCAGCCCTGTGAAAAGTAGGTTATGTTTCAACTAGGACCGTGATTTTTGGATATATCATTCTTGACAGTTTTTGCAACAATTCACAGCAAAAACCACCCCTGTAAGTGTTTTGGTTTGTGAGATATTGATTTTTTTCTCTTTTTCTGGCTAAAATGCACTTTTCCCCCATTCCAGCCCTGTGAAAAGCCAGAAAGACTTGACGTAGGACTGTGATTTTTTTATACGTTTTTCCTGACAGTTCCAGACGCAAAAACCACCCCGCTACCTCTTTTAGTTCCTGAGATATGGATTTTTCTATGTTTAGTTGACTTTTGACCACAACAGCCCTGTGACAACCAAAATTCAAACGCTCGTATCTCCGTTATTTGTGGAGCTAAAATTGTTTTTAAAAAAGATTTTTGTAGAGAATTTAATGCTTTTTAAAAAATATTATTTGAGGTTTTGTTGTATTTGTTCGTGTAACGGAGATATCAGCCAAAAACTACACCGCATCACTAAAGTAGTCTTTACGTGCCACTGCACCAACAACTTCAACCCCTCCTATCTCCTTTATTTGAGAAGATAAAATTGTTTTTAAAAAAACGTTTTATAGGAAATTTAATTCTCTTTAAAACATATAATTACACTTTTTGTTGTAATTAGTGAGATAAAGGAGATATCGGCCATAAACCGCACGGAAATTTTGAGTGTCCATATGTTTGTTCAAAACTAACCTATTTTGGTCAATAACTCAAAAACGGTTAGAGTTACGAAAAAAGTGCAAATAACGAAAAATGTTCCTCGTGAAACGCTGAATCGGCCTGCGTAACTTTAAAACTCCAAAACGGGTGGTAGTATACAGGGGGTGAGTGAAAAGTAACGTGTGTCCAGTTTTTGCCACACCCTGTACGTATTTTGGGGGTTAGAATTTTTTGCCGCACACCACTGAAAAGAGGAGCTCGAAACGGTTCTTTTGAGTGGTCGAAACTCCCCGAACTCCCAAAAATAACCGAGATACAGGGTGTCCAAGTTTTAATTCTAATTTTGTGCAAAAAGTGCATGAAACCAGTTTTGGGTAAATATCTCAGAAACGGTTAAAGTTACAAAAAATTGACAAGAGAGCAAAAATGTTCCCAATGACCTGCTGCATCCAACCATGTAAGTTTCAGCGTCAATTTTTGCTCCTAATATACAGGGTGTGCACGGAAAGTGCAGTGCTTCCCTTGTTTTGACCACCCTGTAAGCAGTTTTTCAGATAGATTTTTTTCCTCAACACCATTGGAAAGAGCAGTTCAAGACGGTTCTTTTGAGTGGTTGAACCACCCGAAAGTCCCAAAAATAACCGAAATACAGGGTGTCCAAATTTTAATTCAAATTTTGTGTAAAAAGTGCATGAAACCAGTTTTGGGTAAATATCTCAAAAACGGTTAAAGTTACAAAAAAAGTCAAAATACCAAAAACGTTCCTAACCAACCACTGAATCGAACTACGTAACGTTCAAACCTCAATACTGTTGTTGGTATACAGGGTGAGCGCGCAAATACAAGTAATTCTAGTTTTTGCTACACCCTGTATATATTTTTTAAAATAGCATTTTTTGCTTTACACCGTTGGAAAGAGCAGTTCAAGACGGTTCTTTTGAGTGGTTGAACCACCCGAAAGTCCCAAAAATAACCGAGATACAGGGTGTCCAAGTTTTAATTCAAATTTTGTGTAAAAAGTGCATGAAACCAGTTTTGGGCAAATATCTCAGAAACGGTTAAAGTTACAAAAAATTGACAAGAGAGCAAAAATGTTCCCAATAAACTGCTGCATCCAGCCATGTAAGTTTCAACGTCAATTTTTGCTCCTAATATACAGGGTGAGCACGAAAAGTACAGTGCTTCCCTTATTTTGACCACCCTGTAAGCAGTTTTTCAGATAGATTTTTTTCCTCAACACCATTGAAAAGAGCAGTTCAAGACGGTTTTTTTGAGTGGTTGAACCACCCGAAAGTCCCAAAAATAACCGAGATACAGGGTGTTAAAGTTTCAGAGTAATTTTTGAGTTAAATTTACAAAAAGTGCATTAAAAGAGTTTTTGGTAAATATCTCAGAAACGGTAAAAGTTACAAAAAATTGACAAAAGAGCAAAAATGTTTCTAATAAACTGTTGCATCCAACCATGTGAGTTTCAACGTCAATTTTTGCTCCTAATATACAGGGTGTGCACGAAAATTATAGTGGTTCCCTTATTTTGACCACCCTGTAAGCAGTTTTTAAGATAGATTTTTTTCCTCAACACCATTGGAAAGAGCAGTTCAAGACGGTTTTTTTGAGTGGTTGAACCACCCGAAAGTCCCAAAAATAACCGAGATACAGGGTGTTAAAGTTTCAGACTACTTTTTGGGATAAACTTACAGAAAGTGCATTAAAACAGTTTTGGGTAAATATCTCAGAAACGGTTAAAGTTACAAAAAATTCACAAGAGAGCAAAAATGTTCCCAATGACCTGCTGCATCCAACCATGTGAGTTTCAACGTCAATTTTTGCTCCTAATATACAGGGTGTGCACGGAAAGTGCAGTGGTTCCCTTATTTTGACCACCCTGTAAGCAGTTTTTCAGAGAGATTTTTTTCCTCAACACCATTGAAAAGAGCAGTTCAAGACGGTTTTTTTGAGTGGTCGAACCACCCTGAAGTCCCAAAAATAACCGAGATACAGGGTGTTCAAGTTTCAGAGTAATTTTTGAGTTAAATTTACAAAAAGTGCATCAAAACAGTTTTTGGTAAATATCTCAGAAACGGTTAAAGTTACAAAAAATTTAAAAGAGAGCAAAAATGTTCCCAATGACCTGCTGCATCCAACCATGTAAGTTTCAGCGTCAATTTTTGCTCCTAATATACAGGGTGGGCACGGAAAGTGCAGTGGTTCCCTTATTTTGACCACCCTGTAAGCAGTTTTTAAGATAGATTTTTTTGCTCAACACCAGTGGAAAGAGCAGTTCAAGACGGTTTTTTTGAGTGGTCGAACCACCCGAAAGTCCTAAAAATAACCGAAATACAGGGTGTACAAATTTTAGGTACTAATTTTGGATAAAACTTAAAGAAAGTGCATTAAAACAGTTTTGGGCAAATATCTCAGAAACGGTTAAAGTTACAAAAAATTTAAAAGAGAGCAAAAATGTTCCCAATGAACTGTTGCATCCAGCCATGTAAGTTTCAACATCAATTTTTGTTGCCACTATACAGGGTGGGCACGGAAAGTACAGTGCTTCCCTTATTTTGACCACCCTGTAAGCAGTTTTTAAGATAGATTTTTTTCCTCAACACCATTGGAAAGAGCAGTTTGAGACGGTTTTTTTGAGTGGTCGAACCACCCGAAAGTCCCAAAAATAACCGAGATACAGGGTGTTAAAGTTTCAGACTACTTTTTGGGATAAACTTAAAGAAAGTGCATCAAAACAGTTTTGGGCAAATATCTCAGAAACGGTTAAAGTTACAAAAAATTGACAAGAGAGCAAAAATGTTCCCAATGACCTGCTGCATCTAACCATGTGAGTTTCAACGTCAATTTTTGCTCCTAATATACAGGGTGTGCACGGAAATTGCAGTGGTTCCCTTATTTTGACCACCCTGTAAGCAGTTTTTAAGATAGATTTTTTTGCTCAACACCACTGGAAAGAGCAGTTTAAGACGGTTCTTTTGAGTGGTTGAACCACCCTGAAGTCCTAAAAATAACCGAGATACAGGGTGTTCAAGTTTCAGTGTAATTTTTGGGATAAATTTACAAAAAGTGCATTAAAAGAGTTTTTGGCCAAAATCTCAGAAACGGTGAAAGTTACAAAAAATTTAAAAGAGAGCAAAAATGTTCCCAATGAACTGCTGCATCCACCCATGTGTCAATTTTTGCTCCCAATATACAGGGTGGGCACGAAAAGTGCCCAATTCTTTTGACCACTCTGTAGCTTTTAATCGTCACAAAAACCTCCCCCCTCGTCTGGACTGTGAGGGGAAGGGGGGGCAGAAATTCTCGTTCCTGGAACTGTAATCTTATTAAATTTACATATTAATCAACGGATTTTAATTATCCCCCCTCCCCCCTGCCCCTTCTTTGCTCCAACCCCCCCTTTCCCCCCCCTCCCCCAGCACAACGCGTCGCCGTAATTTACATTAATCCAATAATTGCATGGAGGTTTGCTAATTAGAAATTCAAATGAGGTAAAAGGGGGGGTAAGGGGGGGGGAAGGGTTGCACTGGGGGGGGGAGGGGAAGTTCACCCTTTCGCTTGAGAAGCAAACTGGCCCCCCCAAACCCCCCCCCACCCCCCCAAAGTCCCCCCGTTTCTGTCCGAATCACATCGATTTACACGTATTTCGACAACTGGTCACGTGACCGTAAAAGTTTTCATTTTTTTCCCCTTAAACGACGTTTCTTCCGCATGCGCTATACCGGGTGGTCACTAGAGAATTTCACGGGCTACAAATCGGTATTTTGAACCACCCTGTAAGTGGAAAAATAACCGAGTTAGGGGCTGTCAAAGTGTCAACTGTCACAATTTAGTAAACTCACTTTTTGACATTAAATAACTCAGTTAGTTGACGTTTTAGGTAAAAATGCTATACCGGGTGGTCTAAAGAGAATTTCAAGGGCTACAAATTGGTATATTGAAACACCCTGTAACTGTCAAAATAACCGAGTTATTGGCTGTCAAAGTGAAAACTGTCGAATTGAAACTTTACCGCAAACAACTCAGTTTTAACAGTAAATAACGCAGTTATTTGACGTTTTAGGTAAAAATGCTATACAAGGTGGTCAAAAGAGAATTTCAAGGGCTACAAATTGGTATATTGAAACACCCTGTAACTGTCAAAATAACCGAGTTATTGACAATAGAATGGAGTAGTTTACAGGGTGATTCATTGAATTTCTAACATCTCCGTAACTTGTTTATTATTGATTTTATGAACAAATTACTATAAATAATAATAATAAATTATTATTTCTAGATAATCATTTTGTATACAGGGTGTCCCAAATTTGAGCAACAAACCAAACTTGGAGGAAGCAGAAATTCCCAATTTGAGCGAAATTTTGGTGCACTCTTCCAGAAAATCGTCCATAACTCGCTTATTTGAAACACCCTGTATAAAACCACCGTATAACAAAATGAAGCTAATGAATGGGGCTATCACGTGACGTTGAGCAGACTACGCTAAGTGCCACCGTTTGGCCGCTAGAGGACGTTAAAGTTGACTCTCGTTTTTTTGCAGTTTTTCGTCAATATCTCAGGAACTTTGCAGGTTAGAGGTTTGAAATTTTTATCACAAACGCACCTCGATGGGTTGCAACTTTTACCTTCTATACACTTTTTTGGTACCATGCACCCAGTGACCGTGAAAAATTAAAAACTAGAATTGTCAAGAAATTTCAAGGGTGGTACCTTCTGATTGTTGTCAGAAAATTTTTAATTTAAAAAAATTTTTTTTACTGCCTAAATACCTTCTGGTTAATCGTAGAATAGTGACGTAAACTGTCATTTGTCTAAATGTCACTTTTTAAAGGTGCCACGCCCTAAAAACTGTCAAAATTGACCTACTGTCAAGGTCACCTCCAAAACAGTGTCAATTAGAGCAAAATGGAGGTCAAATTCGTGTTCCTGAGGTTGAAATTAGTTAAAAACGTCACTTTGACAGGCCAAAATCCATTATGGCCGCGGTTAGTATAGTAGGCCCAAAAAAAACACA
The DNA here is from genome assembly GCF_016097725.1 of Ips typographus. Classification (NCBI taxonomy): domain Eukaryota; kingdom Metazoa; phylum Arthropoda; class Insecta; order Coleoptera; family Curculionidae; genus Ips; species Ips typographus. Next base: position 3,066,107 of record NC_138433.1, read on the forward strand.
AATTTGGGCAAAATTTTCGTGCATTTTCCCAGAAAATCGTCCAAAACTCGCTTATTTGAAACACCCTGTATAAAACCACCGTACAACAAAATGAAGCTAATGAATGGGGCTATCACGTGACGTTGAGCAGACTACGCTAAGTGCCACCGTTTGGCCGCTAGAGGACGTTAAAGTTGACTCTCGTTTTTTTGCAGTTTTTCGTCAATATCTCAGGAACTTTACAGGTTAGAGGTCTGAAAATTTTATCACAAACGCACCTCGATGGGGTGCAACTTTTACCTTCTATACACTTTTTTGGTACCATGCACCCAGTGACCGTGAAAAATTAAAAACTAGAATTGTCAAGAAATTTCAAGGGTGGTACCTTCTAATTGTTGTCAGAAAATTTTTAATTTCGAAAAATTTTTTTGACTGCCTAAATACCTTCTGGTTAATCGTAGAATAGTGACGTAAACTGTCATTTGTCTAAATGTCACTTTTTAAGGGTGCCACGCCCTAAAAACTGTCAAAATTGACCTACTGTCAAGATCATCTCCGAAACGGTGTCAATTAGAGCAAAATGGAGGTCAGATTCGTGTTCCTGAGGTTGAAATTAGTTAAAAACGTCACTTTGACAGGGCAAAATCCATTATGGCCGCGGTTAGTATAGTAGGCCCAAAAAAACCTAAATTTGGGCAAAATTTTCGTGCATTTTCCCAGAAAATCGTCCATAACTCGCTTATTTGAAACACCCTGTATAAAACCACCGTACAACAAAATGAAGCTAGTGAATGGGGCTATCACGTGACGTTGAGTAGACTACGCTAAGTGCCACCGTTTGGCCGCTAGAGGACGTTAAAGTTGACTCTCGTTTTTTTGCAGTTTTTCGTCAATATCTCAGGAACTTTGCAGGTTAGAGGTTTGAAATTTTTATCACAGACGCACCTCGATGGGTTGCAACTTTTACCTTCTATACACTTTTTTGGTACCATGCACCCAGTGACCGTGAAAAATTAAAAACTAGAATTGTCAAGAAATTTCAAGGGTGATACCTTCTGATTGTTGTCAGAAAATTTTTAATTTCGAAAAATTTTTTTGACTGCCTAAATACCTTCTGGTTAATCGTAGAATAGTGACGTAAACTGTCATTTGTCTAAATGTCATTTTTTAAAGGTGCCACGCCCTAAAAACTGTCAAAATTGACCTACTGTCAAGGTCATCTCCGAAACGGTGTCAACTAGAGCAAAATGGAGGTCAGATTCGTGTTTCTGAGGTTGAAATTAGTTAAAAACGTCACTTTGACAGGGCAAAATCCATTATGGCCGCGGTTAGTATAGTAGGCCCAAAAAAACCCAAATTTGGGCAAAATTTTCGTGCATTTTCCCAGAAAATCGTCCATAACTCGCTTATTTGAAACACCCTGTATAAAACCACCGTACAACAAAATGAAGCTAGTGAATGGGGCTATCACGTGACGTTGAGCAGACTACGCTAAGTGTCACCGTTTGGCCGCTAGAGGACGTCAAAGTTGACTCACGTTTTTTGCAGTTTTTCCTCAATATCTCAGGAACGTTTCAGGTTAGCGGTCTGAAATTTTTACCACAAACGCACCTTGATGGGATGCAACTTTTACCTTCTATACACTTTTTTGGTACCATGCACCCCGTGACCGTAAAAAATAAAAAACTAAGATTGTCAAGAAATTTCAAGGGTGGTACATAAATTTTCGTGTACTTTTCCAGAGAAAATCATCTATAACCCGCTTATTTGAAACATTCTGCTAAAATACACCGGATAACAAAAGAAAGCTAATGAATTAGGCTATCACGTGACTTTGACCGGACCAGGCTAAGTGCCACCGTTCGGCCGCTAGAGGGCGTCAAAATTGACTAACACACATTTTGCTAAATATCTCAAAAACGCCTTAAGTTAGAAAGTTGAAATTTTTACAATGCAAGCAGCTCACCAAGACGCAATTTACAAGCAGTGTGATTTAAGAAAAAAAAAAAATTAAAAAATCCCATCCTTAAGTCAATTAAGACTCCCCCCCCTTAAGGGTCCCCTTCCCCTCGCCCTTTTTCAGTCCGATTTCCCAATCGATTTTCTATTACACAACCAAACTAAGTATATATCGCTCGGGGCCTTAATTTGTCTTGTTTCTTGCCCCAGCATGTTATTTCCGTGCCGGCAAATACAATTACCCCGACTGGGCTAAGGGTGCGAATGTGTTCGAACCCTTTTTTCACCCCTTTCGACTATTGGAATCGACGAAAAAATTGCACACGCCGAAAGCCCGGTAAAAGTAGTACAAAACCTGAAATTTTCAAAATTTTACCTCTTACCGTTTTCGAGATATTTAATTTCGAACGTTTAGTTTGAAAAAACCGAAAAAGTATCTAACCTAAGTTTTTGCCCGATTACGGACCTGTCATGCATTTGTCATTAATGAAAATTTTTACCGGAGGTACTCCTGACATGTGACAGTTTATGACAGAAATTTGGCGACTGTCACTTGTCAGGTTTTTGACAGAGAAAATGTCAAACTTTGGACTGAACGTATTTAGTACACTACTGAGTCACAGACCGGCATTTTGACAGATTACGGCCCTGTCAGACAACTGTCATTAATTAAATTTTTACTGGAGGTAGCCCTGGCATGTGACAGTTTATGACAGAAATTTGGCGACTGTCACTTGTCAGGTTTTTGACAGAGAAAATGTCAAACTTTGGACTGAAAGTATTTAGTACACTACTGAGTCACAGACCGGCATTTTGACAGATTACGGACCTGTCATGCAACTGTCATTAATAAAATTTTTACTGGAGGTAGCCGTGACATGTGACAGTTTATGACAGAAATTTGGCGACTGTCACTTGTCAGGTTTTTGACAGAGAAAATGTCAAACTTTGGACTGAAAGTATTTAGTACACTACTGAGTCACAGACCGGCATTTTGACAGATTACGGACCTGTCATGCAACTGTCATTAATGAAATTTTTACTGAAGGTAGCCGTGATATGTGACAGTTTATGACAGAAATTTGGCGACTGTCACTTGTCAGGTTTTTGACAGAGAAAATGTCAAACTTAATGCTAAAAGTGATTGGTAAACCAACGACAGTGACTGGCATTTTGACAGATTACGGCCCTGTTAGGCAACTGTCATTAATGAAATTTTTACTGGAGGTAGCCCTGACATGTGACAGTTTATGACAGAAATTTGGCGACTGTCACTTGTCAGGATTTTGACAGAAAAAATGTCAAACTTTGGACTGAACGTGTTTAGTACACTAATGAGTCACAGACCGGAATTTTGACAGATTACGGCCCTGTCATGCAACTGTCATTAATGGAATTTTTACTGGAGGTAGCCCTGACATGTGACAGTTTATGACAGAAATTTGGCGACTGTCACTTGTCAGGTTTTTGACAGAGAAAATGTCAAACTTAGTGCTAAAAGTGATTGGTAAACCAACGACAGTGACTGGCATTTTGACAGATTACGGACCTGTCATGCAACTGTCATTAATGGAATTTTTACTGGAGGTAGCCGTGACATGTGACAGTTTATGACAGAAATTTGGCGACTGTCACTTGTCAGGTTTTTGACAGAGAAAATGTCAAACTTTGGACTGAACGTATTTAGTACACTACTGAGTCACAGACCGGCATTTTGACAGATTACGGACCTGTCATGCAACTGTTATTAATGAAATTTTTACTGGAGGTAGCCCTGGCATGTGACAGTTTATGACAGAAATTTGGCGACTGTCACTTGTCAGGTTTTTGACAGAGAAAATGTCAAACTTAGTGCTAAAAGTGATTGGTAAACCAACGACAGTGACTGGCATTTTGACAGATTACGGACCTGTCATGCAACTGTCATTAATGAAATTTTTACTGGAGGTAGCCCTGACATGTGACAGTTTATGACAGAAATTTGGCGACTGTCACTTGTCAGGATTTTGACAGAGAAAATTTCAAACTTTGGACTGAAAATATTTAGTACACTACTGAGTCACAGACCGGCATTTTGACAGATTACGGCCCTGTCATGCAACTGTCATTAATGGAATTTTTACTGGAGGTAGCCCTGACATGTGACAGTTTATGACAGAAATTTGGCGACTGTCACTTGTCAGGTTTTTGACAGAGAAAATGTCAAACTTAGTGCTAAAAGTGATTGGTAAACCAACGACAGTGACTGGCATTTTGACAGATTACGGCCCTGTTAGGCAACTGTCATTAATGAAATTTTTACTGGAGGTAGCCCTGACATGTGACAGTTTATGACAGAAATTTCGCGACTGTCACTTGTCAGGTTTTTGACAGAGAAAATGTCAAACTTTGGATTGAAAGTATTTAGTACACTACTGAGTCACAGACCGGCATTTTGACAGATTACGGACCTGTCATGCAACTGTCATTAATGAAATTTTTACTGAAGGTAGCCCTGACATGTGACAGTTTATGACAGAAATTTGGCGACTGTCACTTGTCAGGTTTTTGACAGAGAAAATGTCAAACTTAGTGCTAAAAGTGATTGGTAAACCAACGACAGTGACTGGCATTTTGACAGATTACGGACCTGTCATGCAACTGTCATTAATGAAATTTTTACTGGAGGTAGCCCTGGCATGTGACAGTTTATGACAGAAATTTCGCGACTGTCACTTGTCAGGTTTTTGACAGGGAAAATGTCAAACTTTTCGCTGTCAGAAAATCGTGAAAAAACAACTTGGCAACGTCGTTTTTGTAGGGGAAATCGGGCAATAATGTCCCCTCTCCCCCCTCAAGACACCTCATCAGTCAGAGTCATTACGAACACAGATAATTAATTACATTTACTCTCCCACCTTCGTTTGAATTGCATAACATTAATTTCCCCCCCTCTCCTCGCCCCCCCCCCCGAGCCCTGCGACGTTGCCGCTTCGCCCAAATTTACGTCATAAAACGGAGAACACCGTAAATAGGGGGATTTTTGATAAAACGTGGCAACGTCGCCAAAAAGGGCTACAATCAACGTTTCTCATTATGCGAAACAGAAGGGGGTGAGGAAAGTGGGGGAAGGGGGGGGTGAAGAGGGTGTTTAGGGGAATAAAGAGACGAATAAATTATAATTCGTAATTGCCCTCGAACTTAGGGGGTGGTGGATTTCCAAAGGGGGGGGGGAGGGACAAGGCCCTTAACCCTTGAAACTAGCTTTTAAAATCTTTTGTAATTTGACAGCCTGTAACTCAATTATTTTGACAGTTACCGGGTGGTTTTTTTAGACCAAATTGTAGGCCTTGGAATTCTCTTTTGACCACCCTGTATAACATTTTTTCCTAAAACGTCAAATAACTGAGTTATTTAGTGTTAAAAGTGATTTGACAACAAAATGTGTGAGTCAATTTTGACGCCCTCTGGCGGCCAAACGGTGACACTTAGCGTAGCCTACTCAACGTCACGTGATAGCCCCATTCGTTAGCTTCATTTTATTATCCAGTGGTTTTATACATGGTGTTTCAAATAAGCGAGTTATGGGCGATTTTCAGGGAAAATGCACGAAAATTTGGCCCAAATTTGGGTTTTTTTTGGGCCTACTATACTGACCGCGGACATATTGGATTTTGCCCTGTCAAAGTGACGTTTTTAACTAATTTCAACCTGGGGAACACGAATTTGACCTCCATTTTGCTCTAATTGACACTGTTTTGGAGGTGACCTTCACAGTAGGTCAATTTTGACAGTTTTTAGGGCGTGGCACCTTTAAAAAGTGACATTTAGACAAATGACAGTTTACGTCACTATTCTACGCTTAACCTGAAGGTATTTAGGCAGTCAAAATAATTTTTTAAAATTAAAAATTTTCCGACAACAATCAGAAGGTACCACCCTTGAAATTTCTTGACAATTCTAGTTTTTAATTAGTTTTACGGTCACTGGGTGCATGGTACCAAAAAAGTGCATAGAAGGTAAAAGTTGTGACCCATCGAGGTGTGTTTGTGATAAAAATTTCAGGCCTCTAACCTGAAACCTTCCTGAGATATTGAGAAAAAACTGAAAATAAACGAGAGTCAACTTTGACGCCCTCTAGCGGCCAAACGGTGACACTTAGCGCAGTCTGCTCAACGTCACGTGATAGCCCCATTCGTTAGCTTCATTTTGTTGTACGGTGGTTTTATACAGGGTGTTTCAAATAAGCGAGTTATGGGCGATTTTCAGGGAAAATGCACGAAAATTTTGCCCAAATTTGGGTTTTTTTGGGCCTACTATACTGACCGCGGCCATAATGGATTTTTCCCAGTCAAAGTGACGTTTTTGACTAATTTCAACCTCAGGAACACGAATCTGACCTCCATTTTGCTCTAATTGACACCGTTTCGGAGATGACCTTGACAGTAGGTTAATTTTGACAGTTTTTAGGGCGTGGCATCTTAAAAAAAATGACATTTAGACAAATGACAGTTTACGTCACTATTCTACGCTTAACCTGAAGGTATTAAGGCAGTCAAAATAATTTTTTAAAATTAAAAATTTTCTGACAACAATCAGAAGGTACCACCCTTGAAATTTCTTGACAATTCTAGTTTTTAATTAGTTTTACGGTCACTGGGTGCATGGTACCAAAAAAGTGCATAGAAGGTAAAAGTTGTGACCCATCGAGGTGTGTTTGTGATAAAAATTTCAGGCCTCTAACCTGAAAGGTTCCTGAGATATTGAGGAAAACTACTGAAAAACAACTTTGACGCCCTCTAGCGGCCAAACGGTGGCACTTAGCGTAGCCTGCTCAACGTCACGTGATAGCCCTGTTTGGTAGCTTTCTTTTGTTTTCTGACGCGTTTTACCAGATTTTTTCAAATAAACTAGTTATGGACGATTTTCTGACACAGTGCACCTAAACAGGACTTACCAAGTTAGGATACTGAGTGAAAGGGAAAATTCAAAAATTCACCCTGTCCATACAGGGTGAGCTAGAAAACTGAAATTTTTACCGTTAATAGAGGACAGGGTGTAGTACTAGCACACCAAGTTTCGTCGCGCTGGGTTCATCAGGAGCGGAGCTATGACGTTTCAAACATTATCAGCTACGCCACTGGTTTATGCGATTTAATTATGCAACAAAATGGACGCCACTGGGGCAATAACAAATTTCCAACGATATTTAGCATTAAAACGAGTTAATAATTCAAATTCCTGGCATTCTAAGGCAAAAACTCGATTACCGAGTAAGTAAATGAGATAATCAAAGATATTGGTTGCATTTACGATTAATTTGTAAATAATCGTACATTTCCGACCGAGAAAACTAATTAAATGACCTTTCACTTGCTGGGTATATCGGGAAAAACAACTTTTACCCGCTAGGTGGCGCCCCCCTGGCAAAATTCAGTTCCGCCATTTTGTTTCCATAACTCCGCCATTTTGAAAGATGGAATTTTGCTCAAAAATTCTACTTAACCTTCAAGGTCAAGGCTATCTTGACCTAAAAAATCAAGGTTCTAACCTTAAAACTGAATTTGTGACGCCATTTTGAATGTTACGTTGCACAGTCAAATGGTTGGGGCAGTGACGCCATTTTGTTTCAAAAACTGTGTTATTTTAGGACAATTTTGGAAAAAAATGTTTGACAGCTGTCAACCTGACCTGTCACAATAAGTGTGCAAAATTTGACAGCTGTCACTTTCCTACAAGTCTGTCAAAAATGGTGTTGAAGCACTAAACAAGAAATTTCCAGTTTTGTCATCGAGTAACTTTGACGTGACATATCTCAGAAACTTGTCAAAGAATCGAGCTGCAATTTTTGACAGCTGTCAAACCTGACCTGTCAGAAAAAGTGTGCAAAGTTTGACAGCTGTCACTTTCCTACAAGTCTGTCAAAAATAGTGTTGAAGCACTAAACAAGAAATTTCAGTTTTGTCATCGAGTAACTTTGACGTGCAATATCTCAGAAACTTGTCAAAGAATCGAGCTACAATTTTTGCCAGCTGTCAACCTGACCTGTCAAAATAAGTGTGCAAAATTTGACAGCTGTCACTTTCCTACAAGTCTGTCAAAAATAGTGTTGAAGCACTAAACTAGAAACTTCCAGTTTTGTCATCGAGTAACTTTGACGTGCAATATCTCAGAAACTTGTCAATGAATCGAGCTGTCATTTTTTGACGGCTGTCAACCTGACCCGTCAGAATAAGTGTGCAAAATTTGACAGCTGTCACTTTCCTACAAGTCTGTCAAAAATAGTGTTGAAGCACTAAACAAGACATTTCCAGTTTTGTCATCGAGTAACTTTGACGTGCAATATCTCAGAAACTTGTAAATGAATCGAGCTGTAATTTTTGACAGCTGTCAACCTGACCTGTCAAAAGGAGTGTGCAAAGTTTGACAGCTGTCACTTTCCTACAAGTCTGTCAAAAATGGTGTTGAAGCACTAAACAAGACATTTCCAGTTTTGTCATCGAGTAACTTTGACGTGCAATATCTCAGAAACTTGTCAATGAATCGAGCTGCAATTTTTGACAGCTGTCAAACCTGACCCGTCACAATAAATGTGCAAAATTTGACAGCTGTCACTTTCCTACAAGTCTGTCAAAAATGGTGTTGAAGCACTAAACAAGAAATTTCCAGTTTTGTCATCGAGTAACTTTGACGTGCAATATCTCAGAAACTTGGTAATGAATCGAGCTGTCATTTTTTGACGGCTGTCAGCCTGACCTGTCACAATACGTGTGCAAAATTTGACAGCTGTCACTTTCCTACAAGTCTGTCAAAAATGGTGTTGAAGCACTAAACAAGACATTTCCAGTTTTGTCATCGAGTAACTTTGACGTGCAATATCTCAGAAACTTATTTATGAATCGAGCTGCAATTTTTGACAGCTGTCAAACCTGACCTGTCAGAAAAAGTGTGCAAAGTTTGACAGCTGTCACTTTCCTACAAGTCTGTCAAAAATAGTGTTGAAGCACTAAACAAGACATTTCCAGTTTTGTCATCGAGTAACTTTGACGTGCAATATCTCAGAAACTTATTTAAGAATCGAGCTGCAATTTTTGACAGCTGTCAAACCTGACCTGTCAGAAAAAGTGTGCAAAGTTTGACAGCTGTCACTTTCCTACAAGTCTGTCAAAAATAGTGTTGAAGCACTAAACAAGACATTTCCAGTTTTGTCATCGAGTAACTTTGACGTGCAATATCTCAGAAACTTGTCAATGAATCGAGCTGTAATTTTTGACAGCTGTCAAACCTGACCCGTCAGAAAAAGTGTGCAAAGTTTGACAGCTGTCACTTTCCTACAAGTCTGTCAAAAATAGTGTTGAAGCACTAAACAAGACATTTCCAGTTTTGTCATCGAGTAACTTTGACGTGCAATATCTCAGAAACTTGTCAATGAATCGAGCTGAAATTTTTTGACAGCTGTACACCTGACCTGTCAAAAGGAGTGTGCAAAGTTTGACAGCTGTCACTTTCCTACAAGTCTGTCAAAAATAGTGTTGAAGCACTAAACAAGAAATTTCAGTTTTGTCATCGAGTAACTTTGACGTGCAATATCTCAGAAACTTGTCAATGAATCGAGCTGCAATTTTTACCAGCTGTCAAACCTGACCCGTCACAATAAATGTGCAAAATTTGACAGCTGTCACTTTCCTACAAGTCTGTCAAAAATGGTGTTGAAGCACTAAACAAGAAATTTCCAGTTTTGTCATCGAGTAACTTTGACGTAACATATCTCAGAAACTTGTAAATGAATCGAGCTGTAATTTTTGACAGCTGTCAACCTGACCTGTCAGAAAAAGTGTGAAAAATTTGACAGCTGTCACTTTCCTACAAGTCTGTCAAAAATAGTGTTGAAGCACTAAACAAGAAATTTCCAGTTTTGTCATCGAGTAACTTTGACGTGCAATATCTCAGAAACTTGTCAATGAATCGAGCTGCAATTTTTGACAGCTGTCAAACCTGACCCGTCACAATAAATGTGCAAAATTTGACAGCTGTCACTTTCCTACAAGTCTGTCAAAAATAGTGTTGAAGCACTAAACAAGAAATTTCCAGTTTTGTCATCGAGTAACTTTGACGTAACATATCTCAGAAACTTGTAAATGAATCGAGCTGTAATTTTTGACAGCTGTCAACCTGACCTGTCAGAAAAAGTGTGAAAAATTTGACAGCTGTCACTTTCCTACAAGTCTGTCAAAAATAGTGTTGAAGCACTAAACAAGAAATTTCCAGTTTTGTCATCGAGTAACTTTGACGTGCAATATCTCAGAAACTTGTCAATGAATCGAGCTGCAATTTTTGACAGCTGTCAAACCTGACCCGTCACAATAAATGTGCAAAATTTGACAGCTGTCACTTTCCTACAAGTCTGTCAAAAATGGTGTTGAAGCACTAAACAAGAAATTTCCAGTTTTGTCATCGAGTAACTTTGACGTGCAATATCTCAGAAACTTGGTAATGAATCGAGCTGTCATTTTTTGACGGCTGTCAGCCTGACCTGTCACAATACGTGTGCAAAATTTGACAGCTGTCACTTTCCTACAAGTCTGTCAAAAATGGTGTTGAAGCACTAAACAAGACATTTCCAGTTTTGTCATCGAGTAACTTTGACGTGCAATATCTCAGAAACTTGTCAATGAATCGAGCTGCAATTTTTGACAGCTGTCAAACCTGACCTGTCAGAAAAAGTGTGCAAAATTTGACAGCTGTCACTTTCCTACAAGTCTGTCAAAAATGGTGTTGAAGCACTAAACAAGAAATTTCCAGTTTTGTCATCGAGTAACTTTGACGTGCAATATCTCAGAAACTTGTCAATGAATCGCGCTGCAATTTTTACCAGCTGTCAAACCTGACCCGTCACAATAAATGTGCAAAATTTGACAGCTGTCACTTTCCTACAAGTCTGTCAAAAATGGTGTTGAAGCACTAAACAAGAAATTTCAGTTTTGTCATCGAGTAACTTTGACGTGCAATATCTCAGAAACTTGTCAATGAATCGAGCTGCAATTTTTGACAGCTGTCAAACCTGACCCGTCACAATAAATGTGCAAAATTTGACAGCTGTCACTTTCCTACAAGTCTGTCAAAAATAGTGTTGAAGCACTAAACAAGAAATTTCCAGTTTTGTCATCGAGTAACTTTGACGTAACATATCTCAGAAACTTGTAAATGAATCGAGCTGTAATTTTTGACAGCTGTCAACCTGACCTGTCAGAAAAAGTGTGAAAAATTTGACAGCTGTCACTTTCCTACAAGTCTGTCAAAAATAGTGTTGAAGCACTAAACAAGAAATTTCCAGTTTTGTCATCGAGTAACTTTGACGTGCAATATCTCAGAAACTTGTCAATGAATCGAGCTGCAATTTTTGACAGCTGTCAAACCTGACCCGTCACAATAAATGTGCAAAATTTGACAGCTGTCACTTTCCTACAAGTCTGTCAAAAATGGTGTTGAAGCACTAAACAAGAAATTTCCAGTTTTGTCATCGAGTAACTTTGACGTGCAATATCTCAGAAACTTGGTAATGAATCGAGCTGTCATTTTTTGACGGCTGTCAGCCTGACCTGTCACAATACGTGTGCAAAATTTGACAGCTGTCACTTTCCTACAAGTCTGTCAAAAATGGTGTTGAAGCACTAAACAAGACATTTCCAGTTTTGTCATCGAGTAACTTTGACGTGCAATATCTCAGAAACTTGTAAATGAATCGAGCTGTAATTTTTGACAGCTGTCAACCTGACCTGTCAAAAGGAGTGTGCAAAGTTTGACAGCTGTCACTTTTCTACAAGTCTGTCAAAAATAGTGTTGAAGCACTAAACAAGAAATTTACAGTTTTGTCATCGAGTAACTTTGACGTGCAATATCTCAGAAACTTGTCAATGAATCGAGCTGCAATTTTTGACAGCTGTCAAACCTGACCTGTCAGAAAAAGTGTGCAAAATTTGACAGCTGTCACTTTCCTACAAGTCTGTCAAAAATGGTGTTGAAGCACTAAACAAGAAATTTCCAGTTTTGTCATCGAGTAACTTTGACGTGCAATATCTCAGAAACTTGTCAATGAATCGCGCTGCAATTTTTACCAGCTGTCAAACCTGACCCGTCACAATAAATGTGCAAAATTTGACAGCTGTCACTTTCCTACAAGTCTGTCAAAAATGGTGTTGAAGCACTAAACAAGAAATTTCAGTTTTGTCATCGAGTAACTTTGACGTGCAATATCTCAGAAACTTGTCAATGAATCGAGCTGTAATTTTTGACAGCTGTCAAACCTGACCTGTCAGAAAAAGTGTGCAAAGTTTGACAGCTGTCACTTTCCTACAAGTCTGTCAAAAATAGTGTTGAAGCACTAAACTAGAAATTTCCAGTTTTGTCATCGAGTAACTTTGACGTGCAATATCTCAGAAACTTGTCAATGAATCGAGCTGTAATTTTTGACAGCTGTCAACCTGACCCGTCAGAATAAGTGTGCAAAATTTGACAGCTGTCACTTGGATGCAAGTCTGTCAAAAATTGCAAAAACTCACATCTCTATACAAGAGTTTTCAGTTTAGTTGTCAAGTAACGATACCAGTGAGCTGTAATTTTTGACAGCTGTCAAACCTGACCTGTCAATTTAAATGGGCAAAATTTGACAGCTGTCATTCTTAGCAAAATTCTATCTTTCAAAATGGCGGAGTTATGGAAACAAAATGGCGGCACTAGCAAAACGGACAATTGACTGTGCAGCGCAACTTTCAAAATGGCGTCAAAAAGTCAGTTTTAAGGTTAGAAACTTGATTTTTTAGGTCAAGATAGCCATGACCTTGAAGGTTAAGTGGAATTTTTAAGCAAAATTCTATCTCTCAAAATGGCGGAGTTATGGAAACAAAATGGCGGTCAATACATGGTACCACCCCTGTTATGGGAAAAACCTTCTCGGGACGCCACTGGATGAGCGTAATTGCGTTTCTATAATTCGATTTCTAGTCTCGTTGCCGGGTCCCTTTTTAATTAGTATCGAACGCCTTGGATTGGTTTGACCTTGGGGGGGGGGGGAGAAGAAAAAGGGGTGGGGGTGAGGTTTAGAGAGTAGTTGCGAGAGTGAAATTTTAAGGGGACCACCCCCTAACCTTACTTTGTATCTCAGCCAAATTTCAGCCAAATCGGCCTTAAGGTTCCCGAGTTATGGTACCTTAAGCTTTTTGACAGCCAGTGGCGTAGTTGCTCCTGTTTGACAGGTCAGAGCTGCGCTCCTGATGAACCGAGCGCGACGAAACTTGGTCTGCTAGTGCTACACCCTTTCCTCTATTAACAGTAAAAATTTCAGTTTTCTAGCTCACCCTGTATGGACGGGGTGAATTTTTGAATTTTCTCTTTCACTCAGTAACTTAACTTGGTAAGTCCTGTTTAGGTGCACTGTGCCAGAAAATCGCCCATAACTAGTTTATTTGAAAAATTCTGGTAAAACGCGTTAGAAAACAAAAGAAAGGTACGAAACAGGGCTATCACGTGACGTTGAGCAGGCTACGCTAAGTGCCACCGTTTGGCCGCTAGAGGGCGTCAAAGTTGTTTTTCAGTAGTTTTCCTCAATATCTCAGGAACCTTGCAGGTTAGAGGGCTGAAATTTTTATCACAAACGCACCTTGATGGTACGCAACTTTTACCTTCTATACACTTTTTTGGTACCATGCACCCAGTGCCCGTAAAAAATTAAAAAATGGAATTGTCAAGAAATTTCAAGGGTGGTACTTTCAGATTGTTGTCAGAAAATTTTTAATTTAAAAAAACTATTTTGACTGCCTTAATACCTTCAGGTTAAGCGTAGAATGGTGACGTAAACTGTCATTTGTCTAAATGACGTTTTTTAAAGGTGCCACGCCCTAAAAACTGTCAAAATTGACCTATTTTCAAGGTCATCTCCGAAATGGTGTCAATTAGAGCAAAATGGAGGTCAAATTCGTGTCCCTGAGGTTGAAATTAGTCAAAAACGTCACTTTGACAGGACAAAATCCATTATGGCCGCGGTCAGTATAGTAGGCCCAAAAAAAACCCAAATTTGGGCAAAATTTTCGTGCATTTTCCCAGAAAATCGTCCAAAACTCGCTTATTTGAAACACCCTGTATAAAACCACCGTACAACAAAATGAAGCTAACGAATGGGGCTATCACGTGACGTTGAGCAGACTACGCTAAGTGCCACCGTTTGCCCGCTAGAGGGCGTCAAAGTTGACTCTCGTTTTTTTGCAGTTTTCTATCAATATCTCAGGAACCTTTCAGGTTAGAGGTGTGAAATTTTTTTCCCAAACGCACCTCGATGGTACGCCACTTTTACCTTCTATACACTTTTTTGCTACCATGCACCCAGTGACCGTGAAAAATAAAAAACTAAAATTTGAAAAAACAATCAAAACTCCACTCCTGATGAACCGACCGGGCCGAAACTTGGTATACGAGTACCACCCACTTTGGTCTACGTACCCTGAAAATTTCACATTTTTAGCTCACCCTGTATAGACAGGGTGGATGTTTTTTGTTCCCTGTCATTTTCTAGCTTCACTGGAACACTTTCCAGACACTTTAAACCCGTTTAAGCTGAATAACTCGGTTGTTTTTTGGGCTAGAAGTCTGAAATTTACAGGATACAACCACCTGACCACCCTGTATATGCGTGCCAAATTTCAGCCAAATCGGCCTGAAACTGTCCAAGTTATGGGCTTTAAGATATCTCTCCATCATAATGGAGAGTTATCTTAAAGGGCATAACTCCGGTTTGGTTGCACCTACAAAGCTGAAATTCGGCACTTAGGTACTTAGGGTGAGAAGGTATGTTGGTGCAAAAAACCATCCCCACCACCCAAACCGTTTTTGAGATATTTTTGTTTTCAGGTTTACGCGTGAAAATTGGGTGTTTTCTTTAAAGCGCTGTAACTTTAAGAGTTTCGCTTGGAATCTGGTGAAATTGGATGGACAGAAGCACATGGCCACCCTGTATATGCGTGCCAAATTTCAGCCAAATCGGCCGGAAACTGTCCAAGTTATGGGCTTTAAGATATCTCTCCATTGTAATGGAGAGTTATCTTAAACGCCGTAACTCCCTTAATTTTGGTCGTAGCAAGCTGAAATTTGCAGGACAGCTCCCTGGAACCGTCCCGGACTTGTGTGCCAAATTTCAGCTCGATCCGTTGAAAACGCCGGCAACAGTTTACCGAAAACAATTATCACCCCCAAAACTCCAAAACTGGACATCAAAGTGGTCGTTCGAACCCCCTGAAGGCATCGAAAAGGGTCAAAGCGAGAAAGGGAGGGGAACGTGGAGAAAATGGAGAAAAGGGGGAGGGGGGGGAAATAGTTAAAACCCCCCCTGGGGGCTTCTTTAAACTTAATTTTGAACAGCGTTGCCATTTACCGCGTTAAAACCAGAAAAACTCAAAAAAGGGCGTGGTTAGTGTTGGAAATAGTGTTTTTCACTTTTTTCCCCTTCAATTGACTTATAAAGTGTGTCAAGAAGGCGAAAACGCGATTTTCAACTAAAGTGTCTATTTAGTGTTCCAGATGTCTGGATAGTGTTGGAAATAGTGTTTTTCACTTTTTTCCCCTTCCCTTGACTTATAAAGTGTGTCAGGAAGGCGAAAACGCAATTTTCAACTTAAGTGTCTATTTAGTGTTCCAGATGTCTGGATAGTGTTGGAAATAGTGTTTT
Source organism: Ips typographus (assembly GCF_016097725.1). Classification (NCBI taxonomy): domain Eukaryota; kingdom Metazoa; phylum Arthropoda; class Insecta; order Coleoptera; family Curculionidae; genus Ips; species Ips typographus. The sequence goes on from NC_138433.1 coordinate 3,081,738, forward strand.
TCACTTTTTTCCTCTTCCATTGACCTATAAAGTGTGTCAGGAAGGCTAAAACGCGATTTTTAACTAAAGTGTCTATTTAGTGTTCCAGACGTCTGGATAGTGTTGGAAATAGTGTTTTTCACTTTTTTTCCCTTCCATTGACTTATAAAGTGTGTCAGGAAGGCGAAAACGCGATTTTCAACTAAAGTGTCTATTTAGTGTTCCAGATGTCTGGATAGTGTTGGAAATAGTGTTTTTCCCTTTTTTTCCCTTCCCTTGACTTATAAAGTGTGTCAGGAAGGCGAAAACGCGATTTTCAACTAAAGTGTCTATTTAGTGTTCCATATGTCTGGATAGTGTTGGAAATAGTGTTTTTCACTTTTTTCCCCTTCCCTTGACTTATTAAGTGTGTCAGGAAGGCGAAAACGCGATTTTCAACTAAAGTGTCTATTTAGTGTTCCAGATGTCTGGATAGTGTTGGAAATAGTGTTTTTCACTTTTTTCCCCTTCCCTTGACTTATAAAGTGTGTCAGGAAAGCTAAAACGTGATTTTTAACTAAAGTGTCTATTTAGTGTTCCAGATGTCTGGATAGTGTTGGAAATAGTGTTTTTCACTTTTTTCCCCTTCAATTGACTTATAAAGTGTGTCAGGAAGGCTAAAACGCGATTTTCAACTAAAGTGTCTATTTAGTGTTCCAGATGTCTGGATAGTGTTGGAAATAGTGTTTTTCACTTTTTTCCCCTTCCATTGACTTATAAAGTGTGTCAGGAAGGCGAAAACGTGATTTTCAACTAAAGTGTCTATTTAGTGTTCCAGATGTCTGGATAGTGTTGGAAATAGTGTTTTTCACTTTTTTCCCCTTCCCTTGACTTATAAAGTGTGTCAGGAAGGCAAAAACGCGATTTTCAACTAAAGTGTCTATTTAGTGTTCCAGATGTCTGGATAGTGTTGGAAATAGTGTTTTTCACTTTTTTCCCCTTCCATTGACTTATAAAGTGTGTCAGGAAGGCGAAAACGCGATTTTCAACTAAAGTGTCTATTTAGTGTTCCAGATGTCTGGATAGTGTTGGAAATAGTGTTTTACAGTTTTTTCCCCTTCCCTTGACTTATAAAGTGTGTCAGGAAGGCTAAAACGCGATTTTCAACTAAAGTGTCCATTTAGTGTTCCAGATGTCTGGATAGTGTTCGAAATAGTGTTTTTCACTTTTTTCCCCTTCCCTTGACTTATAAAGTGTGTCAGGAAGGCGAAAACGCGATTTTTAACTTAAGTGTCTATTTAGTGTTCCAGATGTCTGGATAGTGTTGGAAATAGTGTTTTTCACTTTTTTCCCTTTCTATTAACTTATAAAGTGTGTCAGGAAGGCTAAAACGCGATTTTCAACTAAAGTGTCTATTTAGTGTTCCAGATGTCTGGATAGTGTTGGAAATAGTGTTTTTCACTTTTTTCCTCTTCCATTGACCTATAAAGTGTGTCAGGAAGGCTAAAACGAGATTTTCAACTAAAGTGTCTATTTAGTGTTCCAGATGTCTGGATAGTGTTGGAAATAGTGTTTTTCACTTTTTTCCCCTTCCATTGACTTATAAAGTGTGTCAGGAAGGCTAAAACGCGATTTTCAACTAAAGTGTCTATTTAGTGTTCCAGATGTCTGGATAGTGTTGGAAATAGTGTTTTTCACTTTTTTCCCCTTCCATTGACTTATAAAGTGTGTCAGGAAAGCTAAAACGTGATTTTCAACTAAAGTGTCTATTTAGTGTTCCAGATGTCTGGATAGTGTTGGAAATAGTGTTTTTCACTTTTTTCCCCTTCCCTTGACTTATAAAGTGTGTCAGGAAGGCTAAAACGTGATTTTCAACTAAAGTGTCTATTTAGTGTTCCAGATGTCTGGATAGTGTTGAAAATAGTGTTTTTCACTTTTTTCCCATTCTATTAACTTATAAAGTGTGTCAGGAAGGCTAAAACGCGATTTTCAACTAAAGTGTCTATTTAGTGTTCCAGATGTCTGGATAGTGTTGGAAATAGTGTTTTTCACTTTTTTCCCCTTCCCTTGACTTATAAAGTGTGTCAGGAAAGCTAAAACGTGATTTTTAACTAAAGTGTCTATTTAGTGTTCCAGATGTCTGGATAGTGTTGGAAATAGTGTTTTTCACTTTTTTCCCCTTCCCTTGACTTATAAAGTGTGTCAGGAAAGCTAAAACGTGATTTTTAACTAAAGTGTCTATTTAGTGTTCCAGATGTCTGGATAGTGTTGGAAATAGTGTTTTTCACTTTTTTCCCTTTCTATTAACTTATAAAGTGTGTCAGGAAGGCTAAAACGCGATTTTCAACTAAAGTGTCTATTTAGTGTTCCAGATGTCTGGATAGTGTTGGAAATAGTGTTTTTCACTTTTTTCCCCTTCCATTGACTTATAAAGTGTGTCAGGAAGGCGAAAACGTAATTTTCAACTAAAGTGTCTATTTAGTGTTCCAGATGTCTGGATAGTGTTGGAAATAGTGTTTTTCACTTTTTTCCCTTTCCATTGACTTATAAAGTGTGTCAGGAAGGCTAAAACGCGATTTTCAACTAAAGTGTCTATTTAGTGTTCCAGATGTCTGGATAGTGTTGGAAATAGTGTTTTTCACTTTTTTCCCCTTCAATTGACTTATAAAGTGTGTCAGGAAGGCTAAAACGCGATTTTCAACTAAAGTGTCTATTTAGTGTTCCAGATGTCTGGATAGTGTTTATTAGTGTTGCGAGTTGTCTAAGTAGTGTTTAAAGTTGAAACTGATTTGTTTTTACATTAGGAAAGTGTCTATATAGTGTAAATGGCGTGGTTAGTGTTGGAAATAGTGTTTTTCACTTTTTTCTCCCTATAAAGTGTGTCAGAAAGGCTAAAACGTGATTTTCAACTAAAGTGTCTATTTAGTGTTCCAGATGTCTAGATAGTGTTCGAGATGTCTTAAAACGGTTTCAAAATGTTTAAAATGTCTAGAGAGTGTTTAAAACGTTTTCAAAGTGTCTAAAGTGTCTATTAGGTATTCTAAAAGTGTTCAAAGTGTCTAGAAAGGTTCTCAAAATGTCTAGAAATTGTTCCAAGATGTCGAAAATGTCTAGAAAGTGTTCAGAAATGTTCAAAATGTTCTTAGATGTCTAAACTGTCTAGAAAATATTCAAGGTGTCTTTAAAGTGTCGAGAAAGTGTTCCAAGATGTCTAGAAAGTGTTCAAAGATGTTTAAAATGTCTAAAAAATGTTCTAAGATGTCTAAACTGTAAAGAAAATGTTCAAGGTGTCATTAACGTGTCTAGAAAGTGTTCAGAAATTTTCAAAATATTCTTAGATGTCTAAACTGTCTAGAAAGGGTTAGAAATGTTCAAAAGTGTCTAGAAAGTTCTAAAACGTCTAGAAAGTATTCAAAAATGTTCAAAATGTCTAGAAAATGTTCAGAAATGTTCAATATGTTCTAAGATGTCTAAATTGCCTAGAAAGTGTTCAAAGATGTTCAAAATGTTTAGAAAATGTTCAAGGTGTCTTTAAAGTGTCGAGAAAGTGTTCAAGGTGTCGTAAAAGTGTCGAGAAAGTGTTCCAAGATGTCAAAAATGTTTAGAAAGTGATCAGAAATGTTCTTAGATGTCTAAACTATCTAGAAAGTGTTCAGAAATGTTCAAAATGTTCTTAAAGTGTCTAGAAAGTATTCAAAAATGTTCAAAATGTCTAAAAAATGTTCTAAGATGTCTAAACTGTCTAGAAAATGTTCAAGGTGTCTTAAAAGTGTCGAGACAGTGTTCCAAGATGTCAAAAATGTCTAGAAAGTGATCAGAAATGTTCTTAGATGTCTAAACTGTCTAGAAAATGTTCAAGGTGTTTTAAAATGTCTAGAAAGTGTTCAGAAATGTTCAAAATGTTATTAAAGTATCTAGAAAGTTCTAAAAGTCTAGAAAGTATTCAAAATGTCTAACAAATGTTCTAAGATGTCTAAACTGTCTAGAAAATGTTCAAGGTGTCTTAAAAGTGTCGAGAAAGTGTTCCAAGATGTCTAGAGAGTGTTCAGAAATGTTCAAAATATTCTTAGATGTCTAAACTGTCTAGAAAGTGTTCAAAGATGTTCAAAATATCTAAAAAATGTTCTAAGATGTCTAAACTGTCTAGAAAATGTTCAAGGTATCTTTAAAGTGTTCTAAAATGTCTAAAATATCTAGAAAGTGTTCAGAAATGTTCCAAGATGTCTAAACTGTCAAGAAAATGTTCAAGGTGTCTTTAAAGTGTTCTAAAATGTCTAGAAAGTGTTCAAAGATGTTCAAAATGTCTAAAAAATGTTCCAAGATGTCTAAAATGTCTAGAAAGTGTTCAGAAATGTTCAAAATGTTCTTAGATGTCTAAACTATCTAGAAAGTGTTCAGAAACGTTCAAAATATTATTAAAGTGTCTAGAAAGTTCTAAAATGTCTAGAAAGTGTTCAAAAATGTTAAAAATGTCTAAAAAATGTTCCAAGATGTCTAAATTGTCTAGAAAATGTTCAAGGTGTGTTTAAAGTGTCGAGAAAATGTTCCAAGATGTTTAAAATGTCTAGAAAGTGTTCAGAAATGTTCAAAATGATCTTAAAGTGTCTAGAAAGTTCTAAAATGTCTAGAAAGTGTTCAAAAATGTTAAAAATGTCTAAAAAATGTTCTAAGATGTCTAAATTGTCTAGAAAATGTTCAAGGTGTCTTAAAAGTGTCGAGAAAGTGTTCCAAGATGTCTAAAATGTCTAGAAAGTGTTCAGAAACGTTCAAAATATTATTAAAGTGTCTAGAAAGTTCTAAAATGTCTAGAAAGTGTTCAAAAATGTTAAAAATATCTAAAAAATGTTCTAACATGTCTAAAATGTCTAGAAAGTATTCAAAAATGTTAAAAATGTCTAAAAAATTTTCTAAGATGTCTAAACTGTCTAGAAAATGTTCAAGCTGTCTTTAAAGTGTTCCAAGATGTCTAAAATGTCTAGAAAGTGTTCTAAGATGTCTAAAATGTCTAGAAAGTATTCAAAAATGTTAAAAATGTCTAAAAAATGTTCTAAGATGTCTAAAATGTCTAGAAAGTGTTCAAAAATGTTAAAAATGTCTAATAAATGTTCTAAGATGTCTAAACTGTCTAGAAAGTGTTCTAAGATGTCTAAAATGTCTAGAAAGCGTTTCAAACTGTCAAAAGTGTCTAGAAATAAAGCCATAGAGCTCAAAATGTCTAGATTATAAAATTAGGTTAGGTTTTAGGTTAAGTCGAGTTTTTGATCGTTTTAAAAGCTAGAAAAACACCAATCGAGGTATAAATGTATCTCAAATAGGTTAGATTCAGTGGTTTCATCAATAAAAAACCAAAAAAAAACACCATGGAGCTATAAAAATGCATAAATAAATCGTAATTACTGAATAATGGGGGGGGGGCGGTTGATGATGCGCGATTGGTCCGAAACGAGGTTCGTACGGTTGCCAAACAACCCGAAAAAATGAATTTTATTAAAAATCAATACGCGGGGGCCACATTCGCGTGTTTTTTTTTTATTTTTTTTTTAATTCAAACTGATTGAAGCCGGTACAGGGGCGGACGGGGTGAAATTAGCCCCAAAAAAAAAAAAATTACGTAAAATTCCAGTGGCGCACTAGACATTTTGTTTTCAACAAAAATTTTAACCAACCACAGGGACTAATTTAGCACGCACCTGAAAAATGGAAAAAAAAATTTTGAAATCCAGGGGCGTAACGAAGAATTAAAAAAAAAAAATTTTTTTACCTGACTGTCAGTTTCAAGTTTATTTTTCCACCTGACTGTACTTAATTTTTCAGTGTTTTTCCAGGTTATTGGATAGGAAATTTGATGAGGATTCCAAAAATGTGCTTAAAAGTGACACTTTTCCACTCCAAGTGGGTTTTGCAAGCGATTTTGTCCTTGACTGTCCTTTCAAACTGTGTTTCTGTCAGTTAAAAGTTTAACTTAATTTTTCTGCCTGACTGTACTTAATTTTTTAGTGTTTTTTTAGGTTATTGGATAGGAAATTTAATGAGGATTCCAAAAATGTGCTTAAAACTGTCACTTTTCCACTACAAGTGGGTTTTGCAAGCGATTTTGTCCCTGACTGTCCTTTCAAACTGTGTTTCTGTCAGTTTAAAGTTTCAGTTAATTTTTCTACCTGACTGTACTTAATTTTTTAGTGTTTTTCCAGGTTATTGAATAGGAAATTTGATGAGGATTCCAAAAATGTGCTTAAAACTGTCACTTTTCCACTCCAAGTGTGTTTTACAAACGATTTTGTCCCTGACTGTCCTTTCAAACTGTGTTTCTGTCAGTTCAAATTTTGAGATCGTTTTCTACCTGACTGTACTTAATTTTTTAGTGTTTTTCCAGGTTATTGAATAGGAAATTTGATGAGGATTCCAAAAATGTGCTTAAAACTGTCACTTTTCCACTCCAAGTGTGTTTTACAAACGATTTTGTCCCTGACTGTCCTTTCAAACTGTGTTTCTGTCAGTTCAAATTTTGAGATCGTTTTCTACCTGACTGTACTTAATTTTTTAGTGTTTTTCCAGGTTATTGAATAGGAAATTTGATGAGGATTCCAAAAATGTGCTTAAAAGTGTCAATTTTTCACTCCAAGTGTGTTTTACAAACGATTTTGTCCCTGACTGTCCTTTCAAACTGTGTTTCTGTCAGTTCAAATTTTGAGATCGTTTTCTACCTGACTGTACTTAATTTTTTAGTGTTTTTCTAGGTTATTGGATAGGAAATTTAATGAGGATTCCAGAAATGTGCTTAAAACTGTCACTTTTCCACTCCAAGTGTGTTTTACAAACGATTTTGTCCCTGACTGTCCTTTCAAACTGTGTTTCTGTCAGTTCAAATTTTGAGATCGTTTTCTACCTGACTGTACTTAATTTTTTAGTGTTTTTCCAGGTTATTGAATAGGAAATTTGATGAGGATTCCAAAAATGTGCTTAAAATTGTCACTTTTCCACTCCAAGTGGGTTTTACAAGCAATTTTGTCCCTGACTGTCCTTTCAAACTCTGTTTCTGTCAGTTCAAATTTTGACTTCGTTTTTCTACCTGACTGTACTTAATTTTTTAGTGTTTTTCTAGGTTATTGGATAGGAAATTTAATGAGGATTCCAGAAATGTGCTTAAAACTGTCACTTTTCCACTCCAAGTGTGTTTTACAAACGATTTTGTCCCTGACTGTCCTTTCAAACTGTGTTTCTGTCAGTTCAAATTTTGAGATCGTTTTCTACCTGACTGTACTTAATTTTTTAGTGTTTTTCTAGGTTATTGGATAGGAAATTTAATGAGGATTCCAGAAATGTGCTTAAAACTGTCACTTTTCCACTCCAAGTGTGTTTTACAAACGATTTTGTCCCTGACTGTCCTTTCAAACTGTGTTTCTGTCAGTTCAAATTTTGAGATCGTTTTCTACCTGACTGTACTTAATTTTTTAGTGTTTTTCCAGGTTATTGAATAGGAAATTTGATGAGGATTCCAAAAATGTGCTTAAAATTGTCACTTTTCCACTCCAAGTGGGTTTTACAAGCAATTTTGTCCCTGACTGTCCTTTCAAACTCTGTTTCTGTCAGTTCAAATTTTGACTTCGTTTTTCTACCTGACTGTCCTTAATTTTTTAGTGTTTTTCCAGGTTATTGGATAGGAAATTTGATGAGGATTCCAAAAATGTGCTTAAAGTTGTCACTTTTCCACTCCAAGTGTGTTTTAAAAGCAATTTTGCTCTTGACTGTCCTTTCAAATTGTGTTTCTGTCAGTTCAAAGTTTAACTTAATTTTTCCACCCGATTGTACTTAATTTTTTATTGTTTTTTTAGGTTATTGGATAGGAAATTTAATGAGGATTCCAAAAATGTGCTTAAAACTGTCACTTTTCTACGCCAAGGGTGTTTTACAAACGATTTTGTCCTTGACTGTCCTTTCAAACTGTGTTTTTGTCAGGTGAAATTTTAACTTTATTTTTCCACCTGACTGTACTTAATTTTTTAGTGTTTTTACAGGTTATTGGATAGGAAATTTGATGAGGATTCCAAAAATGTGCTTAAAAGTGTCAATTTTTCACTCCAAGTGGGTTTTACAAGCAATTTTGTCCCTGACTGTCCTTTCAAACTGTGTTTCTGTCAGTTGAAACTTTGACTTTGTTTTTCTACCTGACTGTACGCAATTTTTTAGTGTTTTTTTAGGTTATTGGATAGGAAATTTGATGAGGATTCCAAAAATGTGCTTAAAAGTGTCAATTTTTCACTCCAAGTGGGTTTTACAAGCAATTTTGTCCCTGACTGTCCTTTCAAACTGTGTTTCTGTCAGTTGAAACTTTGACTTTGTTTTTCTACCTGACTGTACGCAATTTTTTAGTGTTTTTTTAGGTTATTGGATAGGAAATTTGATGAGGATTCCAAAAATGTGCTTAAAACTCTCACTTTTCCACTCCGAGTGTGTTTTACAAGCGATTTTGTCCCTGACTGTCCTTTCAAACTGTGTTTCTGTCAGTTCAAATTTTGACTTCGTTTTTCTACCTGACTGTCCTTAATTTTTCAGTGTTTTTTTAGGTTATTGGATAGGAAATTTGATGAGGATTCCAAAAATGTGCTTAAAGTTGTCACTTTTCCACTCCAAGTGTGTTTTAAAAGCAATTTTGCTCTTGACTGTCCTTTTAAATTGTGTTTCTGTCAGTTCAAAGTTTAACTTAATTTTTCCACCCGATTGTACTTAATTTTTTAGTGTTTTTTTAGGTTATTGGATAGGAAATTTAATGAGGATTCCAAAAATGTGCTTAAAACTGTCACTTTTCCACTCCGAGTGTGTTTTACAAGAGATTTTGTCCCTGACTGTCCTTTCAAACTGTGTTTCTGTCAGTTCAAAGTTTAACTTCGTTTTTCTACCTGACTGTACTTAATTTTTTAGTGATTTTCCATGTTATTGGATAGAAAATTTAATGAGGATTCCAAAAATGTGCTTAAAACTGTCACTTTTCCTCTCCAAGTCTGTTTTACAAGCGATTTTGTCCTTGACTGTCCATTCAAACTGTGTTTCTGTCAGTTCAAAGTTTAACTTTATTTTTCTACCTGACTGTACTTAATTTTTTAGTGATTTTCCATGTTATTGGATAGAAAATTTAATGAGGATTCCAAAAATGTGCTTAAAACTGTCACTTTTCCGCTTCAAGTGTGTTTTACAAACGATTTTGTCTTTGACTGTCCTTTTAAACTGTGTTTCTGTCAGTTCAAAGTTTAACTTAATTTTTCTACCTGACTGTACTTAATTTTTTAGTGTTTTTTTAGGTTATTGGATAGGAAACTTAATGAGGATTCTAGAAATGTGCTTAAAACTGTTACTTTTCCACTCCAAGTGTGTTTTACAAGCGATTTTGTCCCTGACTGTCCTTTCAAACTGTGTTTCTGTCAGTTCAAAGTTTAACTAAATTTTTTAGTGTTTTTTTAGGTTATTGGATAGGAAATTTGATGAGGATTCCAAAAATGTGCTTAAAACTGTCACTTTGGCACTCTAAGTGGGTTTTACAAGCGATTTTGTCCTTGACTGTCCAAAAAAACTATAAAACCACTAAAAAGTAACTAATTTAGCACGCCCCTGGTTAAATATAACTGAAAAAAAAAATTTTTGGTACGCCCCTGTGTGTCCTGTTTGGACCAAATTAAAACCCTTTTAATTGACATTTGACAGACCCAAATTGCGCGTACGTCAAACTGTCAAAAAACGTCAAAATTTCACAGTAAAAACACTCGTACAGTAGTAAAAATTGAAGTGCGGTTAAGCCCATTTTGACAGCTCGTAACTCTGTCATTTTGACAGCTAATGAGGTCCGGTTTGGAACAAATTAAAGCCCTTTCAATTGAAATTTGACAGACCCAAATTGCGCGTACGTCAAGCATGTCAAACTGTCAAGAAACGTCAAAATTTGACACTAAAAACACTCGTACAGTAGCAAAAATTGAAGTGCTGTTAAGCCCATTTTGACAGCTCGTAACTCTGTCATTTTGACAGCTAATGAGGTCCGGTTTGGAACAAATTAAAGCCCTTTCAATTGACATTTGACAGACCCAAATTGCGCGTACGTCAAGCATGTCAAACTGTCAAGAAACGTCAAAATTTGACACTAAAAACACTCGTACAGTAGGAAAAATTGAAGTGCTACTTTGACAGCTCGTAACTCTGTCATTTTGACAGCTAATAAGCTCCAGTCAGGATCAAATTAAAGCCCTTTCAATTGACATTTGACAGACCAAAATTGCCAGTACGTCAAGCTGTCAAAAAAGTGACAATTTTCCAATAAAAGCAACAAGTGCGCATACAGGAAAAATCAAAGTAAATTGCACTCACGTCATCAGTCAATTATATAAAAAAAAAAAAAATTAAAAACACTAAAAAGTGATTAATTTAGCACGCCTCTGGATGACCGGTGGCTAAAAAAAAAAATTTTTTTTTTTTTCTAAAATTTTTTTTGGTACGCCCCTGTGCATGTCCGGTTCGGGTGGAAAAAATGCCATGCGCAGAAAAAGCTGATGCCGCGGACTAATCACAAAGAAATAAAAAAAAAAATAAACGCGGCGGCCGATAACATCCCCCCCCCCTTCCCCTACCCCCTCCAGCGGCGCCCCTGACCATCCCCCCCCCCCTTCCTATAACTGATTTTCGCGAACATATATATATACACACACGCGGGTATAAAAGCTCAAAAACCAATAGTCTGTCATTTGTTTTCTTCTCCCACCTCCCCCCCCCCCCTTCCTGCCCCTTTCCGCCCCCCCCCCCCGCCACCCCTGTACCGCGTGTGTGAGGGAGAAAAATTAATTGAGGTCACTCTCGTCCTCTTTTTTTGGTTTCTCTTCATTTGTGCAGAGGTGGAAAGTTGTTTTTCGTTGTTTTGAGGGGGTGAACACTTTCTAGACACTTTAGACACTTTCAAGACATCTTAGAACACTTTCTAGACATTTTAAAACATTTTCAGGACACTTTAGACATTTTTTAGACACTTTAGACATCTTTAACACTTTCTAGACACTATGGACACTTTTAAGACATCTTAGATCACTTCCTAGACATTTTGTAACATTTTCAGGACAGTTTAGACATCTCAGAACACTTTCTAGACATTTAGTAATATTTTCAAAAAAAAAAATTCTAAAAATGTTTATTTTAGAGAAAAATGTCTTAAAAGTGTTTTAATATGTCTAATTAGTGTTCTGGCTAGTAAAACTGCAGCCAAACTGTCTAAAAAGTGTTCCTAATGTCCAATTAGTGTTCAAACAATCTAAAAACTGTAAATTGCACCAAAAAAGTTCTGAAAGTATTTATTGTAGAAAAAAATGTCTTAAAAGTGTTTTAACACGTCCAATTAGTGTTTTAACTATTTTGGCAGTTGGAAAGCTGTCTAAAAAGTATTCTTAATGTTCAAAGTGGCAAAAAACCATAAACTGCACAAAAAAAAAGTTTAATTTTATTTTTTCACCTGACTGTACTTAATTTTTTAGTGTTTTTTTAGGTTATTGGATAGGAAATTTGATGAGGATTCCAGAAATGTGCTTAAAACTGTCACTTATCCACTGCAAGTGTGTTTTACAAGCGATTTTGTCCCTGGCTGTCCTTTCAAACTGTGTTTCTGTCAGTTCAAATTTTAACTTAATTTTTCTACCTGACTGTACTTAATTTTTTAGTGTTTTTCCATGTTATTGGATAGGAAATTTGATGAGGATTCCAAAAATGTGCTTAAAACTGTCACTTTTCCACTGCAAGTGAGTTTTACAAGCGATTTTGTCCTTGACTGTCCTTTCAAATTGTGTTTTTGTCAGGTGAAATTTTAACTTTATTTTTCCACCTAACTGTACTTAATTTTTTAGTGTTTTTTTAGGTTATTGGATAGGAAATTTAATGAGGATTCCAAAAATGTGCTTAAAACTGTCACTTTTCCACTCTAAGTGTGTTTTACAAGCGATTTTGTCCCTGACTGTCCTTTCAAACTGTGTTTCTGTCAGTTCAAACTTTAACTTTATTTTTCTACCTGACTGTACTTAATTTTTTAGTGTTTTTTTAGGTTATTGGATAGGAAATTTGATGAGGATTCCAAAAATGTGCCTAAAACTGTCACTTTTCCACTGCAAGTGAGTTTTACAAGCGATTTTGTCCCTGACTGTCCTTTCAAACTGTGTTTCTGTCAGTTCAAAGTTTAACTTAATTTTTCTACCTGACTGTACTTAATTTTTTAGTGTTTTTCCAGGTTATTGGATAGGAAATTTGATGAGAATTCCAAAAATGTGCTTAAAACTGTCACTTTTCCTCTGCAAGTGTGTTTTACAAGCAATTTTGTCCTTGACTGTCCGTTCAAACTGTCTTTCTGTCAGTTCAAAGTTTAACTTTATTTTTCTACCTGACTGTACTTAATTTTTTAGTGTTTTTTTATGTTATTGGATAGAAAATTTAATGAGGATTCCAAAAATGTGCTTAAAACTGTCACTTTTCCACTCCAAGTGGGTTTTACAAGCGATTTTGCCCTTAACTGTCCATTCAAACTGTGTTTCTGTCAGTTCAAAGTTTAACTTCGTTTTTCTACCTGACTGTACTTAATTTTTTAGTGATTTTCCATGTTATTGGATAGAAAATTTAATGAGGATTCCAAAAATGTGCTTAAAACTGTCACTTTTCCTCTCCAAGTCTGTTTTACAAGCGATTTTGTCCTTGACTGTCCATTCAAACTGTGTTTCTGTCAGTTCAAAGTTTAACTTAATTTTTCTACCTGACTGTACTTAATTTTTTAGTGTTTTTCCAGGTTATTGGATAGGAAATTTGATGAGAATTCCAAAAATGTGCTTAAAACTGTCACTTTTCCACTCCAAGTGTGTTTTACCAGCAATTTTGTCCCTGACTGTCCTTTCAAACTGTGTTTCTGTCAGTTCAAAGTTTAACTTTATTTTTCTACCTGACTGTACTTAATTTTTTAGTGTTTTTCCATGTTATTGGATAGGAAATTTGATGAGGATTCCAAAAATGTGCTTAAAACTGTCACTTTTCCACTACAAGTGTGTTTTACAAACGATTTTGTCTTTGACTGTCCTTTTAAACTGCGTTTCTGTCAGTTCAAACTTTAACTTTATTTTTCTACCTGACTGTACTTAATTTTTTAGTGTTTTTCCAGGTTATTGGATAGGAAATTTGATGAGGATTCCAAAAATGTGCTTAAAACTGTCACTTTTCCACTCTAAGTGTGTTTTACAAGCGATTTTGTCCTTGACTGTCCTTTCAAACTGCGTTTCTGTCAGTTCAAACTTTAACTTTATTTTTCTACCTGACTGTACTTAATTTTTTAGTGTTTTTCCATGTTATTGGATAGGAAATTTGATGAGGATTCCAAAAATGTGCCTAAAACTGTCACTTTTCCACTGCAAGTGAGTTTTACAAGCCATTTTGTCCTTGACTGTCCTTTCAAATTGTGTTTTTGTCAGGTGAAATTTTAACTTTATTTTTCCACCTGACTGTACTTAATTTTTTAGTGTTTTTTTAGGTTATTGGATAGGAAATTTAATGAGGATTCCAAAAATGTGCTTAAAACTGTCACTTTTCCACTCTAAGTGTGTTTTACAAGCGATTTTGTCCTTGACTGTCCTTTCAAACTGCGTTTCTGTCAGTTCAAACTTTAACTTTATTTTTCTACCTGACTGTACTTAATTTTTTAGTGTTTTTTTAGGTTATTGGATAGGAAATTTAATGAGGATTCCAAAAATGTGCTTAAATTTGTCACTTTTCCTCTCCAAGTGTGTTTTACAAGCGGTTTTGTCCCTAGCTGTCCTTTCAAGCTGTGTTTCTGTCAGTTCAAATTTTGACTTCGTTTTTCTACCTGACTGTACTTCATTTTTTAGTGTTTTTCCATGTTATTGGATAGGAAATTTAATGAGGATTCCAAAAATGTGCTTAAAACTGTCACTTTTCCACTACAAGTGTGTTTTACAAACGATTTTGTCTTTGACTGTCCTTTTAAACTGCGTTTCTGTCAGTTCAAACTTTAACTTTATTTTTCTACCTGACTGTACTTAATTTTTTAGTGTTTTTCCATGTTATTGGATAGGAAATTTGATGAGGATTCCAAAAATGTGCTTAAAACTGTCACTTTTCCACTACAAGTGTGTTTTACAAACGATTTTGTCTTTGACTGTCCTTTTAAACTGCGTTTCTGTCAGTTCAAACTTTAACTTTATTTTTCTACCTGACTGTACTGAATTTTTTAGTGTTTTTCCATGTTATTGGATAGGAAATTTGATGAGGATTCCAAAAATGTGCTTAAAACTGTCACTTTTCTACTCCAAGTATGTTTTACAAGCGATTTTGTCCTTGACTGTCCTTTCAAACTGTGTTTCTGTCAGTTCAAAGTGTCATAGATGTCTAATTAGTGTTCGACGACATCTAATTAGTGTCCGAAACGTTGAAACACAAAAGCGTCAGTTTCAAAACTGTTTTGGATTTAAAAAATTGTGATTTCCAGAAAAAAAATCTTAAAAGTGTCGTAGATGTCTAATTAGTGTTCGACGATGTCTATTTAGTGTCCGAAACGTTAAAACACTATTGCTTCTATTTCAAAAGTGTTTTGAGTAAAAAATCCGGATGTCCAGGAAAAAAATGTCTTAAAAGTGTCGTAGATGTCTAATTAGTGTCCAACGATGCCTAATTAGTGTTCAAATCGTTGAAACACAAAAGCGTCAGTCTCAGAACTGTTTTGGATTTAAAAAATTGTGATTTCCAGAAAAAAAATCTTAAAAGTGTCGTAGATGTCTAATTAGTGTTCGACGATGCCTAATTAGTGTTCAAATCGTTGAAACACAAAAGCGTCAGTTTCAAAACTGTTTTGGATTTAAAAAATTGTGATTTCCAGAAAAAAAATCTTAAAAGTGTCGTAGATGTCTAATTAGTGTCCAACGATGTTTATTTAGTGTTCGTAACGTTGAAACACAATTGCTTCTATTTCAAAAGTGTTTTGAGTAAAAAATCCGGATGTCCAGGAAAAAAATGTCTTAAAAGTGTCGTAGATGTCTAATTAGTGTCCAACGATGCCTAATTAGTGTTCAAATCGTTTAAACGCAAAAGCGTCAGTCTCAGAACTGTTTTGGATTTAAAAAATTGTGATTTCCAGAAAAAATGTCTTAAAAGTGTCGTAGATGTCTAATTAGTGTTCGACGATGCCTAATTAGTGTTCAAATCGTTGAAACACAAAAGCGTCAGTTTCAAAACTGTTTTGGATTTAAAAAATTGTGATTTCCAGAAAAAAAATCTTAAAAGTGTCGTAGATGTCTAATTAGTGTTCGACGATGTCTATTTAGTGTTCGTAACGTTGAAACACAATTGCTTCTATTTCAAAAGTGTTTTGATTAAAAAATCCGGATGTCCAGGAAAAAAATGTCTTAAAAGTGTCGTAGATGTCTAATTAGTGTCCGACGATGTCTATTTAGTGTTCGTAACGTTAAAACACTATTGCTTCTATTTCAAAAGTGTTTTGAGTAAAAAATCCGGATGTCCAGGAAAAAAATGTCTTAAAAGTGTCGTAGATGTCTAATTAGTGTTCGACGATGTCTATTTAGTGTTCGTAACGTTAAAACACTATTGCTTCTATTTCAAAAGTGTTTTGAGTAAAAAATCCGGATGTCCAGGAAAAAAATGTCTTAAAAGTGTCGTAGATGTCTAATTAGTGTTCGACGATGTCTATTTAGTGTTCGTAACGTTGAAACACAATTGCTTCTATTTCAAAAGTGTTTTGATTAAAAAATCCGGATGTCCAGGAAAAAAATGTCTTAAAAGTGTCGTAGATGTCTAATTAGTGTCCGACGATGTCTATTTAGTGTTCGTAACGTTGAAACACAATTGCTTCTATTTCAAAAGTGTTTTGAGTAAAAAATCCGGATGTCCAGGAAAAAAATGTCTTAAAAGTGTCGTAGATGTCTAATTAGTGTTCGACGATGCCTAATTAGTGTTCAAATCGTTGAAACACAATTGCTTCTATTTCAAAAGTGTTTTGATTAAAAAATCCGGATGCCCAGAAAAAATGTCTTAAAAGTGTCGTAGATGTCTAATTAGTGTTCGACGATGCCTAATTAGTGTTCAAATCGTTGAAACACAAAAGCGTCAGTTTCAGAACTGTTTTGGATTTAAAAAATTGTGATTTCCAGAAAAAAAATCTTAAAAGTGTCGTAGATGTCTAATTAGTGTTCGACGATGTCTATTTAGTGTTCGTAACGTTGAAACACAATTGCTTCTATTTCAAAAGTGTTTTGAGTAAAAAATCCGGATGTCCAGGAAAAAAATGTCTTAAAAGTGTCGTAGATGTCTAATTAGTGTCCAACGATGCCTAATTAGTGTTCAAATCGTTTAAACGCAAAAGCGTCAGTCTCAGAACTGTTTTGGATTTAAAAAATTGTGATTTCCAGAAAAAATGTCTTAAAAGTGTCGTAGATGTCTAATTAGTGTTCGACGATGTCTATTTAGTGTTCGTAACGTTGAAACACTATTGCTTCTATTTCAAAAGTGTTTTGATTAAAAAATCCGGATGTCCAGGAAAAAAATGTCTTAAAAGTGTCGTAGATGTCTAATTAGTGTCCAACGATGCCTAATTAGTGTTCAAATCGTTTAAACGCAAAAGCGTCAGTCTCAGAACTGTTTTGGATTTAAAAAATTGTGATTTCCAGAAAAAAAATCTTAAAAGTGTCGTAGATGTCTAATTAGTGTTTCAGCAAACTGAAAACAGTAAATGGCACCAAAAAATACAACTTAAGAAAATAAATTCTTGAAAAGGTTTCACTGCGATAAAAGCTGTCTTAAAAGTGTCGTAGATGTCTAATTAGTGTCTGACGATGTCTAATTAGTGTTCGAGCCACCAAAACCGTTCAAAATCGTTTCAAATCAACAAAATAGCGTCTTAGGAACGTAATTTATGTCAGAAAAAAACAAAACACGACCGACAGCAGCAATTATTAATGCATTTGCTTGGCTTGGAATATGATGATGAAATTAGAAATCCGATTTGGTCATATATAATTAATATTAGATTTTAATTATTTAATTAACCGTAGTGGATATATAATTTAAGACTTAATGGCGGTAGAAAGGAAAAATATGATATTAGAGAGATATCGCACCGGTAACGTGACGTTGAAATGGTGGCGAACGGTGCTGAACCTCTCTATTATTTGGTAAAATGTGGTTCGATTCGCTCCGTTAATTGGTTATGTGGATTTTTCGCATTCCGTGTGCGAAAAGTGGTTGTTTACGCACTGGAATTACGTCATACGTGACGTTTTTTGGTGATTTTTTTTTTTTGATTTAACACAGAGGAACACTAATTAGACATTTTGAACACTTTCTAGGCATTTTTTTGTGAAATTTACCTTAATTCACTTTTTTTTTATTGTCTGAGAGTGTTTTTGCGAGTTTTTCACTTTGAAACACTAATTAGACATTTTGAACACTTTCTAGACATTTTTTGTAAAATTTACCAATTTTGATTTTTTTCACTTTTTTTAATGTTAAAAAGTTTTTTTTGCTAGTTTTTGGCTTTGAAACACTTTTTAGACATTTCCAACACTGTCCAGACTCTTTTTCTGAAACTTAACCCAAGTTGAAGTTACGGTTTAATCGACAAGGACAGTCCGTGACAAAATCGGCTGTAAAACCCACTTGGAGTGAGAAAATGGCTGTTTAAAGTACATTTTTAGAATCCTTACTAAATTACCTATTTAATGACATAAAAAAACATTACAAAATTCGGTACAGTCAGGGAGAAAAGCGGTGTCAAAGTTTGAACTGCCAGAAACACAGTTTGAAAAGACAGTCAGAGACAAAATCACGTGTAAAACCCACTTGGAGTGGGAAAATAACAGTTTTAAGTACATTTTTGGAATCCTTATTAAATTTCCCATCTAATGACGTAAAAGACATTACAAACTCAGGTACAGTCAGGGACAAAAGCGGTGTCAAAGTTTGAACTGTCAGAAACACAGTTTGAAAGGACAGTCCGCGACACAATCACGTGTAAAACCCACTTGGAGTGGAAAAATGACAGTTTTAAGCACATTTTTGGAATCTCCATTAAATTTCCCATCTAATGACGTAAAAAAACATTACAAAATTAGGTACAGTCAGGGAGAAAAACGGTGTCAAAGTTTGAACTGCCAGAAACACAGTTTGAAAAGACAGTCAGAGACAAAATCACGTGTAAAACCCACTTGGAGTGGGAAAATGACAGTTTTAAGCACATTTTTGGAATTCTCATTAAATTTCCTATCCAATGACGTAAGAAGCATTACAAAATCCGATACAGTCAGGGAGAAAAGTGGTGTCAAAATTTGAGCTGTCAGAAACACAGTTTGAAAAGACAGTCCGGGACAAAATCACGTGTAAAACCCACTTGGAGTGGGAAAATAACAGTTTTAAGTACATTTTTGGAATCCTCGTTAAATTTCCCATCTAATGACGTAAAAGACATTACAAATTCAGGTACAGTCAGGGAAAAAAGCGGTGTCACAATTTGAATTGCCAGAAACACAGTTTGAAAGGACAGTCCGCAACAAAATCGCCTGTAAAACCCACTTGCAGTGGGAAAATGACAGTTTTAAGCACATTTTTGGAATCCTCATTAAATTTCCTATCCAATGACGTAAGAAGCATTACAAAATCCGATACAGTCAGAGAGAAAAGTGGTGTCAAAATGTGAGCTGTCAGAAACACAGTTAGATAGAACAGTCCGTGACAAAATCGCCTGTAAAACCCACTTGGAGTGGGAAAATGACAGTTTTAAGCACATTTTTGGAATCCTCATTAAATTTCCCATGCAATGACGTAAAAAAACATTACAAAATTAGATACAGTCAGGGATAAAAGCGGTGTCAAAGTTTGAACTGTCAGAAACACAGTTTGAAAAGACAGTCAGGGACAAAATCACGTGTAAAACACACTTGGAATGGGAAAATGACAGTTTTAAGTACATTTTTGGAATTCTCACGAAATTTCCCATCCAATGACGTAAAAAAACATTACAAAATCAGGTACAGTCAGGGAGAAAAGCGTTGTCAAAGTTTTGACTGTCAGAAACACAATTTGAAAGGACAGTCCGCGACAAAATCGCCTGTAAAATCCACTTGGAGTGGAAAAATGACAGTTTTAAGCACATTTTTGGAATCCCCATTAAATTTCCCATCCAATGACGTAAAAAGCATTACAAAATTAGGTACAGTCAGAGAGAAAAGCGGTGTCAAAGTTTTAACTGTCAGAAACACAGTTTGAAAGGACAGTCCGCGACAAAATCTCCTGTCAAACCCACTTGTAGTGGGAAAATGACAGTTTTAAGCACATTTTTCGAATCCTTATTAAATTTCCTATCCACTAACTTAGAAAAACACTAAAAAATCCTGTACAGTCAGGGTCAAAGCGCTGTCAAAGTTTGAACTACAAATATGTTAGCACAATCCTGTCAGTTTTTAGAAAATAACTCGGTTAGGAAGCCCGATAGGGCCGAAAGTTATTGAAGTGACTTTGTAGGGAATGAAATTCCCTACAACTTTACCTCTTTACACTATTTTGCTAACTCGCCAAATAAGCGAGTTACGGGGGGTGGAAATTACAAGAAATTGTCCACCCTGTAGCTCAGCTCCTGATGATCCGATCAAAACGAAACTTTGTACACTAGTACAACACACTTTAATTCCACCGCTCGTGTAAATTTCAGCCGTGTATCTCACCCTGTAGGGACAGGGTGAATTTTTGAATGCAAAACATGCCATTCGGTCATAATCCCTAAATTAACCCTTTGTGGACATTTTTAGGTTATAATTATAACCTACAAACGAATTAAGGGTAAATTAGGCGTAATCTACCAAAGGAATCGACGAAACTTTAAAATCTGCAGATTTCTTATCTTTTTCGGATTTAATGAGCAGTTTGGCAACATGCAATCCGGCTATAAGTCGTAGCAAGCCTTGGTTTTGATGGTTTTTTTCGGTTAAAACCGTAATTAACGAGGGTGGTTCGTGAAAGTTCGGCTAATTACACGACCAGAATGACACGAAAAAATTTGATTGGACGTTAAGTCGATTTTTGCTTGAAATTAATCGGCGTTTTAATGGGAAATCCCATTTAAACGGCGTTTCGTTTCAAGGGAATTTCGACCGAAATGAAATGTAGCCGAGCTACAATTTTTTGCACATTCAACCCCCCGTAACTCGCTTATTTGGCGAGTTAGCAAAAAAGCGTAAAGAGGTAAAGTTGTAGGGAATTTCATTCCCTACAAAGTCACTTCAGTAACTTTCCGCCCTATCGGGCTTCCTAACTGAGTTATTTCCTAAAAACTGACAGGACTGTGCTAACATATTTGCAGTTCAAACTTTGACAGCGCTTTTCTCCCTGACTGTACCGTTTTTTTTTTGTGTTTTTTTACGTCACTGGATGGGAAATTTAATGAGAATTCCAAAAATGTGCTTTAAACTGTCATTTTCTCACTCCAAGTGGGTTTTACAGGCGATTTTGTCCCTGACTGTCTTTTCAAACTGTGTTTCTGACATTTAAAACTTTGACACCGCTTTTCTCCCTGACTGTAGCTGATTTTGTAATGTTTTTTGCGTCATTGGATAGGAAATTTAATGGGAATTCCAAAAATGTGCTTAAAACTGTCATTTTCCTACTCCAAGTGGGTTTTACAGGCGATTTTGTCACGAACTGTCTTTTCAAACTGGATTTCTGACAGTTCAAACTTTGACATCGCTTTTCTCCCTGACTGTACATAATTTTGTAATGTTTTCTTACGTCATTGGATAGGAAATTTAATGAGGATTCCAAAAATGTGCTTAAAACTGTCATTTTCCTCCTCTAAGTGGGTTTTACATGCGATTTTGTCGCGGACTGTTTTTTCAAAATGTGTTTCTGTCAGTTCAAACTTTGACACCGCTTTTCTCCCTAACTGTACCTGATTTTGTAATGTTTTTTGTGTGATTGGATAGGAAATTTAATGAGGATTCCAAAAATGTGCTTAAAACTGACATTTTTCCACTGGAAGTGGATTTTACAGGCGATTTTGTCGCGGACTGTCCTTTCAAACTGTGTTTTTGACAGTTCAAACTTTGACACCCTTTTTCTCCCTGACTGTACCTAATTTTGTAATGTTTTTTGCGTCATTAGATGGGAAATTTAATGAGGATTCCAAAAATGTGCTTAAAACTCTCATTTTCCCACTCCAGGTGGGTTTTACAGGCTATTTTGTCCCGGACTGTCTTTTCAAACTGTGTTTCTGACAGTTCAAACTTTGACACCCTTTTTCTCCTTGACTGTACTTAATTTTGTAATGTTTTTTGCTTCATTAAATAGGAAATTTAATGAGGATTCCAAAAATGTGCTTCAAACTGTCATTTTCTCACTCCAAGTGGGTTTTACAAGTGATTTTGTCTCTGACTGTCTTTTCAAACTGTGTTTCTGACAGTTCAAATTTTGACCCCGCTTTTCTCCCTGACTGTACCCGATTTTGTAATGCTTTTTACGTCATTGGATAGGAAATTTAATGAGGATTCCAAAAATGTGCTTAAAACTGTCATTTTCCTCCTCTAAGTGGGTTTTACAGGCGATTTTGTCGCGGACTGTCCTTTCAAACTGTGTTTCTGGCAGTTCAAACTTTGACACCGCTTTTCTCACTGACTGTACCTGATTTTGTAATGTTTTTTGCGTCATTAGATGGGAAATTTAATGAGGATTCCAAAAATGTGCTTAAAACTGTCATTTTTCCACTCCAAGGGGGTTTTACAAGCAATTTTGTCGCGGACTGTCCTTTAAACCGTAATTTCAGCTTGAGTTAATTAAAAAAAATTTTGACAGTTTTGACAGTTACTGACAACTGTCAAAATTAGAGTTCAAATGACAGCGAAAAATTGAAAAAAAAACAGAGATGGGCGAAAAACCAGGAGTGTAGTAGAAAAGGACACTGAATAACTTAACTGACAGATTATTTATCAGGAAAAACTTTACTTCACTCTAGCTTTTTTCTGGGTAAAGTTACCAAAAAAACTTACAGAAGCAAAGTTGTAGGAAATTTAATTCTCTACAAAAATGTCAGAAATCAATTTTTTCCTAAAAGCACTCCTTACTGAATTATTTGCAAAAAAAAAACTATTATAACCGTGTCGGTTATCATGAAAAACTTTATTTCCTCCTAACTTTTTTGTGAGTACACTTACCAAAAAATCTTACAGAAGAAAAGTTGTAGAAAATTTAATTCTCTATAAAAATGTAGGGAAGAAATTTTTTCCTTAAAGCACTCCTTACTGAGATATTTGCAAAAAAAAACTATTATAACCGTATCGGTTAATCATGAAATTTTTTATTTCCTCCTAACTTTTTTGTGAGTACCCTTACCAAAAAAACTTACAGAAGCAAAGTTGTAGGAAATGTAATTCTCTACAAAAATGTAAGGAAGCAATTTTTTCCTAAAAGCACTTCTTACTGAGATATTTGCAAAAAATACTATTATAACCTATCGGTTAATCATGAAAATGGTTATTTCCTCCTAACTTTTTTGTGAGTACCCTTCTCAAAAAAACTTACAGAAGCAAAGTTGTAGGAAATGTAATTCTCTACAAAAATGTAAGGAAGCAATTTTTTCCTAAACGCACTCCTTACTGAGATATTTGCAAAAAAAACTATTATAACCATATCGGTTATCAGGAAAAATTATATTTTCTCCTAACTTTTTTGTGAGTACCCTTACCAAAAAAACTTAAAGAAGTAAAGTTGTAGAAAATTTAATTCTCTACAAAAATGTAAGGAAGAAATTTTTTCCTAAAAGCACTCCTTACTGAGATATTTACAAAAAAAACTATTATAACCGTATCGGTTATCATGAAATTTTTTATTTCCTCCTAACTTTTCTGTGAGTACACTTACTAAAAAAACTTACACAAGCAAAGTTGTAGGAAATTTAATTCTCTACAAGAATGTAAGGAAGCAATTTTTTTCTAAAAGCACCCCTTACTGAGATATTTACAAAAAAAACTATTATAACCGTATCGGTTATCATGAAATTTTTTATTTCTTCCTAACTTTTTTGTGAGTACCCTTCTCAAAAAAACTTACAGAAGCAAAGTTGTAGGAAATTTAATTATCTACAAGAATGTCAAAAATAAATGTTTTCCTAAAAGCACTCCTTACTGAGATATTTGCAAAATAAACTGTTATAACCATATCGGTTAATCATGAAATTTTTAATTTCCTCCTAACTTTTTTGTGAGTACCCTTACCAAAAAAACTTACAGAAGCAAAGGTGTAGGAAATTTAATTCTCTACAAGAATGCAAGAGAGCAATTTTTCTCTAAACCCACTCCTAAGCGAGATATTTTAAAAAAACTATTCTAACCCACTTAAGGGTTATTTTCGCTTGCCAGGACCACTGCTTTTTACGGGAAATCCCGTTAAAAGCGCAAATTGCTTCGAGGCAATTTGCGCCTTATTGACCGCGGTTTTTCCCCGAAAAAATCAAACAAAACTCACCTCATCTTTGACGGATAAATGAGCGGGAATTGTGGGCACGCGCAACGACATTGTGGCCCCCGAGGGGCCCAACATTTCGCCGTTTTCCTCCTCCACGCTGCCTTCGGCCATATCAGCCTCGCATCCTGATTCGTCTGCAAAAAAAAAAAAAAAAAATTGACATTTGACAGCTGTCAAAAGTGACACACAATTTTTGACGTTTGACAGCCGTCAAAATTGTCGTAATTTGCCCCCATTTTTACGTAACGTAATTTGACACCTAACCCATGGATTTTGACTAAAATGTCATAATGTGACAGCTGTCAAACCTGTTTTTTTTTGACAAATATGACATTTGTTGTGGAATTGGGAGAATTATTAGCTGGTCGTGTCGATTGACCGAAACTGTCATAATTTAGGGGATATTCTGTATTTGACAGCTGTCAAACTTTAAAATAAGTGGTTGGAGTAAAAGAAAAGTAAACACCCAGTAAAATTCAAATTATACAGGGTGTTTCACTGTGATTGGTAGAGTTTTTGGCACGGTTTTGTAGAGAATTTCAAGGGCTTCAATCCGGTCAAAACCAGAACCTTGTAACTGTCAAAATGACAGAGTTACGAGCTGTCAAAGTGGACTTTGACAAACCGAAACGGTGACTTTGACACTTTTCGCTTTGACCTTGAATAACTTGGTTATTCGAAGAGTGACGTCACAAAGTCACTGAATGTCAAAGATAGTCCAGACTGTGAGCTTTCCAAAAATATGATCACATGATCTGGTAAGTGTCACCGTTTGGCCGCTAGAGGGCGTTAAAGTCACACCTGTCAAATCAAAACAGTCACTTTGACACTTCCTGCTTTGACCTTGAATAACTTCGTTATTCGAAGAGTGACGTCACAAAGTCACTGAATGTCAAAGATAGTCCAGACTGTGAGGTTTCCAAAAATATGATCACATGACCTGGTAAGTGTCACCGTTTGGCCGCTAGAGGGCGTTAAAGTCACACCTGTCAAATCAAAACAGTCACTTTGACACTTCCTGCTTTGACCTTGAATAACTTCGTTATTCGAAGAGTGACGTCACAAAGTCACTGAATGTCAAAGATAGTCCAGACTGTGAGGTTTCCAAAAATATGATCACATGACCTGGTAAGTGTCACCGTTTGGCCGCTAGAGCGCGTCAAAGTCACGTCTGTCAGACCAAAATGACACTTACTTCTTTGACATTGAATAACTTTGTTATTCGAAGAGTGACGTCAAAAAGTCACTGAATGTCAAAGATAGTCCAGACTGTGAGGTTTCCAAAAATATGATCACATGACCTGGTAAGTGTCACCGTTTGGCCGCTAGAGCGCGTCAAAGTCACGTCTGTCAGACCAAAATGACACTTACTTCTTTGACATTGAATAACTTTGTTATTCGAAGAGTGACGTCAAAAAGTCACTGAATGTCAAAGATAGTGCAGACTGTGAGCTTTCCAAAAATATGATCACATGACCTGGTAAGTGTCACTGTTTGGCCGCTAGAGGGCGTCAAAGTCACACCTGCCAAATCAAAACAGTGACTTTGATACTTCCTGCTTTGACCTTTAATAACTTTGTTATTCGAAGAGTGACGTCACAAAGTCACTGAATGTCAAAGATAGTCCAGACTGTGAGGTTTCCAAAAATATGATCACATGACCTGGTAAGTGTCACCGTTTGGCCGCTAGAGGGCGTTAAAGTCACACCTGCCAAATCAAAACAGTCACTTTGACACTTTCTGCTTTGACCTTGAATAACTTCGTTATTCGAAGAGTGACGTCACAAAGTCACTGAATGTCAAAGATAGATCAGACTGTGAGCTTTCCAAAAATATGATCACATGACCTGGTAAGTGTCACCGTTTGGCCGCTAGAGCGCGTTAAAGTCACACCTGTCAGCCAAGAAGAGTGATTGTGACACTTCGCGCTTTAACCGTTACTAACTCGGTTATTTGACAAGTTACGTCAAAATGTCACTGAAAGTAAAAGATAGTCCAAACTATGGGCTTTCCAAAAATGTGACTAAACATGGTGGTAAGCGCTTCCGTTTGGCCGCTAGAGGGCGTCAAAGTCAGAAATTTTTTTCACCACTAAAAATAGGAAAATTTCGGCTTTTGACGTCTCCCTCACCCCTATTTCGTTCAACCCCCTTTTGTAAGGGGGTAACCAGCTGACTTTTAATTGATTATTCAACCCCATTCAGCCTCTACAGTCTTTTGTTTCGGTCACGCACTCTTTTATTATCCACCCGTGCTCCATGGGGCAATTAATCCCCGATGATGGTCGAAAAAACGAAACTGGGGGGGAAGGGAAACCGTTAAAACCACCCCCCGCCTATACCAAACAATTAATGAAAACGGGTGAGAACAATAGTAATTGTATGTACAGAGAAAATCAAATTAATTGGCAATGACGTCATCAACTGACGCACAATTTGTGTGTGTCAAAAGTCAATTGAACGGGCTTTAATTTGGTCCAAACTGCACCTCAATAACTGTCAAAATGACAGAGTTACGAGCTGTCAAACTGGGAGTAACAACACGAATTTTTGCAAACCTATTGATTGTATTTACTGTCAAATTGTGACGTTATTTGACAGTTTGACGTGCAAACAAATTGGGTCTGTCAAAAGTCAATTGAACGGGCTTTAATTTGGTCCAAACTGCACCTCAATAACTGTCAAAATAACAGAGTTACGAGCTGTCAAACTGGGAGTAACAACACGAATTTTTGCAAACCCATTGATTGTATTTACTGTCAAATTGTGACGTTATTTTGACAGTTTGACGTGCAAACAAATTGGGTCTGTCAAAAGTCAAATGAAAGGGCTTTAATTTGGTCCAAACTGCACCTTAATAACTGTCAAAATGACAGAGTTACGAGCTGTCAAACTGGGAGTAACAACACGAATTTTTGCAAACCCATTGATTGTATTTACTGTCAAATTGTGACGTTATTTGACAGTTTGACGTGCAAACAAATTGGGTCTGTCAAAAGTCAATTGAACGGGCGTTAATTTGGTCAAAACTAGACCTCCATAGCTGTCAAAATAACGAAGTTATGAGCTGTCAAAATGAGCTTGACAACACCGAAATTTGTACCGCTGCTTACTTGTTGTTACTGTCAAATTGTGACGTTATTTGACAGATTGTCGTATAAACAACTTGGGTCTGTCAAAAGTGAATTCACAGGACGTTTATCCGGTCAAAACTGGAACCTTCAAACTGACAAAATGACAGGACTACGAGTTTCTTGGTACTTTTACTTTGACTGCTCATAATTCTGTCATTTTGACAGTTACGTCACTCTAGTTTTGACCAAAATGTAGGTATTTAAATTGTCTTTTGACAGTGGTAAAAAGTCCACAAAGTTAACTGTCAAAATAACGTCAAAATTTGACAATACAAACAGTATTGCACTTGTTGGTGTCACTCAAACTTGGTTCATTTTGACAGCTAATATTTTAGTCATTTTGACAGTTACGTCACTCTAGTTTTGACCAAAATGTAGCTCTTTAAATTGTCTTTTGACAACCGTAAAAAGTCTATAATGTCAACAGTCAAAATAACGTCAAAATTTGACAATAAAAACAACATTGCACTTATTGGTGTCACTTAAACTTGGTTCACTTTGACAGCTAATAATTCTGTCATTTTGACAGTTACGTCACTCTAGTTTTGACCAAAATGTAGGTCTGTAAATTGTCTTTTGACAATCGTAAAAGTTATATAGTGTCAACTGTCAAAATAACGTCAAAATTTGACAATAAAAACAGCATTGCACTTATTGGTGTCACTCAAACTTGGTTCACTTTGACAGCTGATAATTCAGTCATTTTGACAGCTACGTCACTCCAGTTTTGACCAAATTGTAGGTATTTAAATTGTCTTTTGACAACCGTAAAAAGTCTATAATGTCAACTGTCAAAATAACGTCAAAAATTGACAATAACAACAGCATTGCACTTGTTGGTGTCACTCAAACTTGGTTCACTTTGACTGCTCATAATTCTGTCATTTTGACAGCTACGTCACTCCAGTTTTGACCAAAATGTAGGTATTTAAATTGTCTTTTGACAACCGTAAAAAGTCTATAATGTCAAAATAACGTCAAAATTTGACAATAACAACAGTATTGCACTTGTTGGTGTCACTCAAACTTGGTTCAATTTGACTGCTCATAAATCTGTCATTTTGACAGTTACGTCACTCCAGTTTTGACCAAAATGTAGGTATTTAAATTGTCTTTTGACAACCGTAAAAAGTCTATAATGTCAACTGTCAAAATAACGTCAAAATTTGACAATACAAACAGCATTGCACTTGTTGGTGTCACTCAAACTTGGTTCACTTTGACAGCTAATAATTCAATCATTTCGACAGTTACGTCACTCTAGTTTTGACCAAAATGTAGGTCTGTAAATTGTCTTTTGACAATCGTAAAAGTTATATAGTGTCAACTGTCAAAATAACGTCAAAATTTGACAAAAAAAAACAACATTGCACTTGTTGGTATCACTCAAACTTGGTTCACTTTGACTGCTCATAATTCTGTCATTTTGACAGTTACGTCCCTCTAGTTTTGACCAAAATGTAGCTCTTTAAATTGTCTTTTGACAACCGTAAAAAGTCTATAATGTCAACAGTCAAAATAACGTCAAAATTTGACAATAAAAACAGCATTGCACTTATTGGTGTCACTCGACTTGGTTCACTTTGACAGCTCATAATTCTGTCATTTTGACAGTTACGTTACTTCAGTTTTGACCAAAATGTAGGTCTGTAAATTGTCTTTTGACAATCGTAAAAGTTATATAGTGTCAACTGTCAAAATAACGTCAAAATTTGACAATAAAAACAACATTGCACTTGTTGGTATCACTCAAACTTGGTTCACTTTGACTGCTCATAATTCTGTCATTTTGACAGTTACGTCCCTCTAGTTTTGACCAAAATGTAGCTCTTTAAATTGTCTTTTGACAACCGTAAAAAGTCTATAATGTCAACAGTCAAAATAACGTCAAAATTTGACAATAAAAACAGCATTGCACTTATTGGTGTCACTCGACTTGGTTCACTTTGACAGCTCATAATTCTGTCATTTTGACAGTTACGTTACTTCAGTTTTGACCAAAATGTAGGTCTGTAAATTGTCTTTTGACAATCGTAAAAGTTATATAGTGTCAACTGTCAAAATAACGTCAAAATTTGACAATAAAAACAACATTGCACTTGTTGGTGTCACTTAAACTTGGTTCAGTTTGACAGCTCATAATTCTGTCATTTTGACAGTTACGTCACTCTAGTTTTGACCAAAAT
This sequence comes from Ips typographus, assembly GCF_016097725.1. Lineage (NCBI taxonomy): Eukaryota > Metazoa > Arthropoda > Insecta > Coleoptera > Curculionidae > Ips > Ips typographus. Next base: position 3,110,544 of record NC_138433.1, read on the forward strand.
GTAGGTCTGTAAATTGTCTTTTGACAATCGTAAAAATTCTATAATGTCAATTGTCAAAATAACGTCAAAATTTGACAGTAAAAACAAAATTGCACTTGTTGGTGTCACTCAAACTTGGTTCAATTTGACAGCTGATAATTAAGTCATTTTGACAGGTATGTCACTCCAGTTTTGACCAAATTGTAGGTCTGTAAATTGTCTTTTGACAATCGTAAAAATTCTATAGTGTCAACTGTCAAAATAACGTCAAAATTTGACAATAAAAACAACATTGCACTTATTGGTGTCACTTAAACTTGGTTCACTTTGACAGCTAATAATTCTGTCATTTTGACAGTTACGTTACTTCAGTTTTGACCAAAATGTAGGTATTTAAATTGTCTTTTGACCACCGTAAAAAGTGTATAACGTCAACTGTCAAAATAACGTCAAAATTTGACAATAAAAACAACATTGCACTTATTGGTGTCACTTAAACTTGGTTCACTTTGACTGCTTATAATTCTGTCATTTTGACAGGTATGTCACTCCAGTTTTGACCAAAATGTAGGTCTGTAAATTGTCTTTTGACAATCGTAAAAGTTATATAGTGTCAACTGTCAAAATAACGTCAAAATTTTACAATAAAAACAACATTGCACTTATTGGTGTCACTTAAACTTGGTTCACTTTGACAGCTGATAATTCTGTCATTTTGACAGATACGTCACTCTAGTTTTGACCAAAATGTAGGTATTTAAATTGTCTTTTGACAACCGCAAAAAGTCTATAATGTCAACTGTCAAAATAACGTCAAAATTTGACAATATAAACAGCATTGCACTTGTTGGTGTCACTCAAACTTGGTTCACTTTGACTGCTCATAATTCTGTCATTTTGACAGTTACGTCACTCTAGTTTTGACCAAAATGTAGGTATTTAAATTGTCTTTTGACAACCGTAAAAAGTCTATAATGTCAACTGTCAAAATAACGTCAAAATTTGACAATAAAAACAACATTGCACCTATTGGTGTCACTCAAACTTGGTTCACTTTGACAGCTCATAATTCAGTCATTTTGACAGTTACGTCACTCTAGTTTTGACTCAATTGTAGCTCTTTAAATTGTATTTTGACAACCGTAAAAAATGTATAATGTCAATTGTCAAAATAACGTCAAAAATTGACAATAAAAACAGCATTGCACTTGTTGGTGTCACTCAAACTTGGTTCACTTTGACTGCTAATAATTCTGTCATTTTGACAGCTACGTCACTCCAGTTTTGACCAAAATGTAGGTATTTAAATTGTCTTTTGACAGTCGTAAAAAGTTTATAATGTCAACTGTCAAAATAACGTCAAAATTTGACAATAAAGACAACATTGCACTTGTTGGTGTCACTCAAACTTGGTTCAATTTGACTCCTCATAATTCTGTCATTTTAACAGTTACGTCACTCCAGTTTTGACCAAAATGTAGGTCTGTAAATTGCCTTTTGACAACCGCAAAAAGTTTATAACGTCAACAGTCAAAATAACGTCAAAATTTGACAATAAAAACAACATTGCACCTATTGGTGTCACTCAAACTTGGTTCACTTTGACAGCTCATAATTCTGTCATTTTGACAGTTACGTCACTCTAGTTTTGACCAAAATGTAGCTCTTTAAATTGTCTTTTGACAACCGTAAAAAGTCTATAATGTCAACTGTCAAAATAACGTCAAAATTTGACAACAAAATCGACATTGCACCTATTGTGATTTAAAAATCAATTCATTGATACAGAAAAAATCAAATTAAATTGCAATGACGTCATCAACAAAAATGTCACTTGTCTCTCGGTGACGTCATCCGCAAATTACTTTAATTCTGTGTGTATATATATATATAATATAAATGGGAGGGGGGGGGGAATAAAATCACGTGACCTTGGCGTCGTCGGCGTCGTCGAGAGCGAAAGTGCACGTGCGGTGGCGTCGCGACGCCACGTGAGTAAGGTTAGGGTCGAGACGCGGAAAGCCCGGAAAGAAATTCCAGTTTTTTGCCCCGTTTCCCCCCTCCCCCCCATTCCCCTCCCCTCCCCTCCTTTCCCCTTCCCCTCCCGCCGTCCCCCAAACCGACGCTCGACGTCGTCGGCGTCGGCACGAAAGATTCTTTTCGATTTGATTCGCCGACCTTGTTTCAACACCTGATGACGTCACGTGTTGCATTTGTTTTGACTGTACTAAGAAAAAATTACTATCACACATTAGGTCGAAATTTGCTTGAAACTTTTACGGACACATATGGGATTTACAATTGAAAATCGCGTTAATGACGGGCGAAAATGAGCCTTAATGATTTCCGTGCACCGTTCCGTTCAATCGTCCATAACTCGCTTATTTGAAACATTCTGGTAAAACACACCAGAAAACAAAAGAAAGCTTACGAATGGGACTATCACGTGACGTTGACAGGACCCGGCTAAGTGCCACCGTTTGGCCGCTAGAGGGCGTCAAAGTTGACTCTCATTTTATCGTCCATAACTCGCTTATTTGAAACATTCTGTATTTTTACACCAGAAAACAAAAGAAAGCTAATAAACAGGGCTATCACGTGACGGTGACAGGACGTCGCTAAGTTTCACCGTTTGGCCGCTAGAGGGCGTGAAAGTTGACTCTCATTTTTTAGTAGTTTTTTCTCAATATCTCGAAAACGCTTCAAGTTAGAGGTTCACAAATTTTTACCACAAACGTACCGTGATGGTAGGCAACTTTCACCTTCCATACACTTTTTTGGTACCATGCACCGTTTGACCTTGAAAAATTAAAAACTAAAACTGTCAAGAAACTTTAGGGGTGGTACCTAAATTTCCGTGCACTTTTCCAGAAAATCTTGAATAACTCGCTTATTTGAAACATTCTGTATTTTTACACCAGAAAACAAAAGAAAGTTTACGAATGGGGCTATCACGTGACGTTGACAGGACGTCGCTAAGTGCCACCGTTTGGCCGCTAGAGGGCGTCAAAGTTGACTCTCATTTTTTAGTACTTTTTTCCCCTCCCCCCCCCCTTTCCCCTTCTCCCCCCGCCGTCCCCCAAACCGACGCTCGACGTCGTCGGCGTCGGCACGAAAGATTCTTTTCGATTTGATTCGCCGACCTTGTTTTAACACCTGATGACGTCACGTGTTGCATTTGTTTTGACTGTACTAAAAAAAAATGACTATCACACATTAGGTCGAAATTTGCTTGAAACTTTTATGGACACATATGGGATTTATTATTGAAAATCGCGTTAATGGCGGGCGAAAATGAGCCTTAATGATTTTAAGGCACCGTTCCGTTCAATCGTCCATAACTCGCTTATTTGAAACATTCTGGTAAAACACACCAGAAAACAAAAGAAAGCTTACGAATGGGGCTATCACGTGACGTTGACAGGACCCGGCTAAGTGTCACTGTTTGGCCGCTAGAGGGCGTCAAAGTTGACTCTCATTTTATCGTCCATAACTCGCTTATTTGAAACATTCTGTATTTTTACACCAGAAAACAAAAGAAAGCTAATAAACAGGGCTATCACGTGACGTCGAGCAGACTCAGCTAAGTGCCACCGTTTGACCGCTAGAGGGCGTCAAAGTTGACTCTCATTTTTTTAGTAGTTTTTTATCAATATCTCGAAAACGCTTCAAGTTAGAGGTTTACAAATTTTTACCTCAAACGTACCGTGATGGTAGGCAACTTTAACCTTCCATACACTTTCTTGGTACCATGCACCGTTTAACCTCAAAAAATTAAATACTAAAACTGTCAAGAAACTTTAGGGGTGGTACCTAAATTTCCGTGCACTTTTCCAGAAAATCGTGAATAACTCGCTTATTTGAAACATTCTGTATTTCTACACCAGAAAACAAAAGAAAGCTAATAAACAGGGCTATCACGTGACGTCGAGCAGACTCAGCTAAGTGCCACCGTTTGGCCGCTAGAGGGCGTCAAAGTTGACGAAATTTTCGCATCGACAACTGAATGAAATAACGTTTTTAGCGTTACGGTAAACGTTAAACCCGATGCAACCACACTCTAATAAAGTCATTAGTGCATTCGGTATTGGTCGCGTAGGCGTTGAAACAAATGAAATGCAATTCGTAGTAGCTGGTCGCATTTAATAACATTATTTAGCATTAATTATGGTTTTGACGTGTTTTTCTAATGAAAATCGAGTGACCGGTATTGGCAATGTTGCCACATATCAATGTGTTCAATTTGGCAACGGCGCCTCGAAGACCGGAAATCGTGCGCGGTTACTCATTTTTGATTTGCATCGAAAGTAATCCTGCACTAGTGATTTAACTGATTATTACTGAACCGGTTAGTAATCTACAGGGTGTTGCTATACACCGTTGAAAAGCCCGTTTTATTGGCTACACACTGATATATAAAACTTTATACAGGGTGTGGCAAATAAGTGAGTTATTTAGGTTTGAATGAACCAGTGCACTTAAAAAATTCAAAATTTTTTTGGTCAACTTTGACGCCCTCTAGCGGCTAAACGGTTCACTCAATAATCCAATGTTGCCATATTTTTAAAAAGCCCATTTTATTGGCTACACACTGATATATAAAACTTTATACAGGGTGTGGCAAATAAGTGAGTTATTTAGGTTTGAATGAACCAGTGCACTAAAAAAGTTCAAAATTTTGTAGGTTAATTTTAACGCCCTCTAGCGGCTAAACGGTTTACCAAATAATCCAATGTTGCCACATTTTTAAAAAGCCCATTTTACTGGCTATCCACTGACGTCACTACATATATACAGAGTGAGGCAAATAAGCGAGTTATTCAGGATTGAACAGACCAGTGCACTAAAAAAAATCAAAATTTTGTAGGTCAACTTTGACGCCCTCTAGCGGCTAAACGATTCACCCGATAATCCAGTGTTGCCATATCTTTCAAAAGCCCATTTCATTGGCTATCCAATGACGTAACTACATATATACAGAGTGAGGCAAATAAGTGAGTTATTTAGGTTTGAACAAACCAGTGCACTAAAAAAGTTCAAAATTTCGTAGGTTAACTTTGACGCCCTCTAGCGGCTAAACGGTTCACCACATTATCCAATGTTGCCATATCTTTGAAAAGCCCATTTCATTGGCTATTCACTGATGTAACTACATATATACAGAGTGAGGCAAATAAGTGAGTTATTTTGGTTTGAACAAACCAGTGCAGTAAAAAAATTCAAAATTTTGTAGGTTAACTTTGACGCCCTCTAGCGGCTAAACGGTTTACCAAATAATCCAATGTTGCCACATTTTTAAAAAGCCCATTTTACTGGCTATCCACTGATGTAACTATATATATACAGAGTGAGGCAAATAAGTGAGTTATTTAGGTTTGAACAAACCAGTGCACTAAAAAAGTCCAAAATTTTGTAGGTTAACTTTGACTCCCTCTAGCGGCTAAACGATTAACCCGATAATCCAATGTTGCCATATTTTTAAAAAGCCCATTTCATTAGCTATCCACTGACGTAACTACATATATACAGAGTGATGCAAATAAGTGAGTTATTTAGGTTTGAATGAAGCAGTGCACTCAAAAAAATCAAAATTTCGTAGGTTAACTTTAAGGCCCTCTAGCGGCTAAACGGTTCACTCAAGAATCCAATGTTGCCATATCTTTGGAAAGCCCATTTTACTGGCTATCCAATGACGTAACTACATATATACACAGTGAGGCAAATAAGTGAGTTATTTAGGTTTGAATGAAGCAGTGCACTCAAAAAAATCAAAAATTCGTAGGTTAACTTTGACGCCCTCTAGAGGCTAAACGATTCACTCAATAATCCAGTGTTGCCATATCTTTCAAAAGCACATTTTACTGGCTATCCACTGATGTAGCTACATATATACAGAGTGAGGCAAATAAGTGAGTTATTCAGGATTGAACAGACCAGTGCACTAAAAAAAATCAAAATTTTGTAGGTCAACTTTGACGCCCTCTAGCGGCTAAACGGTTCACTCAATAATCCAATGTTGCCACATTTTTAAAAAGCCCATTTTACTGGCTAGCCACTGACGTCACTACATATATACAGAGTGAGGCAAATAAGTGAGTTATTTAGGTTAGAATGAACCAGTGCACTAAAAAAGTTCAAAATTTCGTAGGTTAACTTTGAGGCCCTCTAGCGGCTAAACGGTTTACCAAATAATCCAATGTTGCCACATTTTTAAAAAGCTCATTTTACTGGCTATCCACTGACGTAACTACATATATACAGAGTGTGGCAAATAAGTGAGTTATTTAGGTTTGAATGAAGCAGTGCACTTAAAAAATTCAAAATTTTTTTGGTCAACTTTGACGCCCTCTAGCGGCTAAATGGTTCACTCAATAATCCAATGTTGCCATATTTTTGAAAAGCCCATTTCATTGGCTATTCACTGATATAACTACATATATACAGAGTGAGGCAAATAAGTGAGTTATTTAGGTTAGAATGAACCAGTGCACTGAAAAAGTTCAAAATTTCGTAGTTTAACTTTGACGCCCTCTAGCGGCTAAACGGTTTACCAAATAATCCAATGTTGCCATATTTTTGAAAAGCCCATTTTACTGGCTATTCACTAGTGTAACTACATATATACAGAGTGAGGCAAATAAGTGAGTTATTTAGGTTTTAATGAACCAGTGCACTAAAAAAGTTCAAAATTTTGTAGGTCAACTTTGACGCCCTCTAGCGGCTAAACGGTTTACCAAATAATCCAATGTTGCCACATTTTTAAAAAGCTCATTTTACTGGCTATCCACTGACGTAACTACATATATACAGAGTGGGGCAAATAAGTGAGTTATTTAGGTTTGAACAAACCAGTGCACTAAAAAAGTTCAAAATTTCGTAGGTTAACTTTGACGCCCTCTAGCGGCTAAACGGTTCACCACATTATCCAATGTTGCCATATTTTTAAAAAGCCCATTTTATTGGCTACACACTGATATATAAAACTTTATACAGGGTGTGGCAGATAAGTGAGTTATTTAGGTTTGAATGAACCAGTGCGCTTAAAAAATTTGAAATTTTTTTTGGTCAACTTTGACGCCCTCTAGCGGCTAAACGGTTCACTCAATAATCCAATGTTGCCATATTTTTAAAAAGCCCATTTTATTGGCTACACACTGATATATAAAACTTTATACAGGGTGTGGCAAATAAGTGAGTTATTTAGGTTTGAATGAACCAGTGCACTAAAAAAAGTTCAAAATTTCTTAGGACAACTTTGACGCCCTCTAGCGGCTAAACAGTTCACCCGATAATCCAGTGTTGCCATATCTTTCAAAAGCCCATTTCATTGGCTATCCAATGACGTAACTACATATATACAGAGTGAGGCAAATAAGTGAGTTATTTAGGTTTGAACAAACCAGTGCACTAAAAAAGTTCAAAATTTCGTAGGTTAACTTTGACGCCCTCTAGCGGCTAAACGGTTCACCACATTATCCAATGTTGCCATATCTTTGAAAAGCCCATTTCATTGGCTATTCACTGATGTAACTACATATATACAGAGTGAGGCAAATAAGTGAGTTATTTTGGTTTGAACAAACCAGTGCAGTAAAAAAATTCAAAATTTTGTAGGTTAACTTTGACGCCCTCTAGCGGCTAAACGGTTTACCAAATAATCCAATGTTGCCACATTTTTAAAAAGCCCATTTTACTGGCTATCCACTGATGTAACTATATATACAGAGTGAGGCAAATAAGTGAGTTATTTAGGTTTGAACAAACCAGTGCACTAAAAAAGTCCAAAATTTTGTAGGTTAACTTTGACTCCCTCTAGCGGCTAAACGATTAACCCGATAATCCAATGTTGCCATATTTTTAAAAAGCCCATTTCATTAGCTATCCACTGACGTAACTACATATATACAGAGTGATGCAAATAAGTGAGTTATTTAGGTTTGAATGAAGCAGTGCACTCAAAAAAATCAAAATTTCGTAGGTTAACTTTAAGGCCCTCTAGCGGCTAAACGGTTCACTCAAGAATCCAAAGTTGCCATATCTTTGGAAAGCCCATTTTACTGGCTATCCAATGACGTAACTACATATATACACAGTGAGGCAAATAAGTGAGTTATTTAGGTTTAAACAGACCAGTGCACTCAAAAAAATCAAAAATTCGTAGGTTAACTTTGACGCCCTCTAGAGGCTAAACGATTCACTCAATAATCCAGTGTTGCCATATCTTTCAAAAGCACATTTTACTGGCTATCCACTGATGTAGCTACATATATACAGAGTGAGGCAAATAAGTGAGTTATTCAGGATTGAACAGACCAGTGCACTAAAAAAAATCAAAATTTTGTAGGTCAACTTTGACGCCCTCTAGCGGCTAAACGGTTCACTCAATAATCCAATGTTGCCACATTTTTAAAAAGCCCATTTTACTGGCTAGCCACTGACGTCACTACATATATACAGAGTGAGGCAAATAAGTGAGTTATTTAGGTTAGAATGAACCAGTGCACTAAAAAAGTTCAAAATTTCGTAGGTTAACTTTGAGGCCCTCTAGCGGCTAAACGGTTTACCAAATAATCCAATGTTGCCACATTTTTAAAAAGCTCATTTTACTGGCTATCCACTGACGTAACTACATATATACAGAGTGTGGCAAATAAGTGAGTTATTTAGGTTTGAATGAAGCAGTGCACTTAAAAAATTCAAAATTTTTTTGGTCAACTTTGACGCCCTCTAGCGGCTAAATGGTTCACTCAATAATCCAATGTTGCCATATTTTTGAAAAGCCCATTTCATTGGCTATTCACTGATATAACTACATATATACAGAGTGAGGCAAATAAGTGAGTTATTTAGGTTAGAATGAACCAGTGCACTGAAAAAGTTCAAAATTTCGTAGTTTAACTTTGACGCCCTCTAGCGGCTAAACGGTTTACCAAATAATCCAATGTTGCCATATTTTTGAAAAGCCCATTTTACTGGCTATTCACTAGTGTAACTACATATATACAGAGTGAGGCAAATAAGTGAGTTATTTAGGTTTTAATGAACCAGTGCACTAAAAAAGTTCAAAATTTTGTAGGTCAACTTTGACGCCCTCTAGCGGCTAAACGGTTTACCAAATAATCCAATGTTGCCACATTTTTAAAAAGCTCATTTTACTGGCTATCCACTGACGTAACTACATATATACAGAGTGGGGCAAATAAGTGAGTTATTTAGGTTTGAACAAACCAGTGCACTAAAAAAGTTCAAAATTTTGTAGGTCAACTTTGACGCCCTCTAGCGGCTAAACGGTTTACCAAATAATCCAATGTTGCCATATCTTTGAAAAGCCCATTTCATTGGCTATCCAATGACGTAACTACATATATACAGAGTGAGGCAAATAAGTGAGTTATTTAGGTTTAAACAGACCAGTGCACTCAAAAAAATAAAACATTCGTAGGTTAACTTTGACGCCCTCTAGCGGCTAAACGGTTCACTCAATAATCCACTGTTGCCATATTTTTAAAAAGCTCATTTTACTGGCTATTCACTGATGTAACTACATATACAGAGTGATGCAAATAAGTGAGTTATTTAGGTTTGAATGAAGCAGTGCACTAAAAAAATTTAAAAATTCGTAGGTTAGCTTTGACGCCCTCTAGCGGCTAAACGGTTCACTGAATAATACAATGTTGCCATATCTTTGAAAAGCCCATTTCATTGGCTATCCAATGACCTAGCTAAATATATACAAAGTGTCCCAAATAAGGCAGATAATTAGCATTGAATGAAACAGTGTACCAAGCAACATACGAGCAGGAGGAAAACCGGCAACACCGCCCGTAAAACGAAAAAACCTTAATTAAACATGATTAATGATGATAATTAGGGGCGACTGAATCACACAAGCCTCTTAATGATTTTTGAACCGTTTTTTCGCTGAGTAAGCCTTCAAAATGTGGCAACACCGCCTGCGAGAGAAAAAATGGCGTCCTTGAACTTGACCCAAAACTTTTCCGTCTGGATTTCACGGGGGAAATCTTAATAGTTAAGGGGGGTGGGGAAAATTCCGTCTGGGGAGGGACCGATTGCATGGAAATGGTCCAGACAGATAATTTGGTTTTTTGTGCATATCTCGAAAACCGGTTAATTTACAGGGTTGAAATTTTGGGACAAAAAGGAGCTGGGAAAACGGCAACTTTTACCACTTATACACTTTTGACGTATCTGTCACCGTTTGACCGGAAAAAAATGAAAACTTTACAATTGTGCCTCAAGTTCAGGGTCGTAAGGTTTAATTTTGCTTGGCAAAATTATGCGTTTTAATGGGAAATTCCATTAGGTTGGTTATTTGTTTCAAGGGAATTTCGACCGTAATGATTTAGAATTTTTTTAATTTTTGATATTTTACACCCGCTGGTTTAACCGTCAATAACTGGGTTATTTGACAAGTTACGTCAAAATGACACTGAAGGTGAAAGATAGTCCAGAATGTGAGCTTTACAAAAATATGGTCACATGACTTGATAACTGTCACCGTTTGGCCGCTAGAGGGCGTCAAAGTCACACTTGCCACACCAAAACAACAGTTTTGACACTTTTTACTTTGACTTTAAATAACTTCGTTATTCGAAAAGTCACGTGAAAAAGTTATGGAAGGTGAAAGATAGTCCAGAATGTAAGCTATCCAAAAATATGATCACATGACCTGATAAGTGTCACCGTTTGGCCGCCAGAGGGCATCAAAGTCACACCTTGTCAGCCAAGAACAGTAATTTTGACACTTCGGCGTTTAACCGTTGCTAACTCGGTTATTTGACAAGTTACGTCAAAATGACACTGAAGGTGAAAGATAGTCCAGAATGTAAGCTATCCAAAAATATGGTCACATGACTTGATAAGTGTCCGCGTTTGGCCGCTAGAGGGCATCAAAGTCACACCTTGTCTGCCAAAAACAGTGATTTTGACACTTCGTGCTTTAACCGTTACTAACTCGGTTACTTGACAAGTTACGTCAAAATGACACTGAAGGTGAAAGATAGTCCAGAATGTAAGCTATCCAAAAATATGGTCACATGACTTGATAACTGTCACCGTTTGGCCGCTAGAGGGCATCAAAGTCACACCTTGTCAGCCAAGAACAGTGATTTTGACACTTCGTGCTTTAACCGTTACTAACTCGGTTACTTGACAAGTTACGTCAAAATGACACTGAAGGTGAAAGATAGTCCAGAATGTGAGCTTCCGAAAAATATGGTCACATGACTTGATAACTGTCCGCGTTTGGCCGCTAGAGGGCATCAAAGTCACACCTTGTCTGCCAAAAACAGTGATTTTGACACTTCGTGCTTTAACCGTTACTAACTCGGTTATTTGACAAGTTACGTCAAAATGACACTGAAGGTAAAAGATAGTCCAGAATGTAAGCTATCCAAAAATATGGTCACATGACTTGATAACTGTCACCGTTTGGCCGCTAGAGGGCATCAAAGTCACACCTTGTCAGCCAAGAACAGTGATTTTGACACTTCGTGCTTTAACCGTTACTAACTCGGTTACTTGACAAGTTACGTCAAAATGACACTGAAGGTGAAAGATAGTCCAGAATGTGAGCTTCCGAAAAATATGGTCACATGACTTGATAACTGTCACCGTTTGGCCGCTAGAGGGCGTCAAAGTCACACCTTGTCAGCCAAGAACAGTGATTTTGACACTTCGTGCTTTAACCGTTACTAACTCGGTTATTTGACAAGTTACGTCAAAATGACACTGAAGGTAAAAGATAGTCCAGAATGTAAGCTATCCAAAAATATGGTCATATGACTTGATAAGTGTCACCGTTTGGCCGCTAGAGGGCATCAAAGTCACACCTTGTCAGCCAAGAACAGTGATTTTGACACTTCGGGCTTTAACCGTTACCAACTCGGTTATTTGACAAGTTACGTCAAAATGACACTGAAGGTGAAAGATAGTCCAGAATGTGAGCTTTACAAAAATATGGTCACATGACTTGATAACTGTCACCGTTTGGCCGCTAGAGGGCGTCAAAGTCACACTTGCCACACCAAAACAACAGTTTTGACACTTTTTACTTTGACTTTAAATAACTTCGTTATTCGAAAAGTCACGTGAAAAAGTTATGGAAGGTGAAAGATAGTCCAGAATGTAAGCTATCCAAAAATATGATCACATGACCTGATAAGTGTCACCGTTTGGCCGCCAGAGGGCATCAAAGTCACACCTTGTCAGCCAAGAACAGTAATTTTGACACTTCGGCGTTTAACCGTTGCTAACTCGGTTATTTGACAAGTTACGTCAAAATGACACTGAAGGTGAAAGATAGTCCAGAATGTAAGCTATCCAAAAATATGGTCACATGACTTGATAAGTGTCCGCGTTTGGCCGCTAGAGGGCATCAAAGTCACACCTTGTCTGCCAAAAACAGTGATTTTGACACTTCGTGCTTTAACCGTTACTAACTCGGTTACTTGACAAGTTACGTCAAAATGACACTGAAGGTGAAAGATAGTCCAGAATGTAAGCTATCCAAAAATATGGTCACATGACTTGATAACTGTCACCGTTTGGCCGCTAGAGGGCGTCAAAGTCACACCTTGTCAGCCAAGAACAGTGATTTTGACACTTCGTGCTTTAACCGTTACTAACTCGGTTATTTGACAAGTTACGTCAAAATGACACTGAAGGTAAAAGATAGTCCAGAATGTAAGCTATCCAAAAATATGGTCATATGACTTGATAAGTGTCACCGTTTGGCCGCTAGAGGGCATCAAAGTCACACCTTGTCAGCCAAGAACAGTGATTTTGACACTTCGGGCTTTAACCGTTACCAACTCGGTTATTTGACAAGTTACGTCAAAATGACACTGAAGGTGAAAGATAGTCCAGAATGTGAGCTTTACAAAAATATGGTCACATGACTTGATAACTGTCACCGTTTGGCCGCTAGAGGGCGTCAAAGTCACACTTGCCACACCAAAACAACAGTTTTGACACTTTTTACTTTGACTTTAAATAACTTCGTTATTCGAAAAGTCACGTGAAAAAGTTATGGAAGGTGAAAGATAGTCCAGAATGTAAGCTATCCAAAAATATGATCACATGACCTGATAAGTGTCACCGTTTGGCCGCCAGAGGGCATCAAAGTCACACCTTGTCAGCCAAGAACAGTAATTTTGACACTTCGGCGTTTAACCGTTGCTAACTCGGTTATTTGACAAGTTACGTCAAAATGACACTGAAGGTGAAAGATAGTCCAGAATGTAAGCTATCCAAAAATATGGTCACATGACTTGATAAGTGTCCGCGTTTGGCCGCTAGAGGGCATCAAAGTCACACCTTGTCAGCCAAGAACAGTGATTTTGACACTTCGTGCTTTAACCGTTACTAACTCGGTTACTTGACAAGTTACGTCAAAATGACACTGAAGGTAAAAGATAGTCCAGAATGTAAGCTATCCAAAAATATGGTCACATGACTTGATAACTGTCACCGTTTGGCCGCTAGAGGGCATCAAAGTCACACCTTGTCAGCCAAGAACAGTGATTTTGACACTTCGTGCTTTAACCGTTACTAACTCGGTTACTTGACAAGTTACGTCAAAATGACACTGAAGGTGAAAGATAGTCCAGAATGTGAGCTTCCGAAAAATATGGTCACATGACTTGATAACTGTCACCGTTTGGCCGCTAGAGGGCGTCAAAGTCACACCTTGTCAGCCAAGAACAGTGATTTTGACACTTCGTGCTTTAACCGTTACTAACTCGGTTATTTGACAAGTTACGTCAAAATGACACTGAAGGTAAAAGATAGTCCAGAATGTAAGCTATCCAAAAATATGGTCATATGACTTGATAAGTGTCACCGTTTGGCCGCTAGAGGGCATCAAAGTCACACCTTGTCAGCCAAGAACAGTGATTTTGACACTTCGGGCTTTAACCGTTACCAACTCGGTTATTTGACAAGTTACGTCAAAATGACACTGAAGGTGAAAGATAGTCCAGAATGTGAGCTTTACAAAAATATGGTCACATGACTTGATAACTGTCACCGTTTGGCCGCTAGAGGGCGTCAAAGTCACACCTGCCAAATCAAAACAGTGACTTTAACACTTCCTGCTTTGACCTTGAATAACTTCGTTATTCGAAGAGTGACGTCACAAAGTCACTGAATGTCAAAGATAGAACAGACTGTGAGCTTTCCAAAAATGTGATCACATGACATGGTAAGTGTCACCGTTTGGCCGCTAGAGGGCGTCAAAGTCACACCTGTCAGCCAAGAAGAGTGATTGTGACACTTGCGCTTTAACCGTTACTAACTCGCTTATTTGACAAGTTCCGTCAAAATGACACTGAAGCTGAAAGATAGTCCAGAATGTAGGCTTTCCAAAAATATGATCACATGACTTGATAACTGTCCGCGTTTGGCCGCTAGAGGGCGTCAAAGTCACACTTGTCAGACCAAAACAACAATTTTGACACTTTTTACTTTGACTTTAAATAACTTCGTTATTCGAAAAGTCACGTGAAAAAGTTATGGAAGGTGAAAGATAGTCCAGAATGTACGCTATCCAAAAATATGGTCACATGACTTGATAACTGTCCGCGTTTGGCCGCTAGAGGGCATCAAAGTCACACCTTGTCTGCCAAAAACAGTGATTTTGACACTTCGTGCTTTAACCGTTACTAACTCGGTTATTTGACAAGTTCCGTCAAAATGACACTGAAGCTGAAAGATAGTCCAGAATGTAGGCTTTCCAAAAATATGATCACATGACTTGATAACTGTCCGCGTTTGGCCGCTAGAGGGCATCAAAGTCACACCTTGTCAGCCAAAAACAATGATTTTGACACTTCGGGCTTTAACCGTTACTAACTCGCTTATTTGACAAGTTACCTCAAAATGACACTGAAGCTGAAAGATAGTCCAGAATGTAGGCTTTCCAAAAATATGGTCATATGACATGATAAGTGTCACCGTTTGGCCGCTAGAGGGCATCAAAGTCACACCTTGTCAGCCAAGAACAGTGATTTTGACACTTCGGGCTTTAACCGTTACCAACTCGGTTATTTGACAAGTTACGTCAAAATGACACTGAAGGTGAAAGATAGTCCAGAATGTGAGCTTTACAAAAATATGGTCACATGACTTGATAACTGTCACCGTTTGGCCGCTAGAGGGCGTCAAAGTCACACCTGCCAAATCAAAACAGTGACTTTAACACTTCCTGCTTTGACCTTGAATAACTTCGTTATTCGAAGAGTGACGTCACAAAGTCACTGAATGTCAAAGATAGAACAGACTGTGAGCTTTCCAAAAATGTGATCACATGACATGGTAAGTGTTACTGTTTGGCCGCTAGAGCGCGTCAAAGTCACGTCTGTCAGACCGAAATGACACTTATTGCTTTGACATTGAATAACTTTGTTATTCGAAGAGTGACGTCACAAAGTCACTGAATGTCAAAGATAGAACAGACTGTGAGCTTTCCAAAAATGTGATCACATGACATGGTAAGTGTCACCGTTTGGCCGCTAGAGGGCGTCAAAGTCACACCTGTCAGCCAAGAAGAGTGATTGTGACACTTGCGCTTTAACCGTTACTAACTCGGTTATTTGACAAGTTACGTCAAAATGACACTGAAAGTAAAAGATAGTCCAAATTATGGGCTTTCCAAAAATGTGACTAAACATGGTGGTAAGCGCTTCCGTTTGGCCGCTAGAGGGCGTCAAAAGTCGCACCTTTACTTTATTAATTTACTCTTGTCGGGGCAAATTTAGAAAGAAAAACACCCCGCAAATGGACCGTGGCTAAATGTTTACAACCCCCCCCTGAATGGAATAAAGCGAAAAGAGGGAAAGTTGCCGGGAAAAGGTCGATTCAAAAAGAAAATCCTCGGAAAACCCTTTATACAACCAACCAGGCCGGAATTTCTATGGAAACTTGTTGATTCCGCACTGAACTACAAACGCGAGTTTCCGGCCTGTACTAACTGGCACAAGCCCAGTTTTTCCCTCCTTGTCGCACCCGTTTCCAGCTGATCGCCCTTTCTCTCTCTCTTTCAGTTTTCTTTGGCTTTCTGGTTCGTAAAGGTGCGAAGCTTTTCAAGTCGACGAGGATTATCTCGATCTTTCGCGCTTTTGGCTTCATTTTGCTGGGGGGGTTGACAGCGGTCTCGCGCCCCTTTTTTGTCGTTTTAAGGGTGGTTTTATTGGCGCGAATTAAGTGGGTATTGTTTGGCGCCCTCTAGCGGCCAAACGGAAGCGCATACCACCATGTTTAATCGCATTTTTGGAAAGCTCGTAATGTGGGCTATCTTTTACCTTCTTTGACATTTTGACGTAGCTTGTCAAATAACCGAGTTATTAACGGTTAAAGCAAAAAGTGTCAAAATCACTGTTTTAGTC
Source organism: Ips typographus (assembly GCF_016097725.1). Classification (NCBI taxonomy): domain Eukaryota; kingdom Metazoa; phylum Arthropoda; class Insecta; order Coleoptera; family Curculionidae; genus Ips; species Ips typographus. The sequence continues at coordinate 3,126,929 of NC_138433.1, forward strand.
TGACAAGGTTGTCTTTACCGCCCTCTAGCGGCCAAACGGACCAACCAACAACCTTGTCAAGTCATATTTTTGAAAAGCTCTCAGTCTGGACTATCTTTTACCTTCAGTGTCATTTTGACGTAACTGTTTAAATAACCGAGTTATTAACGGTTAAATAATAAGGTGTCAAAAATAACTGTTTTAGTCTGACAGGCTTGTCTTTGCCGCCCTCTAGCGGCCAAACGGACCAACGAACAACCTTGTCAAGCCATATTTTTGGAAAGCTCTCAGTCTGGACTATCTTTTACCTTCACTGTCATTTTGACGTAACTTGTCAAATAACCGAGTTATTAACGGTTAAAGCAAAAAGTGTCAAAATCACTGTTTTAGTCTGACTGGCTTTCTTCACCGAGCTAAGTTTAAGTTTAACCTCAAATATCTCAGAAACCAGACGCTTTTTGTCTGGACTTTTTTGGGTCACCGCGTAGCTCTGGACGAGCAGAATCCAATGACGTAACAATATACAGGGTGTCCCATTTGATTTAAGTGACTTTTGACACTTTGAACGCAGTGATGTCACTTTCTTCACCGAGCTAAGTTTAACTTTAACCTCAAATATCTCAGAAACCAGACACTTTTTGTCAGGACTTTTTTAGGTCACCGTGTAGCTCTGGACGAGCAGAATCCAATGACGTAACAATATACAGGGTGTCCCATTTGATTTAAGTGACTTTTGACACTTTGAACGCAACGACGTCACTTTCTTCACCGAGCTTAGTTTAACTTTAACCTCAAATATCTCAGAAACCAGACACTTTTTGTTAGGACTTTTTTGGGTCACCGCGTAGCTTTGGACAAGCAGAATCGCATGACGCAACAATATACAGGGTGTCCCATTTGATTTAAGTGACTTCTGTCACTTTGAACGCAGTGACGTCACTTTCTTAACCGGGCTAAGTTTAACTTTAACCTCAAATATCTCGGAAACCAGACACTTTTTGTCAAGACTTTTTTGGGTCATCGTGTAGCTGCTGGAAAGCAGAATCGAATGACGCAACAATATACAGGGTGTCCCATTTGATTTAAGTGACTTCTGACACTGAACGCAACGACGTCACTTTCTTCACCGAGCTAAGTTTAACTTTAACCTCAAATATCTCGGAAACCAGACACTTTTTGTCGAGACTTTTTTGGGTCACCGCGTAGCTCTGGACGAGCAGAATCGAATGATGTAACAATATACAGGGTGTCCCATTTGATTTAAGTGACTTTTGACACTTTAAACGCAGTGACGTCACTTTCTTCACCGAGCTAAGTTTGAATTTAACCTCAAATATCTCAGAAACCAGACACTTTTTGCTAGGACTTTTTTGGGTCACCGCGTAGCTCTGGACAAGCAGAATCGAATGACGCAATAATATACAGGGTGTCCCCTTTGATTTAAGTGACTTTCGACACTTTGAACGCAACGACGTCACTTTCTTCACCGAGCTAAGTTTGAATTTAACCTCAAATATCTCAGAAACCAGACACTTTTTGTCAGGACTTTTTTGGGTCACCGCGTAGCTCTGGACGAGCAGAATCGAATGACGTAACAATATACAGGGTGTCCCATTTGATTTAAGTGATTTCTGACACTTTGAACGCAACGACGTCACTTTCTTCACCGAGCTAAGTTTAACTTTAACCTCAAATATCTCGGAAACCAGACACTTTTTGTCAAGACTTTTTTGGGTCACCGCGTAGCTCTGCACGAGCAGAATCGCATGACGCAACAATATACAGGGTGTCCCATTTGATTTAAGTGACTTTCGACACTTTGAACGCAACGACGTCACTTTCTTCACCGAGCTAAGTTTGAATTTAACCTCAAATATCTCAGAAACCAGACACTTTTTGTCAGGACTTTTTTGGGTCACCGCGTAGCTCTGGACGAGTAGAATCGAATGACGTAACAATATACAGGGTGTTCCATTTGACTTAAGTGACTTTTGACACTTTGAACGCAACGACGTCACTTTCTTCACCGAGCTAAGTTTAACTTTAACCTCAAATATCTCAGAAACCAGACACTTTTTGTCAGGAATTTTTTGGGTCACCGTGTAGCTGCTGGAAAGCAGAATCGAATGACGTAACAATATACAGGGTGTCCCATTTGATTTAAGTGACTTTTGACAGTTTGAACGCAGTGACGTCACTTTCTTCACCGAGCTAAGTTTAACTTTAACCTCAAATATCTCAGAAACCAGACGCTTTTTGTCAAGACTTTTTTGGGTCACCGCGTAGCTCTGCAGGAGCAGAATCGAATGACGCAACAATATACAGGGTGTCCCATTTGATTTAAGTGACTTTTGACACTTTAAACGCAGTGACGTCACTTTCTTCACCGAGCTAAGTTTAACTTTAACCTCAAATATCTCGGAAACCAGACACTTTTTGTCAGGAATTTTTTGGGTCACCGTGTAGCTCTGCAGGAGCAGGATCGCATGACGCAACAATATACAGGGTGTCCCATTTGATTTAAGTGACTTTTGACACTTTGAACGCAGTGACGTCACTTTTTCTACCGAGCTAAGTTTAACTTTAACCTCAAATATCTCAGAAACCAGACACTTTTTGTCAAGACTTTTTTGGGTCACCGCGTAGCTCTGGACAAGCAGAATCGAATGACGCAACAATATACAGGGTGTCCCATTTGATTTAAGTGACTTCTGACACTTTGAACGCAACGACGTCACTTTCTTCACCGAGCTAAGTTTAACTTTAACCTCAAATATCTCAGAAACCAGACACTTTTTGTCAGGACTTTTTTAGGTCACCGTGTAGCTCTGGACGAGCAGAATCCAATGACGTAACAATATACAGGGTGTCCCATTTGATTTAAGTGACTTTTGACACTTTGAACGCAACGACGTCACTTTCTTCACCGAGCTAAGTTTAACTTTAACCTCAAATATCTCAGAATCTAGACACTTTTTGTTAAGACTTTTTTGGGTCACCGTGTAGCTCTGGACGCGCAGAATCCAATGACGCAACAATATACAGGGTGTCCCATATCATTTTCGTGACTTTTGCCACTTTCAAACACTCTGGTTATTCAGCTCGCCAAATCGTCCAATAACATAACCTAATTTAGTATTTGCGCAGAGAAAATGCGTCAGAGAGGCGAAATTTTTATTCATTCTTAATTTAGCCTACTTAACCCTAGTTAAGCTGGAAATTATGTCAACATTGTTAACGACAATCAAAGAACGTACGTAATACGAATTACCATACCGCAAATAACCGTAAATTAATGCGATACTGGGTGAGTTTGTTGGGCAATCGGTCCATTTTGCTTGGGAAACATTGAAAAACGCATTTCAGAGACCGTAAGGTCGAAATTCGCATCAAACTCCCCCCCCCGTATCCTTATGGGATTTGTAGGAGTGACGTTAAGCGAATTGAACCCTTATGTCAAACCAGTGTCACGTTCCTATTCAATTGTCAATAACTCGCTTATTTGAAACATTCTGATAAAACGCACTGAATAACGAAATGAAGGTGATTAATGGGGCTATCACGTGACGTTGAGCGGGCACGGCTAAGTTGCCCCGTTTGGCCGCTAGAGGGTGTCAAAGTTGACCTAATTTTTTTGTGGTTTTTTCTCAATATCTCAGGAACGGTACTAGCTAGAGGTTTGAAATTTTTACCACAAACGCACCTCGATGGGACGCAACTTTTACCTTCTACATACTTTTTTGGTACCGTGCACCGTTTGACCTTGAAAAATTAAAAACTAGAATTGTCAAGAAATTACAAAAGGGGGGGGGGGGAGCAGAATTTCAAGGTCATCTCCGAAACCGTGCCGTTTCCAGCAAATTGGACGTCAAATTCGCGTTCCCCAGGTTGAAATTAGTCAAAAAAGTCACTTTGATTGAGCAAAATCCGATATGGCCGCGTTTAGTTATAGTAGGCCCAAAAATTCCTAATTTACGCTAAAATTTCGTGCAATTTTCCAAAAAACCGTCCGTAACTCGCTTATTTGAAACACTCTGTATAAACACATTGTATAACAAAATGAAGCTAGTAAATAGGGCTATCACGTGACGTTGAGCGGGCACGGCTAAGTTGCCCCGTTTGGCCGCTAGAGGGTGTCAAAGTTGACCTAATTTTTTTGTGGTTTTTCCTCAATATCTCAAAAACGTTTCAGGTTAGAGGTTTGTAATTTTTTTTACAAACGCACCTCGATGGGGCGCAACTTTTACCTTCTATATACTTTTTTGGTACCGTGCACCGTTTGGCCGAAAAAAAATAAAAACCTAAAATATTAAAAATATTAAAGGGTGGTACCCAGAAATTTTTTTGGAAAAATTTTGAATTTTGAAAATTATTTTTCACCCTACCAATAGTGTTGGAAAGAAGGTTGTCAAGTTATTTTAAGGTGTCACAAAGGAAAAACCGCCCTTATAACAGAACCACGCCCTAAAAAGTGTCAAGAAATGTCAAAAATGACATTTTTCAAGGTCAGCGTCATAAACGAGACTACTTGGAACCCAACCAGGACCGGATTCGCATTTTTCAGGCTAAAATTGGTGGGAAAACGTCACTTTGAAGGATTTCAATTCAAAATGGCGGCGGTTAATACGAAACGCCAAAAAAATCACTAATTTACGCTAAAATTTCGTGCAATTTTCCAAAAAACCGTCCATAACTCGCTTATTTTAAACACTCTGTATAAACACACCGTATAACAAAATGAAGCTAATGAATGGGGCTATCACGTGACGTTGAGCGGGCACGGCTAAGTTGCCCCGTTTGGCCTCTAGAGGGCGTCAAAGTTGACTTAATTTTTTTGTGGTTTTTCCTCAATATCTCAAAAACGTTTCAGGTTAGAGGTTTGAAATTTTTTTTACAAACGCACCTCGATGGGGCGCAATTTTTACCTTCTATATACTTTTTTGGTACCGTGCACCGTTTGGCCGAAAAAAAATAAAAACTTAAAATATTAAAAATATTGAAGGGTGGTACCCAGAAATTTTTTTGGAAAAATTTTGAATTTTCAAAATTATTTTTCACCGTACAAATAGTGTTGGAAAGAAGGTTGTCAAGTTATTTTAAGGTGCCACAAAGGAAAAACCGCCCTCATAACAGAACCACGCCCTAAAAAGTGTCAAGAAATGTCAAAAATGACATTTTTCAAGGTCAGCGTCATAAACGAGACTACTTGGAACCCAACCAGGACCGGATTCGCATTTTTCAGGCGGAAATTGGTGGGAAAACGTCACTTTGAAGGATTTCAATTCAAAATGGTGGCGGTTAATACGAAACGCCAAAAAATCACTAATTTACGCTAAAATTTCGTGCAATTTTCCAAAAAACGTCCATAACTCGCTTATTTGAAACCCTCTGTATAAACACACCGTATAACAAAATGAAGCTAATGAATGGGGCTATCACGTGACGTTGAGCGGGCACGGCTAAGTTGCCCCGTTTGGCCGCTAGAGGGTGTCAAAGTTGACCTAATTTTTTTGCAGTTTTTTCTCAATATCTCAAAAACGTTTCAGGTTAGAGGTTTGTAATTTTTTTTACAAACGCACCTCGATGGGGCGCAACTTTTACCTTCTATATACTTTTTTGGTACCGTGCACCGTTTGGCCGAAAAAAAATAAAAACCTAAAATATTAAAAATATTGAAGGGTGGTACCCAGAAATTTTTTTGAAAAAATTTTGAATTTTGAAAATTATTTTCCACCCTACAAATAGTGTTGGAAAGAAGGTTGTCAAGTTATTTTAAGGTGTCACAAAGGAAAAACCGCCCTTATAACAGAACCACGCCCTAAAAAGTGTCAAGAAATGTCAAAAATGACATTTTTCAAGGTCAGCGTCATAAACGAGACTACTTGGAACCCAACCAGGACCGGATTCGCGTTTTTCAGGCTGAAATTGGTGGGAAAACGTCACTTTGAAGGATTTCGATTCAAAATGGCGGCGGTTAATACGAAACGCCAAAAAATCACTAATTTACGCTAAAATTTCGTGCAATTTTCCAAAAAAACGTCCGTAACTCGCTTATTTGAAACACTCTGTATAAACACATTGTATAACAAAATGAAGCTAATGAATGGGGCTATCACGTGACGTTGAGCGGGCACGGCTAAGTTGCCCCGTTTGGCCGCTAGAGGGTGTCAAAGTTGACCTAATTTTTTTGTGGTTTTTCCTCAATATCTCAAAAACGTTTCAGGTTAGAGGTTTGAAATTTTTTTTACAAACGCACCTCGATGGGGCGCAACTTTTACCTTCTATATACTTTTTTGGTACCGTGCACCGTTTGGCCGAAAAAAAATAAAAACTTAAAATATTAAAAATATTGAAGGGTGGTACCCAGAAATTTTTTTGGAAAAATTTTGAATTTTCAAAATTATTTTTCACCCTACAAATAGTGTTGGAAAGAAGGTTGTCAAGTTATTTTAAGGTGTCACAAAGCAAAAACCGCCCTTATAACAGAACCACGCCCTAAAAAGTGTCAAGAAATGTCAAAAATGACATTTTTCAAGGTCAGCGTCATAAACGAGACTACTTGGAACCCAACCAGGACCGGATTCGCATTTTTCAGGCTGAAATTGATGGAAAAACGTCACTTTAAAGGATTTCAATTCAAAATGGTGGCGGTTAATACAAAACGCTAAAAAATCACTAATTTACGCTAAAATTTCGTGCAATTTTCCAAAAAACCGTCCGTAACTCGCTTATTTGAAACACTCTGTATAAACACATTGTATAACAAAATGAAGCTAATGAATGGGGCTATCACGTGACGTTGAGCGGGCACGGCTAAGTTAGACCGTTCGGCCGCTAGAGGGCGTCAAAGTTGACTGAAATTTTTTGTACAATTTTGTAATTATCTCGGAAGTGGTTTAGGTTAGAGGTATGATATTTTTACCATAAATGCACCTCAGTAAGACGCAACTTTTACTTTATGTACACTTTTTTCGTACCACCCACCGTTTGGCCGGAAAAAAATGAAAACCTAAAACGTTCAAAGGAAGTGTGGAATCCAAAAATTTTGTTGGTCAATTTTCAAAATTTTAAAAACTCCTTTTTTTTTCAAGAAAATCGGCTTTTTGCAATTTCCAGAGTAATTTAAGATCAATTTTCAATTTTTAACTTGTCATTTTCTTTCAGTTTTTTTTCAAAAAGTTAATTTTTTCAATTTAAAAAATTTTCAAAATTTTCAAAAAGTGACTTTTCTATGAAAATCAATTCTTTGCAATTTTTAGAGTAAATTAAGATTAATTTGCAATTGTTTTTTACCATTTTCTCCCAGTTTATCCATTTTAAAAAAATAATTCAAAATTTCCAAAAAATTAATTTTTTTCAAGAAAATTGAATTTTTGCAGTTTCCAGAGCAATTTAAAATCAATTTTCAATTTTTAACTTGTCATTTTCTTTCAGTTTTTTAATTTTAAAAAATTTTAAATTTGTTAAAAAAGTGAATTTTTTTAATTTAAAAAATTTTCAAAATTTTCAAAAAGTGTCTTTTTCATGAAAATCAATTTTTTTGCAATTACTAAAGTCATTTAAGATCATTTTGCAATTTTTTTTCCCATTTTCTCCCAGTTATTCCATTTTAAAAAAAAATTCAAAATTTCCAAAAAAATTATTTTTTTCATGGAAATCGACTTTTTGCAATTTCTAGAGTCATTTAAGATCGATTTGCAATTTTTAACTTGCCATTTTCTTTCAGTTTTTTCATTTTAAAAAATTTAAATTTTTTTCAAAAAGTGAATTTTTTTAATTTAAAAAATTTTCAAAATTTTCAAAAAGTGTCTCTTCTATGAAAATCAATTATTTGCAATTTCTAGAGTCGTTTAAGATCAATTTGCAATTTTTTTATTTCCCAATTTCTCCCAGTTTTTCAATTTAAAAAAAAATATTCAAAATTTCCAAAAAATTAATTTTTTTCAAAGAAATAGATTTTTTGCAATTTCCAGAGTAATTTAAGATTAATTTTCAAATTTTAACTTACCATTTTCTTACAGTTTTTTCATTTTCAAAAATTTAAATTTTTTTTAAAAAGTGAATTTTTTTTTTTTTAATTTTCAAAAAGTTTCTCTTCTATGAAAATCAATTCTTTGCAATTTCTAGAGTCATTTAAGATTGATTTGCAGTTTTTAATTTACCATTTTCTCCCAGTTTTTTTATTTTGAAAAATTTCAAAATTTCCAAAAAGTGATTTTTTTATGAAAATCAATTCTTTGCAATTTCTAGAGTCATTTAAGATCGATTTGCAATTTTTAATTTATAATTTTTACCCAGTTTTTTAATTTTCAAAAATTTTCAAAATTTCTAAAATTTTTAAAAAATGTCTTTTTCCATGAAAATCAATTCTTTGCAATTTCTAGAGACCTTTAAAATCAATTTGCAATTTTTTTATTTAAAATTTTCACCCAGATTATATATATAATACAAAATCAGGTACAGTCAGAGAGAAAACGTTGTCAAAATTTGAACTGTCAGAAACACAGTTTGAAAAGACAGTTTGCGACAAAATCGCCTATGAAACCCACTTCGAGTGGGAAAATCATAGTTTTAAGCACATTTTTGGAATTCTCATTAAATTTCCTATCCAATGACGTAAAAAACATTACAAAATCAGGTACAGTCAGCGAGAAAAGCGGTGTCAAAGTTTAAACTGCCAGAAACACAGTTTGAAAGGACAGTCTGCGACAAAATCACCTGTAAAACCCACTTGGAGTAGAAAAGTGACAGTTTTAAGCACATTTTTGGAATTCTCATTAAATTTCCTATCCAATGACGTAAAAAAACATTACAAAATCAGATACAGTCAGGGAGAAAAGCGGGGTCAAAGTTTGAACTTTCAGAAACACAGTTTGACCGGACAGTCTGCGACAAAATCGCCTGTAAAACCCACTTGGAATGGGAAAATTACAGTTTTAAGCACATTTTTGGAATTCCCATTAAATTCCCTATCCAATGACGTAAAAAAAACATTACAAAACCAGGTACAGTCAGGGAGAAAAGCGGGGTCAAAGTTTGAACTGCCAGAAATACAGTTTGAAAGGATAGTCAGGGACAAAATCACCTGTAAAACCCACTTGGAGTGGGAAAATGACAGTTTTAAGCACATTTTTGGAATTCTTATTAAATTTCCTATCCAATGACGTAAAAAACATTACAAAATCTGGTACAGTCTGGGAGAAAAGCGGTGTCAAAGTTTAAACTGCCAGAAACACAGTTTGACAGGACAGTCTGCGACAAAATCGCCTGTTATACCCACTTGGAGTGGAAAAATGACAGTTTTAAGCACATTTTTGGAATTCTCATTAAATTTCCTATCCAATGACGTAAAGAAACATTACAAAACCAGGTACAGTCAGGGAGAAAAGCGGGGTCAAAGTTTAAACTGCCAGAAACACAGTTTGACAGGACAGTCTGCGACAAAATCGCCTGTAAAACCCACTTGAAGTAGGAAAATGACAGTTTTAAGCACATTTTTGGAATTCCCATTAAACTTCCTATCCAATGACGTAAAAAACATTACAAAATCAGGTACAGTCAGCGAGAAAAGTGGTGTCAAAGTTTAAACTGCCAGAAACACAGTTTGAAAGGACAGTCCCCGACAAAATAACTTGTAAAACCCACTTGGAGTAGGAAAAAGACAGTTTTAAGCACATTTTTGGAATTCTTATTAAATTCTCTATCCAATGACGTTAAAAAACATTATAAAATCAGGTACAGTCAGGGAGAAAAACTCACTGTCAAAGTTTGAATAGCAAAAAACACTATTTTCGACAAATAACTTAGAATTTAAAGGTTATAATCAGTGAAGGTAAAAAATAGTCCAGACTGTGAGCTTTCCAAAAATATGATCATATGACCTGATAAGTGTCACCGTTTGGCCGCTAGAGGGCGTCAAAGTCACACCAACACAGTAACTAACTGTTTTTTTTTTTGTGTGAGTCTAGTTCCGTTATGTGAGGAGTTACAAAAAAAGTGTAAATAAGGAAAGTTGTAGCAAATTTAATCCTCTACAAGATTGTATTCAAGCGTTTCGGCCCTTGAGTGCCTCCTCAAGGAGTTACGGGGCAAAAAGTGACGCAATGCACTTTCCAATCCCACTCAATTTGCACGATTAATCGAATCGAAACGTTCGAATCAGTGGCCCCAAAACTGTTTTCCGTCCACCCTGTACACGAGATATGTGCAACACTTACGCCAGATGGCGTCTATCACGGAAAAAGTGTATATTTTGGGTGATTTACGTTCGGACATTGGGAAAATAATTAGTTTTTTGCTATTGTTTATTAGTACTGGGCGTTATAATTAATTAGTTTTATTGTAAATCTATAAATAAATATGAAAAACGCGTATGTGGGCAAAATAATGGCCGACAAATGACTAATATAACACACCTTTGCATAATTTTCTGTGTGCGATCACGTGCTGATCCTGATGATGACTGAAATGAGCCACGTTTCGATTAATTGGGAATTTTTTTTTCTTAAATAAAATTTGATTAATTAATTAATTTATTTGTTAATTTTCAATTAAAACTACGCCACAGAATTAGCATTATTAAAGTAATTTTTGAGTAATTTACCAAAAAAATAATTTTTGAGTGAGTTTTTCTCCCTGACTGTACCTGGTTTTGTAATGTTTTTTACGTCCTTAGATGGGAAATTTAATGAGGATTCCAAAAATGTGCTTAAAACTGTCATTTTCCCACTCCAAGTGGGTTTTACAGGTGATTTTGTCCCTGACGATACTTTCAAACTGTGTCTCTGGCAGTTCAAACTTTGACCCCGCTTTTCTCCCTGACTGTACCTGGTTTTGTAATGTTTTTTACTTTATTGGATAGAAAATTTAATGAGGATTCCAAAAATGTGCTTAAAACTGTCATTTTCTTCCTCCAAGTGGGTTTTACAAGTTATTTTGTCGCGGACTGTCCTTTCAAACTGTGTTTCTGGCAGTTTAAATTTTGACACCGCTTTTCTCCCTGACTGTACCTGATTTTATAATGTTATTTACGTCATTGGATAGGAAATTTAATGAGGATTCCAAAAATGTGCTTAAAACTGTCATTTTCCCACTACAAGTGGGTTTTACAGGCAATTTTGTCGCAGACTGCCCTTTCAAACTGTGTTTCTGTCAGTTCACACTTTGACCCCGCTTTTCTCCCTGACTGTACCTGATTTTGTAATGTTTTTTACGTCATTGGGTGGGAAATTTAATGAGGATTCCAAAAACGTGCTTAAAACTGTCATTTTCCGACTCCAAGTGGGTTTTACAGGCGATTTTATCGCGGACTGTCCTTTCAAACTGTGTTTTTAGCAATTCAAACTTTGACACAGTTTTTCTCCCTGACTGTACCTGGTTTTGTAATGTTTTTTTACGTCATTGGATAGGAAATTTAATGAGAATTCCAAAAATGTTCTTAAAACTGTCATTTTTCCACTCCAAGTGGGTTTTACAGGTGATTTTGTCCATAACGATACTTTCAAACTGTGTTTCTGGCAGTTCAAATTTTGACATCGCATTTCTCCCTGACTGTACCTGATTTTGTAATGTTTTTTACGTCATTGGATAGGAAATTTAATGGGAATTCCAAAAATCTGCTTAAAACTGTAATTGTCTTACTCCAAGTGGGTTTTACAGGTGATTTTATCGCGGACTGTCCTTTCAAACTGTGTTTCTGCCAGTTCAAACTTTGACCCCGCTTTTCTCCCTGACTGTACCTGATTTTGTAATGTTTTTTTACGTCATTAGATAGGAAATTTAATGAGGATTCCAAAAATGTTCTTCAAACTGTCATTTTACCACTACAAGTGAGTTTTACAGGCTATTTTGTTGCAGACTGTCCTTTCAAACTGTGTTTCTGACAATTCAAATTTTGACATCGTTTTTCTCTCTGAGTGTACCTGGTTTTGTAATGTTTTTTACGTTGTTGGATGGGAAATTTAATGGGAATTCCAAAAATGTGCTTAAAGCTGTCATTTTCCCCCTCCAAGTGGGTTTTACAGGTGATTTTGTCGCAGACTGTCCTTTCAAACTGTGTTTCTGGCAGTTCAAACTTTGACACCGCTTTTCTCGCTGACTGTACCCTATTTTTTTAGTGTTTTTTACGTCATTGGATGGGAAATTTAATGGGAATTCCAAAAATATGCTTAAAACTGTCATTTTCCCACTCCAAGTGGGTTTTACAGGTGATTTTGTCCCTGACGATACTCTCAAACTGTGTTTCTGACAGTTCAAACTTTGACATCGCTTTTCTCCCTGACTCTACCCAACTTTTTAGTGTTTTTTTATGGTTTTGGATAGGAAATTCAATGAGGATTCCAAAAATGTGCTTAAAACAGTCATTTTGTCACTCCAAGTGGGTTTTACAGGCTTCCTGACTGATCCTGGACACTTTTTTACCTTGTAACTCCTTAAGGGCAAAAACACCCCAATACAACCCGGTAGAGAACGACTTTTCTGTAATTTTACTGAAAATTTCAGCTTTCCAAGTCTCCACCAGTATACAGGGTGATTTTTTGAATTAAAAATACCATTAAGGTCCAAATTCCCTCGAAACTCGGCGCTGCTTTAATACGGATTTCCCATAAGAACGGCCAATCGGAGCGAGCAAATTTGAACCTTACGAAACAAATTCACCGGCAATTGTCTGCGGAAATCCTTTTAGGGTACATTTACCGACCGAAAGCTAAATTTATCGAAGGGTTAACGGCTATTTCGCTATCGCCACACTAAATAGCTATTATTTCCCTTTTAACTCCATTATTTATGCAAAATAGGCGATTTAATGCGTCAGATTCGGCATAATTATTTATTATTTACGATTTGTTTTGATATTATTATCGTTAATTGCTCGATTTAACACTTTAAACACCTCAAAAGTGAATTGATTAATTTGCGGACATTAGCGCCCTCTGGCGGTGCCAGTTTCGCCCCGATCGGCTCCTCAGGAATCAGGAATTACAGAGAAAAGTGCGTTTAATACATGTGCAAAGTTTCGTCCCGCTCGGTTCATCAGGGACGGAGCAGTACCAATTTGTTTGTAGTGATTAGTGATTTTATGGTGAAGCAACTTTGACGCCCTCTAGCGGCCAAACGGTATAACCAATCAACTCATGGGGGGATATTTTTGGAAAGCTTGTAATCTGCACTATCTTTTGTTTTCTATGACATTTTGACGTATCTTGTCAAGTAAGGGAGTAAATTAGGGTGAAAGCAGCGGGTGTCTAAAAATTAGTGATTTTATGGTGAGAAGCAACTTTGACGCCCTCTAGCGGCCAAACGGTATAACCAATCAACTCATGGGGGGATATTTTTGGAAAGCTTGTAATCTGCACTATCTTTTGTTTTCTATGACATTTTGACGTATCTTGTCAAGTAAGGGAGTAAATTAGGGTGAAAGCAGTGGGTGTCTAAAAATTACTGATTTTATGGTGAAGCAACTTTTACTAACTTTTTGAATTCAAAAAATCACCCTGTATACAGGTGAAGGCCTAGAAAACTGAAATTTTCAGTAAAATTACAGGAAAGTGTGTTTAATAAATGTGCAAAGTTTCGTACGGGTCGGTTCATCAGGAACCTGTATAGTACCACTTAAAATCAGCTAAAGCACTGAAAAATCAGTCACAAATCACAGTTTTTGATTTTTCCAGGACAAACGGTACGTTTTTCGAAAAAACTGTTCTAGCACGAAAAGTTGCGTTTTACGACGGTACATATACGGTAAAAATTTCAAAATTGTAACTTTAGTAGTTTTCGAGATATTTGCAAAATATAGTTTTTATCAAATTTGACGCCCTCTAGCGGCCAAACGGTGCCACTTAGAGCCGCCCGCTCAACGTCACGTGATAGCCCCATTTATTAGCTATCTTTGATCATCCGACACGTTTTTACAGGATGTTTCAAATAAGCGAGTTATTTGGGATTTTTGGTAAAGTGCACCGAAATTTTGGCCAAAATGACTGGTTTACCTGGCCTACTATACTGACAGCCGCCATATTGGATTTCAACCTGTCAAAGTGGCCATTTTGACTAATTTTGGTCTAAAAAACCCGAATTTTGTGTTCGTTTTGCTCTAAGTGGCACCGTTTCGGAGTTAACCTAAAAAATATGACATTTTTGTTATTTTTTGACAGTGTTTAGGGCGTGGCACCGTTAAAAAATGACATTTTGACAAATGACACTTTACGTCATGTTTGTACCGTAAATCCAAAGATGTTTAGGCGGTCAAACTGAATTTTCAAAATTCAAATTTTTTTTCCAAAATTTGATGGGGTAACCCCTTTGAAAACTGTCAAGAAGACAGTTTTTAATTTTTCCAGCCCACACGGTACGTTTTTCAAAAAAAGTTTATATAAGATAAAAGTTGCGTTTTACCAAGGTACACTCGTGGTAAAAGTTTGAAAATTCTAACTCACCTAGTTTTCGAGATATTTACAAAAATGTGCTAAAAAATTTAATCAACTTTGTCGCCCTCTAGCGGCTAAACGGTGCCACTTAGCGCCGCCCGCTCAACGTCACGTGATAGCCCCACTCATTAGCTATCTTTGATCATCTGACACGTTTATACAGAATGTTTCAAATAAGCGAGTTATTTGAGATTTTTTGGTAAAGTGCACTGAAACTCTGCCCAAACTGACTGGTTTACGTGGCCTACTATACTGACAGCCGCCATATTGGATTTCAACCTGTCAAAGTGGCCATTTTGATTAATTTCGATGCGGAAAACCTGAATTTCGTGTTCGTTTTGCTCTAAATGGCACTGTTTCGAACATAACCTCAAAAATATGATTTTTTACGTCAAATAAGTGACGTGTTAACTTTGACAGCTTGTAACTCGGTTATTTTGACAGTTACAGAGTTCTAGTTTGGACCACTGTGTAGCCCTTAAAATCCTCTGTAATCCCCTATTAAATAATTACAGCAAAATGTGTACTGTTAGGGAGCTATTGCATAAAAACCACCAAACTTCTGAAAACGTCAAATAAGCAGTGTTAATTTTGACAGCTCGTAACTCGGTTATTTTGACAGTTACAGGGTTCTAGTTTGGACCACTGTGTAGCCCTTAAAATCCCCTGTAATCCTCTATTAAAGTTTTAGAGCAAATGTGTACTGTTAGGGAGTTATTGCATGAAAACCACCAAACTTCAGAAAACGTCAAACAAGCAGTGTTAACTTTGACAGCTCGTAACTCGGTTATT
This sequence comes from Ips typographus, assembly GCF_016097725.1. Classification (NCBI taxonomy): domain Eukaryota; kingdom Metazoa; phylum Arthropoda; class Insecta; order Coleoptera; family Curculionidae; genus Ips; species Ips typographus. The sequence goes on from NC_138433.1 coordinate 3,142,126, forward strand.
TTGACAGTTACAAGGTTCTAGTTTGGACCATTGTGTAGCCCTTAAAACCTTCTATAATCCCCTATTAAACAATTAAAACAAACGTGTACTGTTAGGGAGCTATTGCATGTTGCACAGCTTCTTCAACTTTTCTTCATTCAACTAGGCTTACTTCAATAATTCACCCTGTCTAAACGGAGCCAGCTAGAAAGCTGAAATTTGCAGGTTAAGCGCACCAAATTGGATCCTACCAAACACCCAAGTTTCGTCACGATCGGTCCCTCAGGAACCAAATTACACGCACATTTTCCTCTTACCTACAAAAAACAGCAAAAAGCACGAAATTTCGCTTCGAAAATCCTTCAAAGCCAAACCGAGATTAATAACAAATAATAAAATCGAATATTCGGAAGCATTAGGACCACTTGTGTAATAAATTGAGCAAATTTGTTAACAGCCTGTTCTGCATTAAAGCATTAACAAGAAATTAACGAAACAAACTCGGCATTATTATAACAAATTTGACTAATAAATCGCGTAATGGGAGCGAAAGAGACGGCAATATATACGAATCGAGTGAAATTGATCGAAATTCGCGTAAACTACCAAGTTTTCGGTCGTTAAACTTGATTTAAATGGCCTTAAAAGCTCAATTAAGGAACCCTGAAGGGGATTTTTGAAAACATTTAGGACGCCACTGGGTTTTTTGTGGTTTTTCAATTTTTTTTAGGTTGGGTAACTCAAAATACAACTTTTAGCTCTCTTGCATTTTTGCTGTGCTTGGCGTCGTTTTTGAGATAAAAAATTATCAAAGTTTGTGTGCTAAAGCACTTTTTTGTGCTTTGACAGAGTTTTTAGGGAATTTCTCCCTGAGGAGGCCCTTTAGGGCAAAAGTGCTTTAACACAATCTTGTAGAGCGTAAAATTCCCTGCAACTTTCCTTATTAACACTTTTTCGATATTTCTCAAAATAACCGAGTTGTACTTGGTTAAACTTGTTTTACAGCACTTTTTTGTGCTTTAACAGCGTTTTTCTTCTTGACTGTACACGATTTTTTAGTGTTTTCCAGGTTACTGGATAGGAAATTTAATAAGAATTCCAAAATGTGCTTAAAACTGTCATTTTCCTACTCCGGGTGGTATTTACAGGCGATTTTGTCGCAGACTGTCCTTCCAAATTGTGTTTCTGACAGTTTAAATTTTGACATCGCTTTTCTCCCTGACTGTACCTGATTTTGTAATGTTTTTTTACGTCATTGGATAGGAAATTTAATGGGGATTCCAAAAATGTGCTTAAAACTGTCATTTTCTCACTCCAAGTGGGTTTTACAGGCAATTTTGTCCCTGACTGTCCCTTCAAACTGCCTTTCTGACAGTTCAAATTTTGACAGCGTTTTTCTCCCTGACTGTACTCGATTTTTTAGTGTTTTTCTAGGTTAGGAGATAGCAAATTTAATGAGGATTTCAGAAATGTGCTTAAAACTGTCATTTTCCCACTCCAAGTGGGTTTTACAGGCGATTTTGTCCCTGACTGTCTTTCAAACTGTGTTTCTGCCAGTTCAAACTTTGACACCGCTTTTCTCCCTGACTGTACCCAATTTTTTAGTGTTTTTTTACGGTTTTGGATAGGAAATTCAATGAGGATTCCAAAATGTGCTTAAAACTATCATTTTCCTACTCCAAGTGGGTTTTACAGGCAATTTTCTCCCTGACTGTCCTTTCAAACTGTGTTTCTGACAATTTAAATTTTGACAGCATTTTTCTACCTGACTATACCCAATTTTTTAGTGTTTTTCCAGGTTATTGGATAGGAAATTTAATGAGGATTTCAAAAATGTGCTTAAAACTGTCATTTTCTCACTCCAAGTGGGTTTTACAGGCGATTTTGTCCCTGACTGTCCTTTCAAACTGTGTTTCTGACAATTTAAATTTTGACAGCATTTTTCTACCTGACTATACCCAATTTTTTAGTGTTTTTCCAGGTTATTGGATAGGAAATTTAATGAGGATTTCAAAAATGTGCTTAAAACTGTCATTTTCTCACTCCAAGTGGGTTTTACAGGCGATTTTGTCCCTGACTGTCTTTCAAACTGTGTTTCTGCCAGTTCAAACTTTGACACCGCTTTTCTCCCTGACTGTACCCAATTTTTTAGTGTTTTTTTACGGTTTTGGATAGGAAATTTAATGAGGATTTCAAAAATGTGCTTAAAACTATCATTTTCCTACTCCAAGTGGGTTTTACAGGCAATTTTCTCCCTGACTGTCCTTTCAAACTGTGTTTCTGACAATTTAAATTTTGACAGCATTTTTCTACCTGACTATACCCAATTTTTTAGTGTTTTTCCAGGTTATTGGATAGGAAATTTAATGAGGATTTCAAAAATGTGCTTAAAACTGTCATTTTCTCACTCCAAGTGGGTTTTACAGGCGATTTTGTCCCTGACTGTCCTTTCGAACTATGTTACTGACAATTTAAATTTTGACAGCATTTTTCTCCCTGACTATACCCAATTTTTTAGTGTTTTTCCAGGTTATTGGATAGGAAATTTAATGAGGATTCCAAAAATGTACTTAAAACTGTCATTTTCTCACTCCAAGTGGGTTTTACAGGCAATTTTGTCCCTGACTGTCCATTCAAACTGTGTTACTGACAGTTCAAACTTTGACACCGCTTTTCTCCCTGACTGTACCCAATTTTTTAGTGTTTTTTTACGGTTTTGGATAGGAAATTCAATGAGGATTCCAAAATGTGCTTAAAACTATCATTTTCCTACTCCAAGTGGGTTTTACAGGCGATTTTGTCGCAGACTGTCCTTTCAAACTTTCTTTCTGACAGTTCAAAGTTTGACACTGTTGTTCTACCAGACTGTACTAAATTTTGTAGTGTTTTTTGAGGTTATTGGATGGAAAATTTAGTGAGGATTCCAAAAATATGCTTAAAACTGTCATTTTCCCACTCCAAGTGGGTTTTACAGGCAATTTTCTCCCTGACTGTCCTTTCAAACTGTGTTTCTGACAATTTAAATTTTGACAGCATTTTTCTACCTGACTATACCCAATTTTTTAGTGTTTTTCCAGGTTATTGGATAGGAAATTTAATGAGGATTTCAAAAATGTGCTTAAAACTGTCATTTTCTCACTCCAAGTGGGTTTTACAGGCGATTTTGTCCCTGACTGTCCTTTCAAACTGTGTTTCTGACAATTTAAATTTTGACAGCATTTTTCTACCTGACTATACCCAATTTTTGAGTGTTTTTCCAGGTTATTGGATAGGAAATTTAATGAGGATTTCAAAAATGTGCTCAAAACTGTCATTTTCCCCCTCCAAGTGGGTTTTACAGACAATTTTGCCCCTGACTGTCCTTTCAAACTGTGTTACTGACAGTGCAAACTTTGACAGCGTTTTTCTCCCTGACTGTACCCAATTTTTTAGTGTTTTTCCAGGTTATTGGATAGGAAATTTTATGAGGATTTCAAAAATGTACTTAAAACTGTCATTTTCCCACTCCAAGTGTGTTTTACAGGCGATTTTGTACCAGACTATCCTTTATATCTAACACAAATCAGCAATATGGCAAAACTAAATGAAACGTTTGAAAATTCACCAAAATTACAGTTTTTAGGTAAAAATCACGCTCCTAACCTAGAAACTGACATTTTGACAGCCTGTCAAAGATGGCGCTGTTTGTTCACTAAACCAGCAGGTACTTACGGATTTTAGTGAAAAATAAGTACGCCCCTGGTTTTTTTGGTGGTTTTCAATTTTTTTCTATGTTAACCAGTTCAAAATACAACTTTTTGCTCTCTTGTATTTTTCTCTTATTTTGCTTCCTTTTTTGAGAAAAAAATTATTAAAAGTTCAGTGGCGTGTCACTGCTCTCCACAGCTACTTAGCAATTATTGAAAAAATCAGTACGCCCCTGGCATTTTTAGTGGTTTTCAATTTTTTCTTGGGTCAAGCAACTCAAAATACAACTTTTTGCTTTCTTGCATTTTTCTCGTATTTTGCTTCCTTTTTTGAGAAAAAAATTATTAAAAGTTCAGTGGCGTGTCACTGCTCTCCACAGCTACTTACCAATTATTGAAAAAACCAGTACGCCCCTGGCTTTTTTGGTGGTTTTCAATTTTTTCTTGGGTCGAGCAACTCAAAATACAACTTTTTACTCTCTTGCATTTTTCCCGTATTTCGCTTCGTTTCCGAGTTAAAAAAAAATTAAAAAAAGTCGTTCATTAAGGTCGAAATTCGTTTGTCGCAAATCGCCATTCTAACGGCAATTGCCGTACTAATGACCGTTTGTGGTATGGAAAAGTCGACCTTGCGGTTTCAAAAAATTTGTTTTTTTCCCACGCATTCAACAGTTAACACCCTGTATACGAATAATCTAATTAATGATTAATTAGTTTTGGTTCTTAAAATGATATGATCTAATTGTTCACGGTAATTCCACTATTAATTTTCCCTTCTGTGCTGTATAATTGGCCGAAAAAAATTAGAAATCATCATCATTTGCATTACGTAAAGCGTCGGTATACATAATTGGACGTGGTTAATCAGAAAATTTCGGGTTTTTTTTAACAAACCGAACGAATTAAATTAATTTCCTCGAAATCGGGTGCATATAATTGTGCACGGTTTATGATTGGGTAAGTAGAGGATTTCACTGGCTACACAACGGTCCAAACTAGAGCTCTCTAACTGTCAAAATAACCGAGTTACGAGCTGTCAAAGTTTACACTGCTTATTTGATGTTTTCTGAAGTTTGGTGGTTTTTATGCAATAACTCCCTAACAGTACACATTTACTGTAGTATTTTAATAGGAGTTTAAAGATAATTTTAAGGGCTACACAATGGTCTAAACTAGAACTTTGTAACTGTCAAAATAACCGAGTTACGAGCTGTCAAAGTTAACCTTGCTTATTTGACGTTTTCTGAAGTTTGGTGGTTTTCATGCAATAACTCCCTAACAGTACACATTTCCTGTAGAATTTTAATAGGGGATTACAGAAGGTTTTAAGGGTTACACAGTGGTCCAAACTAGAACTCTCTAACTGTCAAAATAACCGAGTTACGAGCTGTCAAAGTTAACCTTGCTTATTTGACGTTTTCTGAATTTTGGTGGTTTTCATGCAATAACTCCCTAACAGTACACATTTGCTGTAGAATTTTAATAGGGGATTACAGAAGATTTTAAGGGCTACACAGTGGTCCAAACTAGGGTTCTGTAACTGTCAAAAGAACCGAGTTACGAGCTGTCAAAGTTAACCTTACTTATTTGACGTTTTCTGAATTTTGGTGGTTTTCATGCAATAACTCCCTAACAGTACACATTTGCTGTAGAATTTTAATAGGGGATTACAGAAGGTTTTAAGGGTTACACAGTGGTCCAAACTAGACCTCTCTAACTGTCAAAATAAGCGAGTTACGAGCTGTCAAAGTTAACACTGCACTTATTTGACGTAAAAAATCATATTTTTGAGGTTATGTTCGAAACAGTGCAATTTAGAGCAAAAAGAACACGAAATTCGGGTTTTCCGCACCGAAATTAATCGAAATGGCCACTTTGACAGGTTGAAATCCAATATGGCGGCTGTCAGTATAGTAGGCCAGGTAAACCAGTCCTTTTGGGCAGAATTTCAGTGCACTTTACCAAAAAATCCCAAATAACTCGCTTATTTGAAACATTCTGTATAAACGTGTCAGATGATCAAAGATAGCTAATAAATGTGGCTATCACGTGACGTTGAGCGGGCGGCTCTAAGTGGCACCGTTTAGCCGCTAGAGGGCGACAAATTTGATTAAATTTTTTAGCACATTTTTGTAAATATCTCGAAAACTAGGTGAGTTAGGATTTTCAAATTTTTACCACGAGTGTACCTTGGTAAAACGCAACTTTTATCTTTTATAACCTTTATTTGAAAAATGTACCGTGTGGGCTGGAAAAATTAAAAACTGTCTTCTTGACAGTTTTCAAAGGGGGCTACCCCATCAAATTTTGGAAAAAAAATTTGAATTTTGAAAATTCAGTTTGACCACCTAAATATCTTTGGATTTACGGTACAAACATGACGTAAAGTGTCATTTGTCAAAATGACAGTTTTTAAGGGTGCCACGCCCGGAAAACTGTCAAAAAATAACAAAAATGTAATTTTTTTTAGGTTAGCTCCGAAACGGTGCCATTTAGAGCAAAACGAACACAAAATTCGGGTTTTTCAGACCAAAATTAGTCAAAATGGCCACCTTGACAGGTTTTAATCCAATATGGCGACGCTCAGTATAGTAGGCCAGGTAAACTAGATATTTTGGCCAAAATTTCGGTGCGCTTTCTCAAAAAATTGCAAATAACTCGTTTATTTGAAACATTCTGTATAAACGTGTCAGATGATTAAAGATAGCTAAGGAATGGGGCTATCACGTGACGTTGATCGGGCTGAGCTAAGTGGCACCGTTTAGCCGCTAGAGGGCGTCAAAGTTGATTAAAAATTTTCGGTGCACTTTTTTTTAGGTCTAATTTAAGGTCAAAATGTCGCACTTTTTTCTATGTTTACCTCATAAATATTTTAGTAAAATTCATTTTTCTGGGTCTATTTCACTCATATTTTGAGGTTAATTTTTAGGAAAATTTTCCCTAATTTTTTTTCTAAATTTTTTGGTTAAATTAGGTTAGGTTAGGGCATTTTTGGGATAATTTTCTCGTGCTTTTCCACTCAGTTTTTAGGTCAATTTTTGGTATTTTTAAACCTATTTTTAGGTTAGATTAGGTTAGAATTTTAAACTAATTTTTAGGTCAATTTTTTTCAAATTTTTAGGTCAATTTTTGGAAATTTTCTGATTTTTAAGTTAGGTTAGGATTAGAATTTCTCACTAAATTTTAGGTCAATTTTCCGACAGTTTTTACTCAAATTTTTAGGTCAATTTTTAGGAAATTTCTACGACAATTTTTTATGATTTTTTTGAGAATTTTTCCCTAATTTTTGAGGTCAATTTTCTGACACTTTTCCAGTAATTTTTAGGTCAATTTTCTGCAAATTTTTAGGTTAATTTTTGGGAATTTTCTTACACTGATTTATAGGTTAGGTTAGATTAGAATTTCTCACTATATTTTAGGTCAATTTTTTTGAATTTTTCAGGTCAATATTTCTGATTTTTTCGACGATTTTTCCCTAATTTTTAGGTCAATTTTTGGGAATTTTCTTAAACTGATTTTTAGGTTAGGTTAGATTAGAATTTCTCTCTACATATTAGGTCAATTTTTTGGAATTTTTCAGGTCAATACTTGTGATTTTTTGCAGAATTTTTCCCTAATTTTGAGGTCAATTTTCTGATACTTTTCCACTAATTTTTAGGTCAATTTTTTGCAAATTTTTAGGTCAATTTTTAGGAATTTTTTTAAACTGATTTTTAGGTTAGGTTAGGATTAGAATTTCTCACTAAATTTCAGGTCAATTTTTAGATCATTTTTCATTCATTTTTAAGGTCAATTTTCAGGTATTGTTTGACTCATTTTTACGTTAATTTAGGTTAGATTTTTTCACTAATGTTTAGAACATTTTTAGCTTAATTTTTGAGGTCAATTTTCAGACACATTTTCACTAATTTTCAGGTCAATTTTTTTGGAAATTTTTTAAACTTTTTCACTAAATTTTAGGTCAATTTTCTGAACAGTTTTTCATTCATTTTTAAGGTCAATTTCCATGAAATTCTTCACTAATTTTTAGGTCAATTTTCTGACAGTTTTCACTCAAATTTTTAGGTCAATTTTCTGACAGTTTTTACTCAAATTGTTGGGACAATTTTTAGACCATTTTTCATTAATTTTTCAGGGATTTTTTGACTCATTTTAGGGTTAGGTTAGGTCAGAATTTTCCACTAATTTTTGAGGTCAATTTTCGGCACTTTTTCACTATTTTTTTAGGTCAATTTTTAGGAATTTTCCAAAAATCAAAAAATCAAAAAAAACTCACCCGAATGTCCAAAACTGTGTTGGGCAGCTAGTCCGTACCAATTTTGCAAAAATCCCGCCGTTTTGGAGCGTTTTCCCGCGAAAAAAACCGCCGAATTTCCCACCAAAAATCACCACCGCAAATTTTTTGGCGCCATTTTTTCGTCCACAAAACAAAAACCACGTGACTGACGTAATATATATGACGTAGCTAGAGGGCGCGCGCGTCCAATCACCGCGCAATACACCAAACAACTGACGATCGTCGTCGTCGCGGCTCACTCTTCGCTGTTTCCGCGGACTTGAGGGGGCGGGGCGTAAGGGGGGGGGGTGGGTAAAGGGGTAAGTCGCATCCCCCCCCTCTTCTCTACACCACCCCCCCCACCCCCCACCAACCCCCGCCGTTATCATGGCCACGCATGAGCAAGAATTGTAATTAGATTCGAATGTCCAGTTTCGTATTTTAGGTGGGGGGGGTGGGGGGTGGTTTTCGGCTCTTCGGGGGGTTGAAAGGGGTGGGAGGGGGGTGGTAAAAGGGGACGACGCTCTATTTATGAATTATTGCGAATATGAGGGGAGATTGATCGTTTTGCCCCCCCCCACCGGGGGGGGAGGGGAAAGGGTAATCGCTCAGACGTCCAGTAGTCGATTAAGACGTTTTCTAAATGGGACACCCTGTATATTGTTACGTCATTCGATTCTGTTCGTCCAGACCTACAGGGTGACCCAAAAAAGTCTTGACAAAAAGTGTCTGGATTCTGAGATATTTGAGGTTAAAGTTAAACTTAGCTCGGTGAAGAAAGTGACGTCACTGCGTTCAAAGTGTCAAAAGTCACTTAAATCAAATGGGACACCCTGTATGTTGTTACGTCATTCGATTCTGCTCATCCAGACCTACAGGGTGACCTAAAAAAGTCTTGACAAAAAGTGTCTGGATTCTGAGATATTTGAGGTTAAAGTTAAACTTAGCTCGGTGAAGAAAGTGACGTCACTGCGTTCAAAGTGTCAAAAGTCACTTAAATCAAAAGGGACGCCCTGTATATTATTACGTCATTCGATTCGGCTCAGTCAGACCTACAGGGTGACCCAAAAAAGTCTTGGAAAAATTGTTTAGTTAACGAGATATACAGGGTGAAACGTATCATTACTCTCAACCCCAAACCGGTTTTAGTTGCATTCAAACCCCAAAATCGGCACTATTTTAAATGGGACACCCTGTATATTATTACGTCATTCGATTCGGCTCGTCCAGGCCTACAGGGTGACCCAAAAAAGTCTTGGGAAAATTGTTTAGTTTACCAGATATACAGGGTGAAACGTGTCATTACTCTCTACTCCTAAATCTGTTTCAGTTGCATTCAAACACCAAAACCGGCACTATTTTAAATGGGACACCCTGTATGTTATTACGTCATTCGATTCTGCTCAGTCAGACCTACAGGGTGACCCAAAAAAGTTTTGTTAAAATTGGTTAGTTTACCAGATATACAGGGTGAAACGTGTTATTACTCTCAACCCCAAACCTGTTTCAGTTGCATTCAAACCCCAAAACCGGCACTATTTCAAATGGGACACCCTGTATATTGTTACGTCATTCGATTCTGTTCGTCCATACCTACAGGGTGACCCAAAAAAGTCTTGACAAAATTGTTTAGTTTACCAGCTATACAGGGTGAAACCTGAAAGTATTCTCAACGCCAAAACCTGTTTTAGATCCATTCAAACCCAAAAACTGGCACTATTTCAAATGGGACACCCTGTATATTGTTACGTCATTCGATTCTGCTCGTTCAGACCTACAGGGTGACCCAAAAAAGTCTTGTTAAAATTGTTTAGTTTACGAGATATACAGGGTGAAACGTGACATTACTCTCAACCCCAAAGCGGCTTCAGTGGCATTCAAACCCCAAAACCGACACTATTTCAAATGGGACACCCTATATATTGTTACGTCATTCGATTCTGCTCATCCAGACCTACAGGGTGACCTAAAAAAGTCTTGACAAAAAGTGTCTGGATTCTGAGATATTTGAGGTTAAAATTAAACTTAGCTCGGTGAAGAAAGTGACGTCACTGCGTTCAAAGTGTCAAAACTCACTTAAATCAAATGGGACACCCTGTATATTATTACGTCATTCGATTCGGCTCAGTCAGACCTACAGGGTGACCCAAAAAAGTCTTGGAAAAAGTGTTTCGTTAACGAGATATACAGGGTGAAACGTGTCATTACTCTCAAACATTTTGACATTGACATTTGTCAGTTGTCATTTTTAACGAGTTTGGTGTCTTTTTGTGCTTTGACGCAGTTTTTCAGGAATATCTCCTAGGGGAGACCCTTTACGGCAAAACCACCTTAATACAATCCTGTAGAGAAGGAAATTCCCTACAACTTTCCCCATTTAAACTTTTTTGATATTTTTCCAAATAACCGAGTTACACTGTGTTGACTAGTTCAGGGTCTTTTACAGCACTTTTTCGTGCTTTGACTCAGTTTTTAGGGAATATTTCCCTGAGGAGGCCCTTTAGGGCAAAAGTGGTTTAATATAATCTTGTAGAGCGTAAAATTCTCTACAACTTTCCTTATTTACGCTTTTTGATATTTTTCCAAATAACCGAGTTACACTAGGTTAAACGTGTTTAGGGTCTTTTAAAGCACTTTTTTGTGCTTTAACTCAGTTTTTAGGGAATAATTCCCTGAGGAGGCCCTTTCGGGCAAAAGTGCTTTAATACAATCTTGTAGAAAATGAAATTCCCTACAACTTTCCCTATTAACATTTTTTTGATATTTTTCCAAATAACCGAGTTTCACTGGGCTAAACGTGTTCAGGGTCTCTTAAAGCACTTTTTTGTGCTTTGACTCAGTTTTTAGGAAATATCTTCCAGAGTAGTGCAAATTTTGACACTTTTATCTTGAAAATGACAATTGTGATAAGCGTAATGACAGATTATGACATTAGTCATTTTCAATTATGACATTTGACCTTGAAAACTATCGTTTCAATGTCAAAATGACTAGTTTTTGAATTTATCCAATTTTTACTTGAAATTTTGACAGTTTCAGCTTTAGAATGATGAGTTTTGACAATTTGACCTCGAAATTTGTCATTTTTAATTTTATTGTTTTTTTGGATAATATTTTAACCAATTTTACTTTTATTTTGACACTTTCAGTGCGATAATGTCAGTTTTGACAGGTGAAATGACAAATTATGACACTTTGTTAACTGAATTTTGACACTTGACATTAAAAATGACAGTTTCAATGTCAAAATAACATTTTTGTTTTGTTTTTAAATTTTCCAATTTGTACGCCAAATTTTGACACTTTCAGCCAGATAATGACAGTTTTGACACTTTTTTACATTTAACGTGGAAAATTGCTAATTTAGAGTTAAAATGACAGTTTTGTCTCGCCCGTCAAATTGCCCAATTGTCACATTAAACTATGACAGTTTCACTCAAAAAATGACAGTTTTGACAGGTAAAATACCTGTTTTTGACATTTTTCTTCCTAAGTTTTGACATTTGACATTGACATGAGCCGTTTCACTGTCAAAATGCTACTTTCATCTTGTTTTGCAAATTTTCCAATTTTTGACAGTTTTGACAAATAGAATGACACTTTGTTAACTGAATTTTGACATTTGACATTAAAAATGACAATTTCAATGTCCAAATTAAGTTTTTGTTTTGTTTTTAAATTTTCCATTTTTTACGCCAAATTTTGACACTTTCAGCCAAATAATGACAGTTTTGACACTTTTTGACATTTAACGTTGAAAATTTGCTATTTTAGAGTTAAAATGACAGTTTTGTCTTGCCCAATTGTCAGATTGAACTATGACAGTTTCACTCAAAAAATGACAGTTTTGACAGGTAAAATACCTGATTTTGACATTTTTCTTTATAAGTTTTGACATTTGCCGTTTCACTGTCAAAATGCTACTTTCATCTTGTTCTGCAAATTTTCCAATTTTTGACAGTTTTAAAATCAGAATGACAGTTTTGACAAATAGAATGACACTTTGTTAACTGAATTTTGACATTTGACATTAAAAGTGACAGTTTCAATGTCAAAATAACATTTTTGTTTTGTTTTTAAATTTTCCAATTTGTACGCCAAATTTTGACACTTCCAGACAGATAATGACAGTTTTGACACTTTTTTACATTTAACGTGGAAAATTGCTAATTTAGAGTTAAAATGACAGTTTTGTCTCGCCCGTCAAATTGCCCAATTGTCACATTAAACTATGACAGTTTCACTCAAAAAATGACAGTTTTGACAGGTAAAATACCTGTTTTTGACATTTTTCTTCCTAAGTTTTGACATTTGACATTGACATGAGCCGTTTCACTGTCAAAATGCTACTTTCATCTTGTTTTGCAAATTTTCCAATTTTTGACAGTTTTGACAAATAGAATGACACTTTGTTAACTGAATTTTGACATTTGACATTAAAAATGACAATTTCAATGTCCAAATTAAGTTTTTGTTTTGTTTTTAAATTTTCCATTTTTTACGCCAAATTTTGACACTTTCAGCCAAATAATGACAGTTTTGACACTTTTTGACATTTAACGTTGAAAATTTGCTATTTTAGAGTTAAAATGACAGTTTTGTCTTGCCCAATTGTCAGATTGAACTATGACAGTTTCACTCAAAAAATGACAGTTTTGACAGGTAAAATACCTGATTTTGACATTTTTCTTTATAAGTTTTGACATTTGCCGTTTCACTGTCAAAATGCTACTTTCATCTTGTTCTGCAAATTTTCCAATTTTTGACAGTTTTAAAATCAGAATGACAGTTTTGACAAATAGAATGACACTTTGTTAACTGAATTTTGACATTTGACATTAAAAGTGACAGTTTCAATGTCAAAATAACATTTTTGTTTTGTTTTTAAATTTTCCAATTTGTACGCCAAATTTTGACACTTCCAGACAGATAATGACAGTTTTGACACTTTTTTACATTTAACGTGGAAAATTGCTAATTTAGAGTTAAAATGACAGTTTTGTCTCGCCCGTCAAATTGCCCAATTGTCACATTAAACTATGACAGTTTCACTCAAAAAATGACAGTTTTGACAGGTAAAATACCTGTTTTTGACATTTTTCTTCCTAAGTTTTGACATTTGACATTGACATGAGCCGTTTCACTGTCAAAATGCTACTTTCATCTTGTTTTGCAAATTTTCCAATTTTTGACAGTTTTGACAAATAGAATGACACTTTGTTAACTGAATTTTGACATTTGACATTAAAAATGACAATTTCAATGTCCAAATTAAGTTTTTGTTTTGTTTTTAAATTTTCCATTTTTTACGCCAAATTTTGACACTTTCAGCCAAATAATGACAGTTTTGACACTTTTTGACATTTAACGTTGAAAATTTGCTATTTTAGAGTTAAAATGACAGTTTTGTCTTGCCCAATTGTCAGATTGAACTATGACAGTTTCACTCAAAAAATGACAGTTTTGACAGGTAAAATACCTGATTTTGACATTTTTCTTTATAAGTTTTGACATTTGCCGTTTCACTGTCAAAATGCTACTTTCATCTTGTTCTGCAAATTTTCCAATTTTTGACAGTTTTAAAATCAGAATGACAGTTTTGACAAATAGAATGACACTTTGTTAACTGAATTTTGACATTTGACATTAAAAGTGACAGTTTCAATGTCAAAATAACATTTTTGTTTTGTTTTTAAATTTTCCAATTTGTACGCCAAATTTTGACACTTCCAGACAGATAATGACAGTTTTGACACTTTTTGACATTTAACGTGGAAAATTGCTAATTTAGAGTTAAAATGACAGTTTTGTCTCGCCCGTCAAATTGCCCAAGTGTCACATTGAACTATGACAGTTTCACTCAAAAAATGACAGTTTTGACAGGTAAAATACCTGTTTTTGACATTTTTCTTCCTAAGTTTTGACATTTGACATTGACATGAGCCGTTTCACTGTCAAAATGCTACTTTCATCTTGTTTTGCAAATTTTCCAATTTTTGACAGTTTTGACAAATAGAATGACACTTTGTTAACTGAATTTTGACATTTGACATTAAAAATGACAATTTCAATGTCCAAATTAAGTTTTTGTTTCGTTTTTAAATTTTCCATTTTTTACGCCAAATTTTGACACTTTCAGCCAAATAATGACAGTTTTGACACTTTTTGACATTTAACGTTGAAAATTTGCTATTTTAGAGTTAAAATGACAGTTTTGTCTTGCCCAATTGTCAGATTGAACTATGACAGTTTCACTCAAAAAATGACAGTTTTGACAGGTAAAATACCTGATTTTGACATTTTTCTTTATAAGTTTTGACATTTGCCGTTTCACTGTCAAAATGCTACTTTCATCTTGTTCTGCAAATTTTCCAATTTTTGACAGTTTTAAAATCAGAATGACAGTTTTGACAAATAGAATGACACTTTGTTAACTGAATTTTGACATTTGACATTAAAAGTGACAGTTTCAATGTCAAAATAACATTTTTGTTTTGTTTTTAAATTTTCCAATTTGTACGCCAAATTTTGACACTTCCAGACAGATAATGACAGTTTTGACACTTTTTGACATTTAACGTGGAAAATTGCTAATTTAGAGTTAAAATGACAGTTTTGTCTCGCCCGTCAAATTGCCCAAGTGTCACATTGAACTATGACAGTTTCACTCAAAAAATGACAGTTTTGACAGGTAAAATACCTGTTTTTGACATTTTTCTTCCTAAGTTTTGACATTTGACATTGACATGAGCCGTTTCACTGTCAAAATGCTACTTTCATCTTGTTTTGCAAATTTTCCAATTTTTGACAGTTTTGACAAATAGAATGACACTTTGTTAACTGAATTTTGACATTTGACATTAAAAATTACAATTTCAATGTCCAAATTAAATTTTTGTTTTGTTTTTAAATTTTCCATTTTTTACGCCAAATTTTGACACTTTCTGCCAAATAATGACAGTTTTGACACTTTTTGACATTTAACGTTGAAAATTTGCTATTTTAGAGTTAAAATGACAGTTTTGTCTTGCCCAATTGTCAGATTGAACTATGACAGTTTCACTCAAAAAATGACAGTTTTGACAGGTAAAATACCTGATTTTGACATTTTTCTTCATAAGTTTTGACATTTAACATTGACATTTGCCCTTTCACTGTCAAAATGCCACTTTCATTTTGTTTTGCAAAATTTCCAATTTTTGACCGTTTTACATTCAATATGACAGTTTTGACAAATGAATGACATATTTTGACAATTTGACATTGACATTTGCCGTTTCACTGTCAAAATACTACTTTCATCTTGTTCTCCCAATCGTCCAATTTTTTTGACAGTTGCAGATTCAGAATGACAGTTTTTTGAAAAAAAAATAAAAAAATTTTTGGTTCATTTGTAGGGGAATGCAATTCACCCTGTATCTTCGGTCCTGATGAACCGATCGAGTCGAAACTTTGCACGCTAATACACCACACTGCACTCTAGCGCTCCAGTAAATTTCAGATTTTTCCCCCGTCCCGTTTGTACAGGGTGAATTTTTGAATCGGCACTAGTGGGGCGAGGGGGGGGGGTAGGTTTACACCGTGACACTGTCCCACAAAAACCGTTCTAAAACCGGTGTAAACGTAATCTAAATGCAAATCGTTCTTATGTTAATTCGCTCGGGTCTGCGCCCATTAATTTTAAGTAGCCTATAATTAAATTCTATATTATTTTCCCTTATGAGGAGGTTGAGGGGGGTGGAGGAGGGAGAGGGGAAAGCAGTTTTGATGGATGTTTCACTGGCTTATTATTTTGTTAATTAAAAAAAAAAAATGGCGATTTTTAATCCACTCTGTATAGTGTATAGTGGGGCCCAATAAAAAAAAAAAAAAAAAATTAAATTTATGGTACAAATGAGGGTTTTTTCGATATAATGTATAATTAGGCTGCAAAGTGGGTTCAGCCCCCTGTAACTCGGTTATTTGAAAAAATATCAAAAAAGTTTAAATAAGGAAAGTTGTAGGGAATTTTCTTCTCTACAGGGTTGTATTAAGGTGGTTTTGCCCTAAAGGGCCTCCTTAGAGAGATATTTCATAAAAACTGTGACGAAGCACGAAAAAGTGCTGTAAAAGACCCTGAACCAGTCAACACAGTGTAACTCGGTTATTTGGCAAAATATCAAAAAAGTTTAAATAAGGAAAGTTGTAGGGAATTTCCTTCTCTACAGGATTGTATTAAGGTAATTTTGCCCTAAAGGGTCTCCTCAGGGAGATATTTCATAAAAACTGCGTCAAAGCACAAAAAACTGCTTGAAAAGACACCAAACTCGTTAAAAATGACAACTGACAAATGTCAATGTCAAAATGTTTGAAGTTTTATGTCATTCTATTTGTCAAAACTGTCATTTTGAATATACAACTGTCAAAAATTGGAAATTTTTCAGAATCAGATGAAAGTGGCATTTTGACAGTGAAACGGCTAATGTCAATGTCAAAACTTATGAAGAAAAATGTCAAAATCAGATATTTTGCCTGTCAAAACTGTCATTTTAACTCTAAATTAGCAATTTTCCACGTTAAATGTCAAAAAGTGTCAAAACTGTCATTATCTGTCTGAAAGTGTCAAAATTTGGCGTAAAAATTGGAAAATTTAAAAACAAACCAAAAATGTTATTTTGACATTGAAACTGTCATTTTTAATGTCAAATGTCAAAGTTCAGTTAACAAAGTGTCATTCTATTTGTCAAAACTGTCATTCTGATTTTAAAACTGTCAAAAATTGGAAAATTGGCAAAACAAGTTGAAAGTGGCATTTTGACAGTGAAACGGCTCATGTCAATGTCAAATGTCAAAACTTATGAAGAAAAATGTCAAAATCACGTATTTTACCTGTCAAAACTGTCATTTTTTGAGTGAAACTGTCATAGTTTAATGTGACAATTTGACGGGCGAGACAAAACTGTCATTTTACCTCTAAAATAGCAATTTTCAACGTTAAATGTCAAAAAGTGTCAAAACTGTCATTATCTGTCTGAAAGTGTCAAAATTTGGCGTTAAAAAATGGACATTTTAAAAACAAAACAAAAATGTTATTTTGACATTGAAACTGTCATTTTTAATGTCAAATGTCAAAATTCAGTTAACAAAGTGTCATTCTATTTGTCAAAACTGTCATTCTGATTTTAAAACTGTCAAAAATTGGAAAATTTGCGGAACAAGTTGAAAGTGGCATTTTGACAGTGAAACGGCAAATGTCAATGTTAAATTGTCAAAATGTTAGAAGTCTAATGTCAAAAAATGTCATTCTATTTGTCAAAACTGTCATTCTGAATATACAACTGTCAAAAATTGGAAATTTTGCAGAATCAGATGAAAGTGGCATTTTGACAGTAAACCGGCTCATGTCAATGTCAAATGTCAAAACTTATGAAGAAAAATGTCAAAATCAGATATTTTGCCTGTCAAAACTGTCATTTTAACTCTAAATTAGCAATTTTCCACGTTACATGTCAAAAAGTGTCAAAACTGTCATTATCTGTCTGAAAGTGTCAAAATTTGGCGTAAAAATTGGAAAATTTAAAAACATAACAAAAATGCTATTTTGACATTGAAACTGTCATTTTTAATGTCAAATGTCAAAATTCAGTTAACAAAGTGTCATAATTTGTCATTTCACCTGTCAAAACTGACATTATCTCGCTGAAGGTGTCAAAATAAAAGTAAAATTGGTTAAAATATTATCCAAAAAAAAAACAAGAAAATTAAAAATGACAACTGACAAATTTCGAGGTCAAATTGTCAAAATGTCAAAATCTGTCATTACACTTGTCAAAACTAATCATTCTGAAGCTGAAACTGTCAAATTTCAAAGTGACGGCTGGGAAATTTAGCGGTGCTTATATTTAAGGTCAACTGTCAAAAATTCAAGTGAAAAATTGTCATAATATGTCATTGTGCTTGTCAAAACTGTCAATGTCAAGCAAAAAATGTCAAAATTTCAAGTAAAAATTGGATAAATTCAAAAACTAGTCATTTTGACATTGAAACGATAGTTTTCAAGGTCAAATGTCATAATTGAAAATGACTAATGTCATAATCTGTCATTACGGTTATCACAACTGTCATTTTCAAGACAAAAGTGTCAAAATTTGCACTACTCGGGAAGATATTTCCTAAAAACTGAGTCAAAGCACAAAAAAGTGCTATAAAGGACCCTGAACACGTTTAACCCACTGTAACTTGGTTATTTGGAAAAATATCAAAAAAGTGTTAATAAGGAAAGTTGTAGGGAATTTTATCCTCTACAAGATTGTATTAAGGTGATTTTGCCCTAAAGGGCCTCCTCAGGGAAATATTCCCTAAAAACTGAGTCAAAGCACAAAAAAGTGCTTTAAAAGACCCTAAACACGTTTAACTCACTATAACTTGGTTATTTGGAAAAATTTCAAAAAAGCGTAAATAAGGAAAGTTGTAGGGAATTTTACGCTCTACAAGATTGTATTAAAGCACTTTTGCCCTAAAGGGCCTCCTCAGGGAAATATTCCCTAAAAACTGAGTCAAAGCACAAAAAAGTGCTTTAAAAGACCCTGAACACGTTTAACTCACTATAACTTGGTTATTTGGAAAAATTTCAAAAAAGTGTTAATAAGGGAAGTTGTAGGGAATCTCATCCTCTACAAGATTGTATTAAGGTGCTTTTGCCCGAAAGGGCTTCCTCAGGAAAATATTCCCAAAAAACTGAGTCAAAGCACAAAAAAGTGCTTTAAAGGACACTGAACACGTTTTATCCAGTGTAACTCGGTTATTTGGAAAAATATCAAAAAAGTGTTAATAAAGAGAGTTGTAGGGAATTTTACGCTCTACAAGATTGTATTAAAGTGCTTTTGCCCTAAAGGGCCTCCTCAGGGAAATATTTCCTAAAAACTGAGTCAAAGCACAAAAAAGTGCTTTAAAAGACCCTGAACACGTTTAACCCAGTGTAACTCGGTTATTTGGAAAAATTTCAAAAAAGTGCTAATAAGGAAAGTTGTAGGGAATTTTATCCTCTACAAGATTGTATTAGGGTGCTTTTGCCCGAAAGGGCCTCCTCAGGGAAATATTTTTTAAAAACCGAGTCAAAGCACAAAAAAGTGCTTTAAAAGACACTGAACACGTTTAACCCAGTGTAACTCGGTTATTTGGAAAAATATCAAAAAAGTTTTAATAAAGAAAGTTGTAGGGAATTTTACGCCCTACAAGATTGTATTAAGGTGCTTTTGCCGTAAAGGGCCTCCTCAGGGAAATATTCCCTAAAAACTGCGCCCAAGCACAAAAACCACCCCCCTGCCCCCTCAGCATTAATTCAAAGCCTTCCAGATACACCTTGAATCAATCTGGCAACGTTGCCCGTCCAGAAATCACTTGCAGAACGTCCCATAAACATTCCCCAAATGAATTTACTAGGGAAATGCGTGTTTTTGACACTGTTCCACGCGATTTACGAGGTTTACTGCTATATACAGGGTGTCTCAATTAATTGGCGTGTTTTGGGCCTGAACGAGCTGTGTATAATATACAGGGTGTCCCTAATATATTTGAAATTCAGGGGCAGTCACAGTCTAAACACCGTTGAAAATTTCATTTCGATATTCCTAACCGTTTTTGAGATATTTAGCCCAAAACCAGACTGGCAAACATTCTCGAATTTTTTCCGGCAAAATTAGCCGTTTTTCGGCAAAAATGCACAGAAGGTGAAAGTTTCCCCACACCACGCTCTATACACCCTAGAAATATCATTGTTCTAGCTCTAACCGTTTTCGAGATATTTAGCCCAAAACCAGCCAGAGTTTCCAGACTGGCAAACATTCTAGAATTTTTTCTGGCAAAATTAGCCGTTTTTCGGAAAAATTGCACAGAAGGTGAAAGTTTCCCCACACCACGCTTTATACACCCTAGAAACGTCATTGTTCTAGCTCTAACCGTTTTCGAGATATTCAAGAAAAACCAACAGGTCAGTGGCAAAAAGTGTGATACATCCACCCTATTTACACCACCCTGTATAAACGGGGTGAGCCAAAAAAATCTGAAAATCACTGGAGAGGTCGAGGAGGGTGTTTTTTTAGTACTGTGCCAAGTTTCGACAAGATCGGTTCATCAGAACCTAAGATACAGGGTGATTCTTCCGATTGAAATCAACTGGGAATTTTGTTCACCCTGTATAAACCGAGAAAGTTGCAGTGGTTGTGTAGTATGATTCAGAAATTTACTGAAAACTGGCAACATTGCCACATTGAGACATTTGTGGCAATTTGGCAACGCTGACGCGTTACAAACACTTTTTTTTTCTGGGTTTCTTCATGGGCATGAAACACCCTGTATATGGTGGATACTGGCTGTTACGGGCAAAAAAAATCATATTTTTGGAAACCTCATTGTCGGGACTATCTTTTACCTTTTCTGACATTTTGTCGTAACTTGTCAAATAACCGAGTTATAAGCTGTCAAAATGAAGAATGTCAAAATCGCTGTTTTGATCTGGAAAGCTGAGTTTTGACGCCCTCTAGCGGCCAAACCAGCAAAGGAAATGTCAGAAAAAATCATATTTTTGGAAACCTCATAGTCTGGACTATCTTTTACCTTTTCTGACATTTTGACGTAACTTGTCAAATAACCGAGTTATTAACTGTCAAAGTGAAAACTGTCAAAAGGGTGAAAATCGCTGTTTTGTTCTGGAAAGCTCAAATTTGACGCCCTCTAGCGGCCAAACCAGCAAAGGAAATGTCAGAAAAAATCATATTTTTGGAAACCTCATAGTCTGGACTATCTTTTACCTTTTTTGACATTTTGACGTAACTTGTCAAATAACCGAGTTATTAACTGTCAAAGCAAATAATGTCAAAATCGCTGTTTTGGTCTGGAAAGCTCAATTTTGACGCCCTCTAGCGGCCAAACCAGCAAAGAAAATATCAGAAAAAATCATATTTTTGGAAACCTCATAGTCCGGACTATCTTTTACCATCCATGACATTTTGACGTAACTTGTCAAATAACCGAGTTATTAACTGTCAAAGTGAAGACTGTCAAAATCGCTGTTTTGGTCTGGAAAGCTCAAATTTGACGCCCTCTAGCGGCCAAACCAGTAAAGGAAATGTCACAAAAAATCATATTTTTGGAAACCTCATAGTCTGGACTATATTTTACCATTATTGACATTTTGACGTATATTGTCAAATAACTGAGTTATTAACTGTCAAAATAAAGACTTTCAAAATAGTCAAAATCGCTGTTTTAGTCTGGAAAGCTTAGTTTTAACGCCCTCTAGCGGCGAAACCAGCGAAGGAAATGTCACAAAAAGTCATATTTTTGAAAACCTCATAGTCCGGACTAAATTTTACCATCCATTACATTTTGACGTAACTTGTCAAATAACCGAGTTATTAACTGTCAAAGCAAATAATGTCAAAATCGCTGTTTTGGTCTGAAAAGCTGAGATTTGACGCCCTCTAGCGGCCAAAAGAGCCAAACAAAAGTCTCAAAAAACCATATTTTTGAAAAGCTGATAGTATGGACTGTCTTTTACCATCCTTGACATTTTCACATAACTTGTCAAATAACCGAGTTATTAACTGTCAAAATGAACCCTGTCAAACGGGTCAAAATCGCTGTTTTGGTCTAGAAAGCTCAGATTTTGACGCCCTCTAGCGGCCAAACCAGCAAAGGGAATGGGACAAATAGTCATATTTTTGGAAACCTCCTAGTCTGGACTATCTTTTACCATCCGTGACATTTTGACGTAATTTGTCAAATTACCGAGTTATTAACTGTCAAAATGAAGACTGTCAAAAGGGACTAAATCGCTGCTTTGATTCAGAAAGCTGAATTTTGACACCCTCTAGCGGCCAAACCAGCAAATAAAATGTCACAAAAAATCATATTTTTGGAAACCTCCTAGTCTGGACTATATTTTACCATCCTTGACATTTTGACATAACCTGTCAATTAACCGAGTTATTAACTGTCAAAAGGAAAAATTTCAAAATTGCTTTTTTGGCTTGAAAAGCTGAGATTTGACGCCCTCTAGTGCCCAAACCAGCAAAGGAAATGTCACAAAAAATCATATTTTTGGAAACCTCATAGTCTGGACTATCTTTTACCTTCTATGACATTTTGACGTAACTTGTCAAATAACCGAGTTATTAACTGTCAAAGTGAAAACTGTCAAAAGGGAGAAAATCGCTGTTTTGGTCTGGAAAGCTCAGATTTTGACGCCCTCTAGCGGCCAAACCAGCAAAGGGAATGGGACAAATAGTCATATTTTTGGAAACCTCATAGTCCGGACTATCTTTTACCTTCTATGATATTTTGACGTAACTTGTCAAATAACCGAGTTATTAACTGTCAAAGCGAAAAGTGTCAAAAGGGTCAAAATCGCTGTTTTGGTCTGGTAAGCTCAGTTTTGACGCCCTCTAGCGCCCAAACCAGTAAAGAAAATGTCACAAAAAATCATATTTTTGAAAACCTCCTAGTCTGGACTATCTTTTACCTTCTATGACATTTTGACGTAACTTGTCAAATAACCGAGTTATGAACTGTCAAACCGAACACTGTCAAAATAGTCAAAAGACGTTTGCGCTGTTGCCAAACCAATTAAACACGTTTAAATCAGTACCAGAGAAGAATTTGCCATTTTTTCGATTCGATACCGTTACGAGCCGGTATTTTACCATAAAAACGATTTAAAAAATATTAAAAACGCAAATTGTTTCGCCCAGAAAAGGGTGCAAAAAAAAGGGGTATTAAATCATTATGTATAGGGAAAACAGGGGATTAAGTGACAACGTCGCTCTATTTTTTTCAAATTAAGGGCTTAGTGGACCAAAATGAGTTTGTTTCGAAAAAAAAATCATTAAATTTTACATCAATTTCGTCTCGGTATTTAATTAGTTGCGCATATTAAACAGTGGCTTAGAAAGTATTCAGGGGGGGGAGGGAGGGGGATGGTGTAAACGCAGACAGTTCCGTTCCTGACGAACCGATCTGGCCGAAACTGCGTTTGCTAATACCCCACACTTTACTCTACTTCTGGTGAAAATTTCAGATTTTTTCCTCACTCGGTTTATACAGGGTGAGTGTTTGAATTTGTTGATTACCGAAAGTGGGGGAATGTGCGCACTTCCCACTTTAACACCCAAATAACTCGGTTATTTTAACAGCTACAGGGTGGTTCAAAATACCAGTTTGTAGCCCTTGAAATTCTCTTTTGACCACCCTGTATAGAGATTTTCCGTAAAATGTCAAATAAGTGAGTTATTTAATGTTGAAGCGAAGAATGTCAAATAGGGTCAATTGGTCGGGAAAGTTCAATTTTAACGCCCTCTAGCGGCCAAACAAGCGAAGAAAATGTCACAAAAAGTCATATTTTTGGAAACCCCATAGTCTGGACTATCTTTTCCCTTCCCGGGCATTTTGCGGTAACTTGTCAAATAACCGAGTTATTAACTGTCAAAGTGAAAAGTGTCAAAATTGCTGTTTTGGTCTGGAAAGCTGTCTGGATTTGACCGAATCCAAATAACTCGGTTGTTTTTGACAGATTTGACAGTTGTGACAGATGCTACGTATTCAGGATGCTGTTTGACAGCAGTCACGTGCAGCGCAACTGTCAAAATCGCCTCCATCGAGCTGTAAAGTGGTATTTTGTTTGTTTCACTACAATTTCGGTAAAACGCTCATTTAAATTGTATTTTATAGTTTTATGGTTGACAGGTTTGACAGTTGTGACACTGCTGAGTATTTGGGATGTCGTTTGACAGCTGTCAATGCAGCTCAACTGTCAAAATCGCATCCATCGAGCTGTAAAGTGGTATTTTGTTTGTTTTACTACAATTTAGGTAAAACACTCATTTAAATTGTATTTTATAGGTTTATGGTTGACAGATTTGACAGTTGTGACACTTCTACGTAT
Source organism: Ips typographus (assembly GCF_016097725.1). NCBI lineage: Eukaryota > Metazoa > Arthropoda > Insecta > Coleoptera > Curculionidae > Ips > Ips typographus. The sequence goes on from NC_138433.1 coordinate 3,165,986, forward strand.
TTGGGATGTTGTTTGACAGCTGTCACGTGCAGCACAACTGTCAAAATCGCATCCATAAAGCTGTAAAGTGGTATTTTGTTTGTTTTACTACAATTTTGGTAAAACGCTCATTTAAATTGTGTTTTATAGTTTTATGGTTGACAGTTTTGACAGTTGTCACTCATTGGGACAGTTGGGATGTTGTTTGACACTTTACAATCTGACAATTACGTCAAAACTGTCAAAAACTTTTTCCGTTGAGCTATAAAGTGCATTTTAAGTTTGAGTAACAGAAAAATCAAAATTTTTACTTTGACAGCTCTTTTGAGGCTCAATTTGACAGTTTTGACGTAACTGACAGATGTCACGTGACACCGTGACACGTCACAACTGTCAAAAAACCGCTCCCATGAAGCTATAAAGTGCATTTTAGCGTTGGTGGAAAACGACGGTAGGCTGATGCAATATACCAGTCGAATATGTTTTTCTGTATTTAGAAATTTAGTTTTAAATTTTTTTACGGTCAAACGGTAAAAAATGTTATATTTTCTAAAAGTTGCATGCACAGTAAAAATTTGACACTCCTAACTCAAACCGTTTTCGAGATATTCGAGAAAATGTCTGAAAAACATTAATCCACTTTGGCGCCTTCTAGCGGCCAAACGGGGCAACGTAGCCGCGCCCGCTTAACGTCACGTGATAGCCCCATTCATTAGCTTTCTTTTGTTATACGGTGCGTTTATACAGAGTGTTTGAAATAAATGAGTTATTAACGATTTAAGGGGAGAATGCACTGAAAATTAGCCCAAAATGACTGGTTCTCTTGGCCTACTACATTAAGTGCCGCCATATTGGATTTTAACCTGTCAAAATTGCTATTTTGAGTAATTTTGATATGAGGAACACGAATCTGATGTTTATTTTGGTCCAAAGGGCACCGTTTCGGAACTAACCTAAAAAAAATGGCATTTTTGTTATTTTTTGACAGTTTTCCGGGCGTGGCACCTTTAAAAAATGACATTTTGACAAATGACACTTTACGTCACGTTTTTACCATTCTGCCAAAGGCATTTAGGCAGTGAAAATGAAATTTCAAAATTCAAATTTTTTTCCGAAAATTTGACGGGGAGGACCCCTTGAAAAATGTCAAGAAAACTAGTTTTTGATTTTTCCCCGCCAAACAGTACGTTTTTGGAAAAAAGTGTATATTAAGGAAAAGTTGCGTTTTACTGCGGAGCATCCATGGTAATAATTTGACACCTTTAACTTACTCAGTTTCTGAGATATTTACAAAAATGTTGCTTAAAAAATAATCAATTTTGATGCCCTCTAGCGGCCAAACGGGGCAACGTAGCCGCGCCCGCTTAACGTCACGTGATAGCCCCATTCACTAGCTATCTACGATCATCTGACGTGTTTTTACAGAAAGTTTGAAATAAGCGAGTTATGGACGATTTTTGGGAAAAGTGCACTGAAATTTTGTCGAAATCAAGCTTTTTCCTGGCCTACTATACTGACCGCGGCCATATTGGATTTCAACCTGTCAAAATGACTTTTTCTACTAAACTTGACCTGAGGAACGTGAATTTAATGTCGGTTTTGCTCTAACTACCGCCATTACGTCACAACTGTCAAAAAAACCGCTCCCATGAAGCTATAAGTCCATTTTAGCGTTAGTGGAAACCAAAACGACGGTAGGCTGATGCAATATGCCAGTCGAATGTGTTTTTCTGCATTTTGAAACTGGATTTCATCATTTTGAGGGTAATTATTCGACTATTTCAGCAATTTTTAGTATAAAATCTCAATAATTCAGGAATTTCATTCTGTGTCGTATTTTTCTGTATTTAGAAATTTTTGTTTTTAATTTTTCACGGTCAAACGGTAAGTTTTACGAAAAAAGGTTAGGTTTTCTAAAAGTTGCAGTCAGATGAGGTGAATACACAGTAAAATTTTGCCGCTCCTACCTCAAACCGTTTTTGAGATATTCGAGAAAATGTCCGAAAAAAGTTTGTCAACTTTGACGCCCTCTGGCGGCCAAACGGGGCAACTTAACCGCGCCCGCTCAACGTCACGTGATAGCCCCATTCATTAGCTTTATTTCGTTATACGGGGTGTTTAGACAGAATGTTTGAAATAAATGAGTTATTAACGATTTTATGGGAGAATTCACTGAAAATTAGCCCAAATATGTAATTTTTACACCAAGTTATGAAAGTGTGATTTTGACAGTTGCCACTTTGACAGCCAATAACTCGGTTATTTTGACAGTTAGAAAGGTCTAGTTTGGACCACTGTGTAGCTATTGAAATCCTCTTTTGACCACCCTGTATAGTATTTTTTCCTAAAATGTTAAATAACCGAGTTATTTTCACACAAAAGTTATTGAAGTGTGAACGTGACAGTTTCCACTTTGACAGCCAATAACTCGGCTATTTTGACAGCTAGAGAGGTCTAGTTTGGACCAGTTTAAAGCCCTCGAAGTCCCCTATCGACCACCGGGTATACGTGGTCGCTGTCACGTGATTTTACCCGCAATTTTCACAAATTTAGTCGCTCGCGCAATTATACCAAAAACCGACTGGGACGGAAAAAAGCGATTTTTTCAATTCGGCAACCAACAACAGTTCGTCAATTCCCTGTTGGGCTATCAGGGAGAGGAAATTCAGGCCGCGTTTGAATAATTAGCTCCTGCCTCGACCGTTTTTATTTCACAAATAAATTATGGACCTTCCCCTCCCCCTTACTTCAGCCCCCCCTTCCCCTACATTCGGTCCCCTTTTACACCCCCCCCCGCCCCCCCTCATATGCACGTCGCTGGCCTCTGGCGGAGATAATTTCCCTCAATGCAAAAAAATTTGCATTTTAAATTTTCCTGTTTATTGCACGACTATGTATAGGTTGAGGGGGTTGTTTGACAAAAATTTGGACACTTTCGGTTTTTGACAATTTTTCGCGGCCGCACGGTGCATAGTAGGCCGAACGCGTACATAACCTAAAAGTTGCGTGTCGCCGAGCTGCGTGCGTGGTGAAAATTTCAAATTTCTATCTCTTACCGTTTTCGAGATACGGAGGAAAAACCGCTGAACTACCGCGGGTGTCAAAGTCAACCGAATTGCCACTTTATAGCTTTATGAGTGCCATTTTGACAGTTGTCACATTTGATTCGTTTGTTTTTCACGTATTTTAAACTGTCATCAAAGTGACAACTGTCAAAATCGGTACAATAAAGCTATAAAACAACAAAACAGACTTTAAAAAATGTAAATGTGTAAAGGTCAACTGAATTGCACTTTATAGCTTTATGAGTGACATTTTGACAGTTGTCACATTTGATTCGTTTGTTTTACACGCATTTTGAACTGTCATTAAAGTGACAACTGTCAAAATCACTCCCATGAAGCTATAAAACAACAAAACAGACTTCAAAAATTGTAAATGTGTAAAGGTTAACTGAGTTGCACTTTATAGCTTTATGAGTGACATTTTGACAGTTGTCACATTTGGTTCGTTTGTTTTTCACGTATTTTGAACTGACATAAAAGTGACAACTGTCAAAATCGGTACAATAAAGCTATAAAACAACAAAACAGACTTTAAAAAATGTAAATGTGTAAAAGTCAATTGAATTGCACTTTATAGCTTTATGAGTGACATTTTGACAGCTGTGATATTTAGGCAGTATGTTTTCCACGTATTTTAAACTGTCATAAAGGTGACAACTGTCAAAATCGGTACAATAAAGCTATAAAACAACAAAACACACTTTAAAAAATGTAAATGTGTAAAGGTCAACTGAATTGCACTTTATAGCTTTATGAGTGACATTTTGACAGTTGTCACATTTGATTCGTTTGTTTTCCACGTATTTTAAACTGTCATAAACGTGACAACTGTCAAAATCGGTACAATAAAGCTATAAAACAACAAAACAGACTTTAAAAAATGTAAATGTGTAAAGGTCAACTGAATTGCACTTTATAGCTTTATGAGTGATATTTTGACAGTTGTCACATTTGATTCGTTTGTTTTTCACGTATTTTAAACTGTCATCAAAGTGACAACTGTCAAAATCCGTACAATAAAGCTATAAAACAACAAAATACATTTTAAAAATTGTAAATGTTTACAGGTCAACTGAATTGCACTTTATAGGTTTATGAGTGACATTTTGACAGTTGTCACATTTGATTCGTTTGTTTTTCACGTATTTTAAACTGTCATCAAAGTGACAACTGTCAAAATCCGTACAATAAAGCTATAAAACAACAAAACACACTTTAAAAAATGTAAATGTGTAAAGGTCAACTGAATTGCACTTTATAGCTTTATGAGTGCCATTTTGACAGTTGTCACATTTGGTTCGTTTGTTTTTCACGTATTTTGAACTGACATAATAGTGACAACTGTCAAAATCGGTACAATAAAGCTGTAAAGCAACAAAACACACTTTAAAAATTGCAAATGTGTAAAGGTAAACTGAATTGCACTTTATAGCTTTATGAGTGACATTTTGACAGTTGTCACATTTGATTCGTTTGTTTTTCACGTATTTTAAACTGTCATCAAAGTGACAACTGTCAAAATCCGTACAATAAAGCTATAAAACAACAAAATACATTTTAAAAATTGTAAATGTTTACAGGTCAACTGAATTGCACTTTATAGGTTTATGAGTGACATTTTGACAGTTGTCACATTTGATTCGTTTGTTTTTCACGTATTTTAAACTGTCATCAAAGTGACAACTGTCAAAATCCGTACAATAAAGCTATAAAACAACAAAACACACTTTAAAAAATGTAAATGTGTAAAGGTCAACTGAATTGCACTTTATAGCTTTATGAGTGACATTTTGACAGTTGTCACATTTGGTTCGTTTGTTTTTCACGTATTTTGAACTGACATAATAGTGACAACTGTCAAAATCGGTACAATAAAGCTGTAAAGCAACAAAACACACTTTAAAAATTGCAAATGTGTAAAGGTAAACTGAATTGCACTTTATAGCTTTATTAGTGACATTTTGACAGTTGTGACATTTGATTCGTTTGTTTTCCACGTATTTTAAACTGTCATAAACGTGACAACTGTCAAAATCGGTACAATAAAGCTATAAAACAACAAAACACACTTTAAAAAATGTAAATGTGTAAAGGTCAACTGAATTGCACTTTATAGCTTTATGAGTGACATTTTGACAGTTGTCACATTTGATTCGTTTGTTTTCCACGTATTTTAAACTGTCATAAACGTGACAACTGTCAAAATCGGTACAATAAAGCTATAAAACAACAAAACAGACTTTAAAAAATGTAAATGTGTAAAGGTCAACTGAATTGCACTTTATAGCTTTATGAGTGATATTTTGACAGTTGTCACATTTGATTCGTTTGTTTTTCACGTATTTTAAACTGTCATCAAAGTGACAACTGTCAAAATCCGTACAATAAAGCTATAAAACAACAAAATACATTTTAAAAATTGTAAATGTTTACAGGTCAACTGAATTGCACTTTATAGCTTTATGAGTGACATTTTGACAGTTGTCACATTTGATTCGTTTGTTTTTCACGTATTTCGAACTGTCATCAAAGTGACAACTGTCAAAATCGGTACAATAAAGCTATAAAACAACATAACAGACTTTAAAAAATGTAAATGTGTAAAGGTCAACTGAATTGCACTTTATAGCTTTATGAGTGCCATTTTGACAGTTGTCACATTTGGTTCGTTTGTTTTTCACGTATTTTGAACTGACATAATAGTGACAACTGTCAAAATCGGTACAATAAAGCTGTAAAGCAACAAAACACACTTTAAAAATTGCAAATGTGTAAAGGTAAACTGAATTGCACTTTATAGCTTTATTAGTGACATTTTGACAGTTGTGACATTTGATTCGTTTGTTTTCCACGTATTTTAAACTGTCATCAAAGTGACAACTGTCAAAATCCGTACAATAAAGCTATAAAACAACAAAACACACTTTAAAAAATGTAAATGTGTAAAGGTCAACTGAATTGCACTTTATAGCTTTATGAGTGACATTTTGACAGTTGTCACATTTGGTTCGTTTGTTTTTCACGTATTTTGAACTGACATAATAGTGACAACTGTCAAAATCGGTACAATAAAGCTGTAAAGCAACAAAACACACTTTAAAAATTGCAAATGTGTAAAGGTAAACTGAATTGCACTTTATAGCTTTATTAGTGACATTTTGACAGTTGTGACATTTGATTCGTTTGTTTTCCACGTATTTTAAACTGTCATAAACGTGACAACTGTCAAAATCGGTACAATAAAGCTATAAAACAACAAAACACACTTTAAAAAATGTAAATGTGTAAAGGTCAACTGAATTGCACTTTATAGCTTTATGAGTGACATTTTGACAGTTGTCACATTTGATTCGTTTGTTTTCCACGTATTTTAAACTGTCATAAACGTGACAACTGTCAAAATCGGTACAATAAAGCTATAAAACAACAAAACAGACTTTAAAAAATGTAAATGTGTAAAGGTCAACTGAATTGCACTTTATAGCTTTATGAGTGATATTTTGACAGTTGTCACATTTGATTCGTTTGTTTTTCACGTATTTTAAACTGTCATCAAAGTGACAACTGTCAAAATCCGTACAATAAAGCTATAAAACAACAAAATACATTTTAAAAATTGTAAATGTTTACAGGTCAACTGAATTGCACTTTATAGCTTTATGAGTGACATTTTGACAGTTGTCACATTTGATTCGTTTGTTTTTCACGTATTTCGAACTGTCATCAAAGTGACAACTGTCAAAATCGGTACAATAAAGCTATAAAACAACATAACAGACTTTAAAAAATGTAAATGTGTAAAGGTCAACTGAATTGCACTTTATAGCTTTATGAGTGCCATTTTGACAGTTGTCACATTTGGTTCGTTTGTTTTTCACGTATTTTGAACTGACATAATAGTGACAACTGTCAAAATCGGTACAATAAAGCTGTAAAGCAACAAAACACACTTTAAAAATTGCAAATGTGTAAAGGTAAACTGAATTGCACTTTATAGCTTTATTAGTGACATTTTGACAGTTGTGACATTTGATTCGTTTGTTTTCCACGTATTTTAAACTGTCATAAACGTGACAACTGTCAAAATCGGTACAATAAAGCTATAAAACAACAAAACACACTTTAAAAAATGTAAATGTGTAAAGGTCAACTGAATTGCACTTTATAGCTTTATGAGTGACATTTTGACAGCTGTCACATTTGATTCGTTTGTTTTACACGTATTTTGAACTGTCATCAAAGTGACAACTGTCAAAATCGGTACAATAAAGCTATAAAGCAACAAAACACACTTTTAAAAATGTAAATGTGTGAAGGTCAACTGAATTGCACTTTATAGCTTTATGAGTGACATTTTGACAGTTGTCACATTTGATTCGTTTGTTTTACACGTATTTTGAACTGTCATCAATGTGACAACTGTCAAAATCGGTACAATAAAGCTATAAAACAACAAAACAGACTTTAAAAAATGTAAATGTGTAAGTGTCAACTGAATTGCACTTTATAGCTTTATGAGTGACATTTTGACAGCTGTCACATTTGATTCGTTTGTTTTACACGTATTTTGAACTGTCATCAAAGTGACAACTGTCAAAATCGGTACAATAAAGCTATAAAGCAACAAAACACACTTTTAAAAATGTAAATGTGTGAAGGTCAACTGAATTGCACTTTATAGCTTTATGAGTGACATTTTGACAGTTGTCACATTTGATTCGTTTGTTTTACACGTATTTTGAACTGTCATCAATGTGACAACTGTCAAAATCGGTACAATAAAGCTATAAAACAACAAAACAGACTTTAAAAAATGTAAATGTGTAAGTGTCAACTGAATTGCACTTTATAGCTTTATGAGTGACATTTTGACAGCTGTCACATTTGATTCGTTTGTTTTACACGTATTTTGAACTGTCATCAAAGTGACAACTGTCAAAATCGGTACAATAAAGCTATAAAGCAACAAAACACACTTTTAAAAATGTAAATGTGTGAAGGTCAACTGAATTGCACTTTATAGCTTTATGAGTGACATTTTGACAGTTGTCACATTTGGTTCGTTTGTTTTTCACATATTTTAAACTGTCATAAACGTGACAACTGTCAAAATCTGTCTCAGAAATGAAAACAACAAAATATACTTGACAGAAAAGTAAATTCGAACAAAATGTCAAATTTGCCGCTCAATATCTCAGAAACTACTAATTTTAGCGAAAAATGTCTAACTTGCAAAAAGTTTCCTATTGGTCCGTACAGCCACGTGACCAAGTTTGACTTTGACAACTTTGACAATTCGTGACGTATGCATTAAAACGTCACTGCATGACTGTGACTAACTTAACTCAAACAAAATGTCAATTTTCTGGTCGATATATCAGAAACTAGTAATTTTAGCGAAAAATGCCTAACTTGCAAAAAGTTTCCTAGTGGGCCATTCAGTCACGTGACCGATTGGATTTGTGACATTTCTGACAGCTGACAGTCGAGATCGTCATTTTTCCGGGTCGACTCGCCCGGCAACTGTTCGGCGTTTGGCTGGTCGCGGGAGGCCGCGGAAAAAAAGTGAATTTTTCTATCAATACCATTATCGACCAATCAGAATGCGGCAAATCGACTCGTTGGGCGTGCACAATTCGAATATAAAACCTTAATTAATATTTTAGGCATTTTATTTCGTATGCAAAAATAATAAAAAAAATATATACGCGCCTCGCATTATATTCGCCGTTTTTTTTTTCCTATATTTTGCATGTAAAATCCATTAATTTTTATTCGGAAACTGACTGAAAAAAAAAAAAACTAAATCTCTTTAATTATTCCATTAATAAAAAACGAGGCATTTGGGAGAAAAATTCCGATATCAAATTGTATTTTTCGTTGTTAAATTAATAATTTACAAAGAAAAATCGAATTTTTTCATGAATTTGGTGTAGTTTTCGTCATTTTACCAGTTTCGGTGCGATCGGTTCATCGGGAACCTGTGTATTTTGCCTCGTAAATGAAACAATTTTTTTTTGGTTTTATTGGAAAATCCACCCTGTATGATGAAATGGTGCCACTTAGAGCAAAACGAATACGAAATTTGGGTTTTTCAGACTGAAATTAATCAAAATGGCCACTTTGGCAGGTTGAAATCCAATATGGCCGCGGTCGGTATAGTAGGCCAGGAAAAAGCTTGATTTCGACAAAATTTCGGTGCACTTTTCCAAAAAATCGTCCGTAACTCGCTTATTTCAAACTTTCTGTAAAAACACGTCAGGTGATCGTAGATAGCTAATGAATGGGGCTATCACGTGACGTTGAGCGGGCGTGGCTAGGTTGCCTCGTTTGGCCACTAGAGGGCGTCAAAGTTGATTAACTTTTTTCGGACACTTTCCTAAATATCTCCAACACGATTCGAGTTGGGCGTTTGAGATTAATAATACCAAAAACTGTTGAAATAGTCGCATAATTACTCTTAAAATGATGAAATCCAGTTTTAAAATGTAGAAAAACACATTCGACTGGCATATTGCATCAGCCTACCGTCGTTTAGGTTTCCACTAACGGTAAAATGGACTTATAGCTTCATGGGAGCGATTTTTTGACAGTTGCGACGTAATGGCGGTAGTTAGAGCAAAACCGACATTAAATTCGTGTTCCCCAGGTCAAGTTTAGTAGAAAAAGTCATTTTGACAGGTTGAAATCCAATATGGCCGCGGTCGGTATAGTAGGCCAGTTAAAAGCTTGATTTCGACAAAATTTCAGTGCACTTTTCCAAAAAATCGTCCATAACTCGCTTATTTCAAACTTTCTCTAAAAACATGTCAGATGATCGTAGATAGCTAGTGAATGGGGCTATCACGTGACGTTGAGCGGGCGCGGCTAGGTTGTTCCGTTTGGCCGCTAGGAGGCGTTAAAGTTGATAATTTTTTAAGCAACATTTTTGTAAATATCTCAGAAACTGCCTAAGCTAGAGAGGTCAAATTTTTACCATAGATGCTCCGCAGTAAAACGCAACTTTTCCTTAATATAAACTTTTTTCCAAAAACGTACTGTTTGGCGGGGAAAAATCAAAAACTAGTTTTCTTGACATTTTTCTAGGGGTCTCCCCGTCAAATTTTCGGAAAAAAATTTGAATTTTGAAAATTCATTTTGACTGCCTAAATTCCTTTGGCAGAATGGTAAAAACGTGACGTAAAGTGTCATTTGTCAAAATGTCATTTTTTAAGGGAGCCACGCCCGGAAAACTGTCAAAAAATAACAAAAATGTCATATTTTTTAGGTTATGTCCGAAACGGTGCCTTTAAAAGCAAAATAAACATCAGATTCGTGTTCCTCATATCAAAATTAATCAAAATAGCAATTTTGACAGGTTGAAATCCAATATGGCGGCACTTAATGTAGTAGGCCTAGAGAACCAGTCATTTTGGTCTAATTTTCAGTGCATTCTCCCCTTAAATCGTTAATAACTCATTTATTTCAAACACTCTGTATAAACACCCCGTATAACAAAAGAAAGCGAATGAATGGGGCTATCACGTGACGTTAAGCGGGCGCGGCTAAGTTTCCCCGTTTGGCCGCTAGAAGGCGCCAAAGTGGATTAATGTGACATTTTCTCGAATATCTCGAAAACGGTTTGAGTTAGGAGTGTCAAATTTTTACTGTGCATGCAACTTTTAGAAAATATAACATTTTTTACTGTAGAACTTACCGTTTGACCGTGAAAAATTTAAAACTAAATTTCTAAAGACAGAAAAACAGATTCGACTGGTATATTGCATCAGCCTACCGTCGTTTTGGTTTCCACTAACGCTAAAATGCACTTTATAGCTTCATGGGAGCGGTTTTTTGACAGTTGTGACGTAGGCATCATGGCGCACAGTGTCCTGGTGTCACGTGACATCTGTCAGTTACGTCAAAACTGCCAAATTGTGCGTCAAAAGAGCTATCAATGTAGAAACTTGGATTTTTCGTTACTCAAAGTAAAATGCAATTTATAGGTTCATGGGAGCGGTTTTTTGACAGTTTTGCCGCTGATATCTGATTAGAAATTTTTGACAGTAACTGAGTGAAATTTGACAGCTGTCACTTGTCTACAACTGTCAAAAATTGCCTTTTACAGCTGTTTTCACATAAATATCAACAAATCACACACTGGGAACGTTTAATGGACGATATCTCGGAAACTGCTTGGCCGATCAAGTTGAAATTTTTGACAGCTGTCAGTCTAACCTTTGATAGGAACTGAGTGAAATTTGACAGCTGTCACTTGTCTACAACTGTCAAAAATTGTCTTTTACAGCTGTTTTCACGTAAATACCAACAAATCGCACACTGGGAACGTTTAATGGACGATATCTCGAAAACTGCTTTGCCGATCAAGTTGAAATTTTGACAGCTGTCAAAACCGAACCTTTGACAGTAACTGAGTGTAATTTGACAGCTGTCACTTGTCTGGAACTGTCAAAAATTGTCTTTTACAGTTGTTTTTACATAAATATCAACAATTAACAGACTGGGAACGTTTAATGGACGATATCTCGGAAACTGCTTGGCCAGTCAAGTTGAAATTTTTGACAGCTGTCAACCTAACCTTTGACAGTAATTGAGTGAAATTTGACAGCTGTCACTTGTCTACAACTGTCAAAAATTGCCTTTTACAGCTGTTTTCACATAAATATCAACAAATCACGCACTGGGAACGTTTAATCGATGATATCTCGAAAACTGCTTGGCCGATCAAGTTGAAATTTTTGACAGCTGTCACTTGTCTACAACTGTCAAAAATTGTCTTTTACAGTTGTTTTTACATAAATATCAACAATTAACAGACTGGGAACGTTTAATGGACGATATCTCGGAAACTACTTGGCCGATCAAGTTGAGATTTGTGACAGCTGTCAATCTAACCTTTGACAGTAACTGAGTGAAATTTGACAGCTGTCACTTGTCTACAACTGTCAAAAATTGTCTTTTACAGCTGTTTTCACAAAAATATCAACAAATCACACACTGGGAACGTTTAATCGATGATATCTCAAAAACTGCTTGGCCGATCAAGTTGACATTTTTGACAGCTGTCAAAACCAAACCTTTGACAGTAACTGAGTGAAATTTGACAGCTGTCACTTGTCTACAACTGTCAAAAATTGTCTTTTACAGCTGTTTTCACAAAAATATCAACAAATCACACACTGGGAACGTTTAATGGACGATATCTCGAAAACTGCTTGGCCGATCAAGTTGAAATTTTTGACAGCTGTCAATCTAACCTTTGGCAGTAACTGAGTGTAATTTGACAGCTGTCACTTGGTTACAACTGTCAAAAATTGTCTTTTACAGCGGTTTTCACGTAAATACCAACAAATCGCACACTGGGAACGTTTAATGGACGATATCTCGAAAACTGCTTGGTCGATCAAGTTGAAATTTTTGACAGCTGTCAATCTAACCTTTGGCAGTAACTGAGTGTAATTTGACAGCTGTCACTTGTCTACAACAGTCAAAAATTGTCTTTTACAGTTGTTTTCACGTAAATATCAACAAATCACACACTGGGAACGTTTAATGGACGATATCTCGGAAACTACTTGGCCGATCAAGTTGAAATTTTTGACAGCTGTCAAAACCAAACCTTTGACAGGAACTGAGTGAAATTTTACAGCTGTCACTTGCCTACAACTGTCAAAAATTGTCTTTTACAGCTGTTTTCACGTAAATATCAACAAATCGCACACTGGGAACGTTTAATGGACGATATCTCGGAAACTGCTTGGCCGATCAAGTTGAAATTTTTGACAGCTGTCAAAACCAAACCTTTGACAGGAACTGAGTGAAATTTGACAGCTGTCACTTGCCTACAACTGTCAAAAATTGTCTTTTACAGCTGTTTTCACATAAATATCAACAAATCACACACTGGGAACGTTTAATGGACGATATCTCGAAAACTGCTTGGCCGATCAAGTTGAAATTTTTGACAGCTGTCAATCTAACCTTTGACAGTAACTGAGTGAAATTTGACAGCTGTCACTTGTCTACAACTGTCAAAAATAATTGTCTTTTACAGTTGTTTTCACGTAAATATCAACAAATCACACACTGGGAACGTTTAATGGACGATATCTCGAAAACTGCTTGGCCGATCAAGTTGAAATTTTTGACAGCTGTCAAAACCAAACCTTTGACAGTAAATGAGTGAAATTTGACAGCTGTCACTTGTCTACAACTGTCACTAAAAAATGTTTAAAACATTTTAGTCAAGTTTAATTGAATGACAGTTTTTGGCCATTTTTCTGGTGTTTTGACCACTGTGCCGTTGCGAAATCTCCACTTTTCCGTCATTTCGAGACCGGTTCGACAATCCTAGATTAAATTACGTTAGCGACGTGATCTGGAAATGTCACCCGGTGTAAATATACAGGGTAATGAAAAATTACGATTATTGCTATTTAATTTAAATATCGATCGAACCGAAAACAACTTAATATTGATCGAGGTACGCAGACTGAAATGGAAAGGTGCGGACCACGCCCTGAACCAGAATCGACCCGCTGGTACAGTGGGAATCGAAGCAAATTGCGATGACGTCACGCTCCACAACCATAACCGCAAATAACTCGGTTATTGGACACCCGCCGTAAACCATACATAGGGTGGTTGAAAGAGGATTAAAAGGGCTACAAATTGATATATTGCGCCACCCTGTAACTGTCAAATTAACCGAGTTATGAGCTGTCAAAGTGAAAACTGTCAAAAAATGTGTACGAGGAACTTTGACGCCCTCTAGCGGCGTTATTTGTACTTAAACCGCACGATTTTAGGACATTTTTGGAAAGCCTGAAATCTGCTCTACAAAACTGTTTATTTGTCATTTTGACGTATCTGTCAAAGTAACCAAGCTACAGCCAGTTGAAGCGAGCGGGCAACATGTTTAAATTTGAGGTTTTTCCAAAAAATGTACTAGCAACTTTGACGCCCTCTAGCTGCGTTATTTGTACTAAAACCGCATGATTTTAGGACATTTTTGGAAAGATTGAAATCTTTTCTACAAAACTGTTTATTTGTCATTTTGACGTATCTGTCAAACTAACCAAACTACAGCCAGTTGAATTGAGGTTTTTCCAAAAAATGTACTAGGAATTTTGACGCCCTCTACAGGCGTTATTTGTACTTAAACCACATGATTTTTACACATTTTCGGAAAGCTTGAAATCTGCTCTATAAAACTGTTTATTTGTCATTTTGACGTATCTGTCACACTAACCGATCTACAGCCAGTTGAAGCGAGCGGGCAACATGTTTAAATTTGAGGTTTTTCCAAAAAATGTACGAGCAACTTTGACGCCCTCTAGCGGCGTTTTTTGTACTTAAACCGCATGATTTTAGGACATTTTTGGAAAGCTTGAAATCTTTTCTACAAAACTGTTTATTTGTCATTTTGACGTATCTGTCAAACTAACCAAACTACAGCCAGTTGAAGCAAGCTGGCAACATGTTTAAATTTGAGGTTTTTCCAAAAAATGTACGAGCAACTTTGACGCCCTCTAGCGGCGTTATTCGTAACGAAACCACATGATTTTAGGACATTTTTGGAAAGCCTGAAATCTGCTCTACAAAACTGTTTATTTGTCATTTTGACGTATCTGTCAAAATAACCGATCTACAGCCAGTTGAAGCGAGCTGGCAACATGTTTAAATTTGAGGTTTTTCCAAAAAATGTACGAGCAAGTTTGACGCCCTCTAGCGGCGTTATTTGCACTTAAACCACATGATTTTAGGAAATTTTTGGAAAGCTTGAAATCTGCTCTATAAAACTGTTTATTTGTCATTTTCACGTATCTGTCAAACTAACCAAACTACAGCCTGTTGAAGTGAGCTGGCAACATGTTTAAATTTGAGGTTTTTCCAAAAAATGTACGAGTAAGTTTGACGCCCTCTAGCGGCGTTATTTGTACCTCAACCATACGATTTTAGGACATTTTTGGAAAGCTTGAAATCTGCTCTACAAAACTGTTTATTTGTCATTTTGACGTAAATGTCAAAGTAACCGAGTTACAGCCAGTTGAAGTGAGGTGACAAGATGTTTAAATTTGAGGTTTTTCCAAAAAATGTACGAGCAACTTTGACGCCCTCTAGCGGCGTTATTTGTACCTCAACCACACGATTTTAGGACATTTTTGGAAAGCTTGAAATCTTCTCTACAAAACTGTTTATTTGTCATTTTGACGTATCTGTCAAACTAACCGATCTACAGCCAGTTGAAGCGAGCTGGCAACATGTTTAAATTTGAGATTTTTCCAGAAAATGTACGAGCAACTTTGACGCCCTCTAGCGGCGTTATTTGTACTTAAACCGCATGATTTTAGGACATTTTTGGAAAGCTTGAAATCTGCTCTACAAAACTGTTTATTTGTCATTTTGACGTATCTGTCAAACTAACCAAACTACAGCCTGTTGAAGTGAGCTGGCAACATGTTTAAATTTGAGGTTTTTCCAAAAAATGTACGAGTAAGTTTGACGCCCTCTAGCGGCGTTATTTGTACCTCAACCATACGATTTTAGGACATTTTTGGAAAGCCTGAAATCTGCTCTACAAAACTGTTTATTTGTCATTTTGGCGTATCTGTCAAAGTAACCGAGCTACAGCCAGTTGAAGAGAGCTGGCAACATGTTTAAATTTGACATTTTTCTAAAAAAAGTACGAGCAAGTTTGACGCCCTCTAGCGGCGTTATTTCTACTTTAACCACATGATTTTAGGACATTTTTGAAAAGCTTGAAATCTGCTCTACAAAACTGTTTATTTGTCATTTTGACGTATCTGTCAAACTAACCAAACTACAGCCTGTTGAAGTGAGCTGGCAACATGTTTAAATTTGAGGTTTTTCCAAAAAATGTACGAGCAACTTTGACGCCCTCTAGCGGCGTTATTTGTACCTCAACCACACGATTTTAGGACATTTTTGGAAAGCTTGAAATCTGCTCTACAAAACTGTTTATTTGTCATTTTGACGTATCTGTCAAAGTAACCGAGCTACAGCCAGTTGAAGAGAGCTGGCAACATGTTTAAATTTGACATTTTTCCAAAAAATGTACTAGCAACTTTGACGCCCTCTTGCGGCGTTATTTGTACTTAAACCGCATGATTTTAGGACATTTTTGGAAAGCCTGAAATCTGCTCTACAAAACTGTTTATTTGTCATTTTGACGTATCTGTCACACTAACCGATCTACAGCCAGTTGAAGCGAGCGGGCAACATGTTTAAATTTGAGGTTTTTCCAAAAAATGTACGAGCAACTTTGACGCCCTCTAGCGGCGTTATTTGTACTTAAACCGCATGATTTTAGGACATTTTTGGAAAGCTTGAAATCTTTTCTACAAAACTGTTTATTTGTCATTTTGACGTATCTGTCAAACTAACCAAACTACAGCCAGTTGAAGCAAGCTGGCAACATGTTTAAATTTGAGGTTTTTCCAAAAAATGTACGAGCAACTTTGACGCCCTCTAGCGGCGTTATTCGTAACGAAACCACATGATTTTAGGACATTTTTGGAAAGCCTGAAATCTGCTCTACAAAACTGTTTATTTGTCATTTTGACGTATCTGTCAAAATAACCGATCTACAGCCAGTTGAAGCGAGCTGGCAACATGTTTAAATTTGAGGTTTTTCCAAAAAATGTACGAGCAAGTTTGACGCCCTCTAGCGGCGTTATTTGCACTTAAACCACATGATTTTAGGAAATTTTTGGAAAGCTTGAAATCTGCTCTATAAAACTGTTTATTTGTCATTTTGACGTATCTGTCAAAGTAACCGAGTTACAGCCAGTTGAAGTGAGGTGACAAGATGTTTAAATTTGAGGTTTTTCCAAAAAATGTACGAGCAACTTTGACGACCTCTAGCGGCGTTATTTGTACCTCAACCACACGATTTTAGGACATTTTTGGAAAGCTTGAAATCTTCTCTACAAAACTGTTTATTTGTCATTTTGACGTATCTGTCAAACTAACCGATCTACAGCCAGTTGAAGCGAGCTGGCAACATGTTTAAATTTGAGATTTTTCCAGAAAATGTACGAGCAACTTTGACGCCCTCTAGCGGCGTTATTTGTACTTAAAACACATGATTTTAGGACATTTTTGGAAAGCTTGTAATCTGCTCTATAAAACTGTTTATTTGTCATTTTGACGTAAATGTCAAAGTAACCGAGCTACAGCCAGTTGAAGTGAGCTGGCAACATGTTTAAATTTGAGGTTTTCCAAAAAATGTACTAGAAATTTGACGCCCTCTAGCGGCGTTATTCGTACTTAAACCCTATGATTTTAGGACATTTTTGAAAAGCCTGAAATCTGCTCTATAAAACAGTTTATTTGTCATTTTGACGTATCTGTCAAAGTAACCAAGCTACAGCCAGTTGAAGCGAGCGGGCAACATGTTTAAACTTGAGGTTTTTCCAAAAAATGTACGAGCAACTTTGACGCCCTCTAGCTGCGTTATTTGTACTAAAACCGCATGATTTTAGGACATTTTTGGAAAGCTTGAAATCTTCTCTACAAAACTGTTTATTTGTCATTTTGACGTATCTGTCAAAGTAACCGAGCTACAGCCAGTTGAAGAGAGCTGGCAACATGTTCAAATTTGAGATTTTTCCAAAAAATGTACGAGCAACTTTGACGCCCTCTAGCGGCGTTATTTGTACTGAAACCGCATGATTTTAGGACATTTTTGGAAAGCTTGAAATCTGCTCTATAAAACTTTTTATTTGTCATTTTGACGTATCTGTCAAACTAACCAAACTACAGCCTGTTGAAGTGAGCTGGCAACATGTTTAAATTTGAGGTTTTTCCAAAAAATGTACGAGTAAGTTTGACGCCCTCTAGCGGCGTTATTTGTACCTCAACCATACGATTTTAGGACATTTTTGGAAAGCCTGAAATCTGCTCTACAAAATTGTTTATCTGTCATTTTGACGTATCTGTCAAATTAACAAAATAAACCGTCAAATTAACAAAATAAACCGTGTTGGGAAGAATGTTTGAAATATTTAAATTGTACACTCTGTATCTTTGTTCCTGATGATCCGATCGCGACGAAACTTGGTTTGCGAGTAAAACGGACTTTCCGCTACAAATTCCGAGAATTTCCCATTTTTTAATTAAAAATAAAGATCTTATACAGAGTGTTTGGGCGTGGCTGGCCAGGTCAGCACATTAATAAGGCGGAATTAATTAATTACTAAATTATAAATAGCAATTTCAGCAAAATGGCGGTTGTACCCGTCGAAGGAGTTCCCTGAAGATGGCCCGCATACATAAATTAATACCGGGTGATCCGTTTTTGCGAACCAAACGATCGATTACCACTTAAAACCATAAAGTGAGGCTTCAAACGTCGGTAACTCGGTTATTTTGACAGATACGTCAAAATGACACATAAACTGACAGATAGAGCGGACTGTGGTCTTTCAGAAAGTATTTGGCGGAAAATGGCGTAACTGTCAGGATAACGCCGCTAGGGGGCGTCAAAGCTCAACCAATCAGTTGTAAAAGTCAAAATTTGTGTCAATTTAAAAAAGCCGTTGCTTCGATCAAGTTGACATTTTTGACATCTGTCAATCTGACATATGACAGTATTTGTGTCAATTTTGACAGCTGTCAAAGGCGCCACAGGAATTTTTTCAAAACAATTACTGTTCTAGAGCAAGTAATGTCAAATTGTCCCAGCATCTGGTATAAGTATCGATATCTCAGAAAGTGGTAGATTAGTTGGGCTAAAATTTTTGACAGTTGTCAACTGGACCTGTCAAAATATGTGTGCAAAATTTGGCAGCGGTCACTTTCCTACAACTCTGTCAAAAAAATGTCAAAAATTAACAAATTAAATTTAAACATGTTGCCAGCTCGCTTCAATTGGCTGTAGATCGGTTAGTATGACAGATACGTCAAAATGACAGATAAACAGTTTTGTAGAGCAGATTTCAAGCTTTCCAAAAATGTCCTAAAATCATATAATTTAAGTACAAATAACGCCGCTAGAGGGCGTCAAAGTTGCTCGTACATTTTTTGGAAAAATCTTAAATTTAAACATGTTGCCAGCTTGCTTCAACTGGCTGTAGCTCGGTTAGTTTGACAGATACGTCAAAATGACAAATAAACAGTTTTGTAGAGAAGATTTCAGGCTTTCCAAAAGTGTCCTAAAATCATGCAATTTAAGTACAAATAACGCCGCTAGAGGGCGTCAAAGTTGCTCGTACATTTTTTGGAAAAATCTTAAATTTAAACATGTTGCCAGCTTGCTTCAACTGGCTGTAACTCGGTTATTTTGACAGATACGTCAAAATGACAAATAAACAGTTTTGTAGAGCAAATTTCAAGCTTTCCAAAAATGTCCTAAAATCGTGTGGTTTAGGTACAAATAACGCCGCTAGAGGGCGTTAAAATTGCTAGTACATTTTTTGGAAACATCTAATTTTTTGACACAGTTTTTCGGCAATATCTCCCTAACGCGGCCCTTTAGGGCAAAAGCACCTGAATACAATCTTGTAGAGAATGAAATTCCCTACAACTTTCCCTAATTGCACTTTTCTCATATTCCTCCAAATAACCGAGTTACGCTCGATTGAACTTGTTCCAGTCGATTTTGTGTGGTAAACACCCCAAAAACCGGTTTTCTCGCAGTATTTGCGATTTATATTGCAATCTCGAAGGCAAAACCAACAGACGAGTCGAATCGACAGTTTTTCTGGCCAATTTTCGGTGATTTTTAATTTTTGTACGATTTTTCCAGGGGCAGGGGGGGTGTTCAGGGTAGGGGAAGGGGGGGTAAATTGCCTTCAATTTCGGAACGTTCTGACCGCACTTTGAAAATGAAACATCGAATGCGCCTTTTTCCCGCAAAAACGCATTAAAATCGAACAAAATCCAAATGAAAACTCGACCGCAACACCAAAACGAGAGCAAAATTGTCTTTTTTTTTGCCAAAACTGTCTTCCTCAGTCGATTTTTTTTAGGTTATCGAGTTGTTTTTCTGATCCAGTCGTGATTTCGGCCATTTTCGTCTAGTTTTTCTTGTCACGTGACTGTCTAGCTAAATAGTGTTCTAAAACCACGTGACAACTGTCAAAAACGTCAAACTGTACTCCAAAGTTGCAAAAATTTGGTTTTAGAACAGTTTTCCTGCAATTTTCGATGTAAAACGTGTTTCTGAGATTTATGACAGTTATTTTGACAGTAGTCACGTGACCGTCTAGCTAAATAGTGTTTTAGAACCACGTGACAACTGTCACTAACGTCAAAACTGTCAAATTGTGCTAAAAAATTGCAAAAATCTGGTTTTAGAACAGTTTTCCTGCAGTATTCGATGTAAAAGGTGTTTTTGGGATTTATGACAGTTATTTTGACAGTAGTCACGTGACCCTCTAGCTAAATAGTGTTTTAGAACCACGTGACAACTGTCACTAACGTCAAAACTGTCAAACTGTACTCACAAGTTGCAAAAATCTGGTTTAGAACAATTTTCCTGCAGTATTCGATGTAAAACGTGTTTTTGAGATTTATGACAGTTATTTTGACAGTAGTCACGTGACCTTCCAGCTAAATAGTGTTCTAAAACCACGTGACAACTGTCACTAACGTCAAAACTGTCAAATTGTGCTAAAAAATTGCAAAAATCTGGTTTTAGAACAGTTTTCCTGCAGTATTCGATTTAAAACGTGTTTTTGAGATTCATGACAGCTATTTTGACAGTAGTCACGTGACCGTTTAGCTAAATAGTGTTCTAAAACCACGTGACAACTGTCACAAACGTCAAAACTGTCAAATTGTGCTCCAAAGTTGCAAAAATCTGGTTTTAGAACAGTTTTCCTGCAGTATTCGATGTAAAACGTGTTTTTGGGATTTATGACAGTTATTTTGACAGTAGTCACGTGACCGTCAAGCTAAATAGTGTTCTAGAACCACGTGACAACTGTCACTAACGTCAAAACTGTCAAACTGTGCCCAAAAGTTGCAAAAATCTGAGTTTAGAACAGTTTTCTTGAAATATTCGATGTAAAACGTGTTTTTGGGATTTATGACAGTTTTTCTGACAGTAGTCACGTGACCTTCTAGCTAAATAGTGTTCTAAAATCACGTGACAACTGTCACTAACGTCAAAATTGTCAAATTGTGCTCAAAAGTTGCAAAAATTTGGTTTAGAACAGTTTTCTTGCAGTATTCGATGTAAAACGTGTTTTTGGGATTTATGACAGTTATTTTGACAGTAGTCACGTGACCGTCAAGCTAAATAGTGTTCTAGAACCACGTGACAACTGTCACAAACGTCAAAACTGTCAAATTGTGCTCAAAAGTTGCAAAAATCTGGTTTTAGAACAGTTTTCCTGCAGTATTCGATGTAAAACGTGTTTTTGGGATTTATGACAGTTATTTTGACAGTAGTCACGTGACCTTCTAGCTATATAGTGTTCTAAAACCACGTGACAACTGTCACAAACGTCAAAACTGTCAAATTGTGGTCCAAAGTTGCAAAAATCTGACCGTTTCAGAGATATTCGACTTTTTTGATTTTTTTTTGGAAATTTCCATCAAAATTTAAAAAATGTTGTATCTCCGTCATTTTTTTGGTTTAAGCGACCGTAAAAAGCTCAAAATGTTCATTTTAAACTGCTCTTTCTCCTCGTGCTAAGTGCAACACGATTAGACATATACAGGGTGTTCAAAAAACAGTTAAATTTTGAACTTAAGTTCTGCTTGTTGTGAGCGCGTTTACACAATACTAAATTGGTGTAAACCTAGCCAGTTGGGTGCAGAAAGTCATTCTGAACATTTTTGGTCCTTTACAAAATTTCCCTAACTCTAACCGTTTTCGAGATATTCGACTTTTTTCCCACTAATAACAGCGTTTTAAATCACCCTAAACCAGTTCAACCAATCGTAACTCGGTTATTAGGAAAAATATCAAAAAAGCGTAAATAAGCAAAGTTGTAGGGAATTTTACCCTGTACAAGAGTGCGTTAAAGCACTTTTGCCCTAAAGGGCCTCCTCAGGGAGATATTCTAGAAAAACCTGGTCAAATCGCGAAAAAAGTGCTGCAAAATCGTAGTTTCCTTTCCTCCCCACCAGGTGACGCCAGTCACAAGAGGGAAAAATTCAAAACTACTTTCCCGGGGTAGTTTTTTCCCCCCAACACGCCGGTAAGGTTAGATTTTCCATATCTCTTACCGTTTGCCCCAAAAAAAAAAAATTGTCAAGAAATAGGTAATTTTTGAAATTGTCCAGAAAACGGTTATTGTCTTTAATGGTAATTTTTTTGAGGTTATGACCCTAAATTTGGTGTTTTTTGGTGCAAAAACCCTGTCGGTCACACCCTGTAGTAATGTTAGGTTAAGTGAGGTTAGGAATTATCGATTTTACTAATTTTTTTTTAAAAAAAATTGAATTAACCGCATTCACGCCATCTGTTAGTCCAGCGGCCTCAAATCAGGCCGGTAAGTGTTGTTTGTTTATCAAAAACGCATAAATACCGATAGTAGGCCTATAATAAAACAACAGGCCGGAAAAATGCACGATAATTAACGTGATAACTTGCTCGAACGACTTTTCAATTTCTACCTGGCCTCTGTTCAAGTTCAGTCAGTTAACGGCCGTTATTTATGCATAATACGCCCATTTAGGGAGTGTTTGCCTTTGCCGTTAAGTTACCGTAACGCTATTTTGCTTCCAGTGCGCAAAAAACCCCATTCGACTAATTCAACTGCATCAGCCTACCGTCGTTTTAAATAGCTGCCATTCTGGCAGTTCCTGATGAACCGATCTGGACGAAACTAGGTACGCAAGTAAAACGCGCTTTACTCTATACAGGGTGACAAATTTCAGCTTTCTACCCCGCCCCGTTTATACAGGGTGGTTCTTTGAATTATAGTTTTTTAAAAATTTTTGGGAAACAGTTTTTGACAATTTTTTACGCATTAACTCCCTAAGTGTGAATGTGAAATTTTAACACGGGATTAAAGAGAATTTCAAGGGCTACACAGTGGTCCAAACTAGACCTCTGTAACTGTCAAAATAACCGAGTTATAAGCTGTCAAAGTTAACCCAGCTAATTTGACGTATACGGGGGTTTTTCACGCTATACCTCCCTAATAGTAGACATTTGCAGATACCACGTGGTTGTGGAAGATAGATTATTTAAACAGTCACGTGACTACTGTCAAAATAACTGTCATAAATCCTCACTAACGTCAAAACTGTCAAACTGTACTCACAAGTTGGAAAAATCTGGTTTTAGAACAGTTTTCCTGCAGTATTCGATGTAAAACCTGTTTTTGGGATTTATGACAGTTATTTTGACAGTAGCCACGTGACCGTCTATGTAAATAGTATTTCAGAATCACGTGACAACTGTCACTAACGTCAAAGCTGTCAAATAATGCTCACAAGTTGCAAAATTCTAAGTTTAGAACAGTTTTCTTGCAGTATTTATAATAAGACGTGTTTTTGGGATATATGACAGTTTTTTTGACAGTAGTCACGTGACCGTCTAGCTAAATAGTGTTCTAAAATCACGTGACAACTGTCACTAACGTCAAAACTGTCAAATTGTGCTAAAAAATTGCAAAAATCTGGTTTTAGAACAGTTTTCTTGCAGTATTTGATATGAAACGTGTTTTTGGGATTTATGACAGTTATTTTGACAGTAGTCACGTGACCTTCTAGCTAAATAGTGTTCTAGAACTACGTGACAACTGTCACTAACGTCAAAACTGTCAAATTGTGCTAAAAAATTGCAAAAATCTGGTTTAGAACAGTTTTCGTGCAATATTCGATATGAAACGTGTTTTTGAGATTTGTGACAGTAATTTTGACAGTAGTCACGTGACCTTCTAGCTAAATAGTGTTCTAAAACCACGTGACAACTGTCACAAACGTCAAAACTGTCAAATTGTGCTAAAAAATTGCAAAAATTTGGTTTTAGAGCAGTTTTCTTGCAGTATTCGATGTAAAATGTGTTTTTGGGATTTATGACAGTTATTTTGACAGTAGTCACGTGACAGTCTAGCTAAACAGTGTTCTAGAACCACGTGACAACTGTCACAAACGTCAAAACTGTCAAATTGTGCTCAAAAGTTGCAAAAATCTGGTTTTAGAACAGTTTTCCTGCAGTATTCGATTTAAAACGTGTTTTTGAGATTCATGACAGCTATTTTGACAGTAGTCACGTGACCGTTTAGCTAAATAGTGTTCTAAAACCACGTGACAACTGTCACAAACGTCAAAACTGTCAAATTGTGCTCCAAAGTTGCAAAAATCTGGTTTTAGAACAGTTTTCCTGCAGTATTCGATGTAAAACGTGTTTTTGGGATTTATGACAGTTATTTTGACAGTAGTCACGTGACCGTCAAGCTAAATAGTGTTCTAGAACCACGTGACAACTGTCACTAACGTCAAAACTGTCAAACTGTGCCCAAAAGTTGCAAAAATCTGAGTTTAGAACAGTTTTCTTGAAATATTCGATGTAAAACGTGTTTTTGGGATTTATGACAGTTTTTCTGACAGTAGTCACGTGACCTTCTAGCTAAATAGTGTTCTAAAATCACGTGACAACTGTCACTAACGTCAAAATTGTCAAATTGTGCTCAAAAGTTGCAAAAATTTGGTTTAGAACAGTTTTCCTGCAGTATTCGATGTAAAACGTGTTTTTGGGATTTATGACAGTTATTTTGACAGTAGTCACGTGACCGTCAAGCTAAATAGTGTTCTAGAACCACGTGACAACTGTCACAAACGTCAAAACTGTCAAATTGTGCTCAAAAGTTTCACAAATCTGGTTTTAGAACAGTTTTCCTGCAATATTCGATGTAAAACGTGTTTTTGGGATTTATGACAGTTATTTTGACAGTAGTCACGTGACCTTCTAGCTAAATAGTGTTCTAAAACCACGTGACAACTGTCACAAACGTCAAAACTGTCAAATTGTGGTCCAAAGTTGCAAAAATCTGACCGTTTCAGAGATATTCGACTTTTTTGATTTTTTTTGGAAATTTCCATCAAAATTTAAAAAATGTTGTATCTCCGTCATTTTTTTGGTTTAAGCGACCGTAAAAAACTCAAAATGTTCATTTTAAACTGCTCTTTCTCCTCGTGCTATGTGCAACACGATTAGACATATACAGGGTGTTCAAAAAACAGTTAAATTTTGAACTTAAGTTCTGCTTGTTGTGAGCGCGTTTACACAATACTAAATTGGTGTAAACCTAGCCAGTTGGGTGCAGAAAGTCATTCTGAACATTTTTGGTCCTTTACAAAATTTCCCTAACTCTAACCGTTTTCGAGATATTCGACTTTTTTCCCACTAATAACAGCGTTTTAAAACACCCTAAACCAGTTCAACCAATCGTAACTCGGTTATTAGGAAAAATATCAAAAAAGCGTAAATAAGCAAAGTTGTAGGGAATTTTACCCTGTACAAGAGTGCGTTAAAGCACTTTTGCCCTAAAGGGCCTCCCCAGGGAGATATTCTAGAAAAACCTGGTCAAATCGCGAAAAAAGTGCTGCAAAATCGTAGTTTCCTTTCCTCCCCACCAGGTGACGCCAGTCACAAGAGGGAAAAATTCAAAACAACTTTCCCCGGGGTAGTTTTTTCCCCCCAACACGCCGGTAAGGTTAGATTTTCCATATCTCTTACCGTTTGCCCCAAAAAAAAAAAATTGT
The DNA here is from genome assembly GCF_016097725.1 of Ips typographus. Classification (NCBI taxonomy): domain Eukaryota; kingdom Metazoa; phylum Arthropoda; class Insecta; order Coleoptera; family Curculionidae; genus Ips; species Ips typographus. The sequence goes on from NC_138433.1 coordinate 3,191,722, forward strand.
CAAGAAATAGGTAATTTTTGAAATTGTCCAGAAAACGGTTATTGTCTTTAATGGTAATTTTTTTGAGGTTATGACCCTAAATTTGGTGTTTTTTGGTGCAAAAACCCTGTCGGTCACACCCTGTAGTAATGTTAGGTTAAGTGAGGTTAGGAATTATCGATTTTACTAATTTTTTTTTAAAAAAAATTGAATTAACCGCATTCACGCCATCTGTTAGTCCAGCGGCCTCAAATCAGGCCGGTAAGTGTTGTTTGTTTATCAAAAACGCATAAATACCGATAGTAGGCCTATAATAAAACAACAGGCCGGAAAAATGCACGATAATTAACGTGATAACTTGCTCGAACGACTTTTCAATTTCTACCTGGCCTCTGTTCAAGTTCAGTCAGTTAACGGCCGTTATTTATGCATAATACGCCCATTTAGGGAGTGTTTGCCTTTGCCGTTAAGTTACCGTAACGCTATTTTGCTTCCAGTGCGCAAAAAACCCCATTCGACTAATTCAACTGCATCAGCCTACCGTCGTTTTAAATAGCTGCCATTCTGGCAGTTCCTGATGAACCGATCTGGACGAAACTAGGTACGCAAGTAAAACGCGCTTTACTCTATACAGGGTGACAAATTTCAGCTTTCTACCCCGCCCCGTTTATACAGGGTGGTTCTTTGAATTATAGTTTTTTAAAAATTTTTGGGAAACAGTTTTTGACAATTTTTTACGCATTAACTCCCTAAGTGTGAATGTGAAATTTTAACACGGGATTAAAGAGAATTTCAAGGGCTACACAGTGGTCCAAACTAGACCTCTGTAACTGTCAAAATAACCGAGTTATAAGCTGTCAAAGTTAACCCAGCTAATTTGACGTATACGGGGGTTTTTCACGCTATACCTCCCTAATAGTAGACATTTGCAGATACCACGTGGTTGTGGAAGATAGATTATTTAAACAGTCACGTGACTACTGTCAAAATAACTGTCATAAATCCTCACTAACGTCAAAACTGTCAAACTGTACTCACAAGTTGGAAAAATCTGGTTTTAAAACAGTTTTCCTGCAGTATTCGATGTAAAACGTGTTTTTGGGATATATGACAGTTTTTTTGACAGTAGTCACGTGACCGTCTAGCTAAATAGTGTTCTAAAACCACGTGACAACTGTCACTAACGTCAAAACCGTCAAATTGTGCTAAAAAATTGCAAAAATCTGGTTTTAAAACAGTTTTCCTGCAATATTCGATGTAAAACGTGTTTTTGGGATTTATGACAGTTATTTTGACAGTAGTCACGTGACCGTCAAGCTAAATAGTGTTCTAGAACCACGTGACAACTGTCACTAACGTCAAAACTGTCAAACTGTGCCCAAAAGTTGCAAAAATCTGAGTTTAGAACAGTTTTCTTGAAATATTCGATGTAAAACGTGTTTTTGGGATTTATGACAGTTTTTCTGACAGTAGTCGCGTGACCGTCAAGCTAAATAGTGTTCTAAAACCACGTGACAGCTGTCAAAAACGTCAAAACTGTCAAACTGTGCTCCAAAGTTGCAAAAATTTAGTTTTAGAAGAGTTTTCCTGCAATTTTCGATGTAAAACGTGTTTCTACGATTTCTGACAGTTATTTTGACAGTAGTCACGTGACCTTCTAGCTAAATAGTGTTCTAAAACCACGTGACAACAGTCACAAACGTCAAAATTGTCAAATTGTGCTCAAAAGTTGCAAAAATTTAGTTTTAGAACAGTTTTCCTGCAATATTCGATGTAAAACGTGTTTTTGGGATTTATGACAGTTATTTTGACCGTAGTCACGTGACCTTCTAGCTAAATAGTGTTCTAAAACCACGTGACAACTGTCACTAACGTCAAAACTGTCAAATTGTGCTAAAAAATTGCAAAAATCTGGTTTAGAAGAGTTTTCCTGCAATTTTCGATGTAAAACGTGTTTCTAAGATTTCTGACAGTTATTTTGACAGTAGTCACGTGACCGTCAAGCTAAATAGTGTTCTAAAACCACGTGACAACTGTCACTAACGTCAAAACTGTCAAACTGTACTCACAAGTTGCAAAAATCTGGTTTAGAACAGTTTTCTTGCAGTATTTGATATGAAACGTGTTTTTGGGATTTATGACAGTTATTTTGACAGTAGTCACGTGACCTTCTAGCTAAATAGTGTTCTAAAACTACGTGACAACTGTCACAAACGTCAAAACTGTCAAATTGTGCTCAAAAGTTTCACAAATCTGGTTTTAGAACAGTTTTCCTGCAATATTCGATGTAAAACGTGTTTTTGGGATTTATGACAGTTATTTTGACAGTAGTCACGTGACCGTCTAGCTAAATAGTGTTCTAAAACCACGTGACAACTGTCACAAACGTCAAAACTGTCAAATTATGCTAAAAATTGCAAAAATCTGGTTTTAGAACAGTTTTCTTGCAGTATTTATAATTAGACGTGTTTTTGGGATATATGACAGTTTTTTTGACAGTAGTCACGTGACCTTCTAGCTATATAGTGTTCTAGAACCACGTGACAACTGTCACAAACGTCAAAACTGTCAAATTATGCTAAAAATTGCAAAAATCTGGTTTTAGAACAGTTTTCCTGCAATATTCGATGTAAAACGTGTTTTTGGGATTTATGACAGTTATTTTGACATTAGTCACGTGATTGTTTAAATAATCTATCTTCCACAACCACGTGATATCTGCAAATGTCTACTATTAGGGAGGTATAGCGTGAAAAACCCCAATATACGTCAAATAAGCAGTGTTAACTTTGACAGCTCGTAACTCGGTTATTTTGACAGTTACAGAGTTCTAGTTTGGACCACTGTGTAGCCCTTGAAATTCTCTTTAATCCCGTGTTAAAACTTCACATTCACACTTAGGGAGTTAATGCATAAAAAACTTTCAAAAACTGTTTCTAAAAATTTTTTAAAAACTATAATTCAAAGAACCACCCTGTATAAACGGGGCGGGGTAGAAAGCTGAAATTGGTCACCCTGTATAGAGTAAAGCGCGTTTTACTTGCGTACCTAGTTTCGTCCGGATCGGTTCATCAGGAGCCGCCAGAATGGCAGCTATTTAAAACGACGAAACGACGGTAGGCTGATGCAGTTGAATTAGTCGAATGGGGTTTTTTGCGCACTGGAAGCAAAATAGCGTTACGGTAACTTAACGGCAAAGGCAAACACTCCCTAAATGGGCGTATTATGCATAAATAACGGCCGTTAACTGACTGAACTTGAACAGAGGCCAGGTAGAAATTGAAAAGTCGTTCGAGCAAGTTATCACGTTAATTATCGTGCATTTTTCCGGCCTGTTGTTTTATTATAGGCCTACTATCGGTATTTATGCGTTTTTGATAAACAAACAACACTTACCGGCCTGATTTGAGGCCGCTGGACTAACAGATGGCGTGAATGCAGTTAATTCAATTTTTTTTGAAAAAAAAATAGTAAAATCAATAATTCCTAACCTCACTTAACCTAACATTACTACAGGGTGTGACCGACAGGGTTTTTGCACCAAAAAAACACCGAATTTAGGGTCATAAAATCAAAAAAATTACCATTGAAGACAATCACCGTTTTCTGGACAATTTCAAAAATTACCTATTTCTTGACAATTTTTTTTTTTTGGGGCAAACGGTAAGAGATATGGAAAATCTAACCTTACCGGCGTGGTGGGGGGAAAAAATTACCCCGGGAAAGTAGTTTTGACGTTTACCCTCTTGTGACTGGCGTCACCTGGTGGGGAGGAAAGGAAACTACCATGTTGCAGCACTTTTTTCGCGATTTGACCCGGTTTTTCTAGAATATCTCCCTGGGGAGGCCCTTTAGGGCAAAAGTGCTCTAACGCACTCTTGTACAGGGTGAAATTCCCTACAATTTTGTTTATTTACGCTTTTTTGATATTTTTCCTAATTAGAGAGTTACGATTGGTTGAACTGGTTTAGGGTGTTTTAAAACGCTGTTATTAGTGGGAAAAAAGTCGAATATCTCGAAAACGGTTAGAGTTAGGGAAAATTTGTAAGGGCCCAAAAATGTTCAGAATGACTTTCTGCACTCAACTGGCTAGGTTTACACCCAATTAGAATTGTGTAAACTTGCTCACAACAAGCAGAACTTAAGTTCCAAATTTGGCTGTTTTTTTTGTGTTTTTTGAACACCCTGTATACGTCTAATCGTATGGCGGATAGCACGAGGTGAAAGATCAGTTTAAAACGAACATTTTGAGCTTTTTACGGTCTCTGAAACCCTAAAAATGGCGGAGATACAAAATTTTCAAAATTTTGATGTAAGTTTCCAAAAAAAAGTCAAAAAAGTCGAATATCTCGGAAACGGTTAGAGTTACGGAAATTTTCTAAGAGAGCAAAAATGTTCAGAACGACTTTCTGCACCCAAAAGGCTGGGTTTACATCCACTTAAAGGTGTGTAAACGCGCTCACAACCAGCAGAACTTAAGTTACAAATTTAACTGTTTTTTGTACACCCTGTATATGTCTAATCGTGTTGCGGGTAGCACGAGGCGAAAGAGCAGTTTAAAACGAACATTTTAAGCTTTTTACGGACGCTGAAACCTGAAAAATGGCGCAGATACGAAATTTTCAAAATTTTGATGTAAATTTCCAAAAAAAAGTCAAAAAAGTCGAATATCTCGGAAACGGTTAGAGTTACGGAAATTTTGTAAGAGACCAAAAATGTTTAGAAAGACTTTCTGCACCCAACAGGCTGGGTTTACACGCACTTAAAATTGTGTAAATGAGCTCACAACTAGCAGAACTTAAGTTACAAAATTTTACTGTTTTTTTGTGTTTTTTGAACACCCTGTATATGTCTTATCGTGTTGCGGGCAGCAGGAGGTGAAAGATCAGTTCAAGACGAACATTTTAAGCTTTTTACGGACGCTGAAACCCGAAAAATAGCGGAGATACGGAATTTTCAAAATTTTGATGTAAATTTCCAAAAAAAAGTAAAAAAAGTCGAATATCTCGGAAACGGTTAGAGTTACGGAAAATTTGTAAGAGACCAAAAATGTTCAAAACGACTTTCTGCACCTAACTAGCTGGGTTTACACCGCTAAAATCGTTAAAAAAAAACAATTTCAATTTCCGAGATATTTACGAGCAACCAAAAGTAAAAAAAACCACCCTGTCCATACAGGGTGAGCTAAAAATCTGAAATTTCTACCACATGCAGACCCAAGTTGGGGCTATTAACGAGCCAAGTTTCGTCCAGATCGGTTCATCAGAGTTCACCGTACAACCGCACTGAATCAGCTTAATCGCTTCATGTTTACATAATGCGTTGCTTAGCATAATTATTTTTTGCCTCTCGTCAAAAATTCGTATTTTATCCGAACCAAACCGACAATTACCACGTCAGATTCGAGTGATTAATACTCGGTAATTTTTGCTTGTAAAATCAGGTTGATTGGTAATTACCTGGGCTGCCCCTGATTATTATTGTCAAATTACATTCTCAGGTATGTTGATTTGATGTTTTAAATTAATAACGGAAAACCGGATCAGGGTCGTGCCACCCTGTATAGACGGGGAATTTCATGCTCTACAAGATTGTATTGAGGGGCTTTTGCCCTCAAGGGCCTCCTCAGGGAGATATTGGCTGAAAAGTGTGTTGAAGCACAAAAAAGTGCTCTAAAAGACCCCAGCATTTTTAACCGAGTGTAACTCGGTTATTTGGGGAAATATAGAAAAAGTGTCAATAAGGAAAATTGTAGGGAATTTCATCTTCTACAAGATTGTATTAAGGGGCTTTTGCCCTAAAGGGCCTCCTCAGGGAGATATTCCCTAAAAACTGTGTTGTAGCACAAAAAAGTGCTCTAAAACAAGTTTATCTAAGTTTAACTCGGTTATTTGGGGAAATATCAAAAAAGTGTAGATAAGGGAAATTGTAGGGAATTTTATCTTCTACAAGATTGTATTAAGGGGCTTTTGCCCTAAAGGGCCTCCTCAGGGAGATATTTCCTAAAAACTGTGTTGTAGCACAAAAAAGTGCTCTAAAACAAGTATAACCAAGTTTAACTCGGTTATTTGGGGAAATTTCGAAAAAGTGTCAATAAGGTGAATTGTAGGGAATTTTACTTTCTACAAGATTGTATTAAGGGGCTTTTGCCCTTAAGGGCCTCCTCAGGGAGATATTCCCTTTAAACTGTGATGTAGCACAAAAAAGTGCTGTAAAACAAGTTTAACCAAGTGTAACTCGGTTATTTGGGGAAATATCAAAAAAGTGTAAATAAGGGAAATTGTAGGGAATTTTATCTTCTACAAGATTATATTAAGGGGCTTTTGCCCTAAAGGGCCTCCTTAGGGAGATATTTCCTAAAAACTGTGTTGTAGCACAAAAAAGTGCTCTAAAACAAGTTTAACCAAGTGTAACTCGGTTATTTGGGGAAATATCAAAAAAGTGTAAATAAGGAAAATTGTAGGAAATTTCATCTTCTACAAGATTGTATTAAGGGGCTTTTGCCCTAAAGGGCCTCCTTAGGGAGATATTCCCTAAAAACTGTGTTGTAGCACAAAAAAGTGCTCTAAAACAAGTTTAACCAAGTTTTACTCGGTTATTTTGGGAAATATCAAAAAAGTGTAAATAAGGAAAATTGTAGGGAATTTCATTTTCTACAAGATTGTATTAAGGGGCTTTTGCCCTAAAGGGCCTCCTTAGGGAGATATTCCCGAAAAACTGTGTTGTAGCACAAAAAAGTGCTCTAAAACAAGTTTAACCAAGTGTAACTCGGTTATTTGGGGAAATATCAAAAAAGTGTAAATAAGAGAAATTGTAGGGAATTTCATCTTCTACAAGATTGTATTAAGGGGCTTTTGCCCTAAAGGGCTTCCTCAGGGAGATATTGGCTAAAAACTGTCGCAAAACACTCGTTGGCTGTATTTGACACTTTTCGGACAATTTTCACTTCTTATGACGTCATTTCTGACAATTTCTAGATGAAAACAGTCTCTGTGACGTCATTTGACTACATTAAGACACCAGAAATGCCTAAAAAGTCAATTTTGACAACTCAAACACAGAAAAACAGTTGTGGACTGTATTTCATTGTTTTCTGACGTCATTTTTGACAGTTTCTAGACAGGAATTTCAGTTAAAAGTCGTTTTTGACAACTCTAAGACAGAAAAACAGTTTTTAACAACATTTGACACTTTTCAGTCCTTCTGACATTACTTTTATTGACAAAAGTGTCAAAATCTGTTATTAGGCTGAAAAACAAGACAAAACAAGTCATTTTGACATTGAAACGGTAATTTTCCAGGTTAAATGTCTAAATTTAGATAGAAATCTGTCAAAATCAGGTAAGCCATATGTCACAAGTGTCATTTTCCGACTAAAAGTGTCAAAATTCAACGTGAAATTTGTCAGAATGTAAACCAAACAGTGCTCGGAAAGACCCTAAACAAGTTTAACTCAGCATAACTCGGTTATTTGAAAAAATATCAAAAAAGTGCTAATAAGGAAAGTTGTAGGGAATTTTATTATCTACAAGATTGTATTAAGGTACTTTTGCCCTCAAGGGCCTCCTCAGGGAAATATTCCATAAAAACTGAGTTAAAGCACAAAAAAGTGCTCTGAAAGACCCTAAACAAGTTTAACTCATCATAACTCGGTTATTTGAAAAAATATCAAAAAAGTGCTAATAAGGAAAGTTGTAGGGAATTTTATTATCTACAAGATTGCATTAAGGTACTTTTGCCCTAAAGGGCCTCCTCAGGGAAATATTCCATAAGAACTGTGTCAAAGCACAAAAAAGTGCTCTGAAAGACCCTAAACAAGTTTAACTCAGCGTAACTCGGTTATTTGGAAAAATATCAAAAAAGCGTAAATAAGGAAAGTTGTAGGGAATTTCATCCTCTACAGGATTGTATTAAGGTGCTTTTGCCCTAAAGGGCCTCTTCAGGAAAATATTCCCTAAAAACTGAGTCAAATCACAAAAAAGTGCTTTAAAAGACCCTGAACACGTTTAACCCACTGAAACTCGGTTATTTGAAAAAATATCAAAAAAGTGCTAATAAGGAAAGTTGTAGGGAATTTTATTATCTACAAGATTGTATTAAGGTACTTTTGCCCTAAAGGGCCTCCTCAGGGAAATATTCCATAAGAACTGTGTCAAAGCACAAAAAAGTGCTCTGAAAGACCCTAAACAAGTTTAACTCAGCGTAACTCGGTTATTTGGAAAAATATCAAAAAAGCGTAAATAAGGAAAGTTGTAGGGAATTTCATCCTCTACAGGATTGTATTAAGGTGCTTTTGCCCTAAAGGGCCTCTTCAGGAAAATATTCCCTAAAAACTGAGTCAAATCACAAAAAAGTGCTTTAAAAGACCCTGAACACGTTTAACCCACTGAAACTCGGTTATTTGAAAAAATATCAAAAAAGTGCTAATAAGGAAAGTTGTAGGGAATTTCATCTTCTACAAGATTGTATTAAGGTACTTTTGCCCTCAAGGGTCTCCTCAGGAAAATATTCCCTAAAAACTGAGTCAAATCACAAAAAAGTGCTTTAAAAGACCCTGAACACGTTTAACCCAGTGTAACTCGGTTATTTGGAAAAATATCAAAAAAGTGTTAATAAGGAAAGTTGTAGGGAATTTTACGCTCTACAAGATTGTATTAAGGTGCTTTTGCCCTAAAGGGCCTCCTCAGGGAAATATTCCATAAAAACTGAGTTAAAGCACAAAAAAGTGCTCTGAAAGACCCTAAACAAGTTTAACTCAGCATAACTCGGTTATTTGAAAAAATATCAAAAAAGTGTTAATAAGGAAAGTTGTAGGGAATTTTATTATCTACAAGATTGCATTAAGGTGCTTTTGCCCTAAAGGGCCTCATCAGGGAGATATTCCCTAAAAACTGAGTCAAATCACAAAAAAGTGCTTTAAAAGACCCTGAACACGTTTAACCCAGTGTAATTCGGTTATTTGGAAAAATATCAAAAAAGTGTTAATAAGGAAAGTTGTAGGGAATTTTACGCTCTACAAGATTGTATTAAGGTACTTTTGCCCTCAAGGGCCTCCTCAGAGAGATATTGGCTAAAAACTGTCAAAGCACAAAAAAGTGCTGTAAAACAAGTTTAGCCAAGTTTAACTCGGTTATTTGGGGAAATATCATAAAAAACAAACAACATAACCCCAAATAACCTTCCGGACTCGTAGTATAACACGGCTCACCCTGTATATACAGTAAAATAACGTGATTCACCCTGTATATACAGTAAAACAGCCTCATTACGCCCTTTTCCATGTAATTTCCCAATATACGTAACGATGACGTGTTCGTGACGTGTTTATGCGATATTGGACGCCATTTTGTGTCATTATTATGCATTTTACGTCATCAATTATTCAAAATGGCATCGTTGGTAATTATGGGGATTTTTTTGAAGCGATTTTGCGACAAATGTCTTCAATAATGCACGTTTTTACGTTATTTTAGGTAATTTTCTTGGATACACCATTCAGTCGTGGCGATTCGATAATTTGCCAATTTTCCATGAAAATTTAATGGTTTTTCGTACCGTTTTAGCGTTTCCATACGATTTTCCTTTGGTTTTCGCGTTAATTTCCATTGAAAATCGTTTATTATCAGGAAATTGTTCAAAGTTTCAAGAACAAGTTTGACGCCCTCTAGCGGCCAAACCGTCAAAGTTACCAGGTCATGTGACCATATTTTTAGAAACCTCACAATCTGGACTATCTTTTACTTTCCATGACTTTTTGACGTAAATTGTCAAATAACCGAGTTATTTACGGTTAAAGAAAAAAGTAGTCAAAATCACTCCTTTAGTCTGTAAAGAAGAAATTTAACGCCCTCTAGCGACCAAACCGTCAAAGTTACCAGGTCATGTGACCATATTTTTAGAAACCTCGCAGTCTGGACTATCTTTTACTTTCCTTGACTTTTTGACGTTAATTGTCAAATAACCGAGTTATTTACGGTCAAAGAAAAAAGTAGTCAAAATCACTTCTTTAGTCTGTAAGGGAGAATTTTGACGCCCTCTAGCGGCCAAACCGTCAAAGTTACATGGTCATGTGACCATATTTTTAGAAACCTCACAGTCTGGACTATCTTTTACCTTCTTTGACGTTTTGACGTAAATTGTCAAATAACCGAGTTATTTACGGTTAAAGAAAAAAGTAGTCAAAATCACTCCTTTAGTCTGTAAAGAAGAAATTTAACGCCCTCTAGCGACCAAACCGTCAAAGTTACCAGGTCATGTGACCATATTTTTAGAAACCTCGCAGTCTGGACTATCTTTTACTTTCCTTGACTTTTTGACGTTAATTGTCAAATAACCGAGTTATTTACGGTTAAAGAAAAAAGTAGTCAAAATCACTTCTTTAGTCTGTAAGGGAGAATTTTGACGCCCTCTAGCGGCCAAACCGTCAAAGTTACATGGTCATGTGACCATATTTTTAGAAACCTCACAGTCTGGACTATCTTTTACTTTCCTTGACTTTTTGACGTAAATTGTCAAATAACCGAGTTATTTGAGGTTAAGGCAAACGTAGTAGTCAATTTTCAGTTTGGTGGTCAAGTCTTTGACGTGGCATATCTCAGAAAATTAATGGCGAATTGAACTGTCATTTTTAACAGATGTCAAATGGACCCGTCAGAATAAGCATGTCAAATTTGACAGCTGTCACTTTTCAACAAGTCTGTCAAAAAATTCCCAACAAATTAACAAGATAATCAACAAATTGGCAAAATTAAACGAAAAGTTTGCAAATTTACCAAAATTTCAGTTTTTAACTTAAAAATTTGATTTTTTTACTAAAATGCAGCTTAAACGTGAACCTGAAAGTATTTAGAGAGAGAAAGTTGATTTTCAAAATACAAAATTTTTGACAAAAATTCAAAACGTTCCTGAGATATTTGAGAAAAACTACTAAAAAAATTTGTCAATTTTGACGCCCTCTAGCGGCCAAACGAAGCAACTTAGCCGATTCCCTACAGTTTTTCTTCTTACAGTTTTTTCGATTTTTGTCAAAATAACGGAGTTCTGATTGGTTGAATTTTGAAACTGGTTCTCTCCAAGCACTTTAGTGTTTTAAGGGCAGTTTTCCCTCAATATTTCCCTAGGACGACCACTTAGGGCAAAAGTGCCTTAATACAATCTTGTAGACAATGAAATGCCCTACAACTTTCATTCTTACAGTTTTTTTGATATTTTTTCAAATAACTGAATTATGATTGGTTGAATTTTGAAACTGGTTCTCACCAAGCACTTTAGTGCTTTAAGGGCAGTTTTCCCTAAATATTTCCCCAGGACGACCTCTTAGGGCAAAAGTGCCTTAATACAATCTTGTAGACAATGAAATTCCCTACAACTTTTACTCTTACAGTTTTTTTGATATTTGTCAAAATAACGGAGTTATGATTGGTTGAATTTTGAAACTGGTTCTCTCCAAGCACTTTAGTGCTTTAAGGGCAGTTTTCCCTAAATATTTCCCTAGGACGACCACTTAGGGCAAAAGTGCCTTAATACAATCTTGTAGACAATGAAATTCCCTACAAATGTACATACAGGGTGTCCCAAAAAAAGCATTTTTTTTCTTCTAAATTATCTAAAATCAACCCTTTTCAAATTAATTATAATCCCTTATTTAGGAGTGGCGCCCCCTATCGGGGACATTAATTATTAGGGCGAAATCGTTCAAATAAAAGTTTGGGACGCCCTGTTTAGCATAATATTCCTGTTTCACCCGATTGCTAATCCGTGCACTCATCGCCACCCTGCTTAGAGGGGGAGAGCCCTTTTAAATTAGAACAGGCCCGGACTAAATTAATTTTTTACGGCCAAACGGTGCTTTTAACCGAAAAATTGTGTATTGAGGAAAAGTTGCGTTACATTTGGGTGCACGCGTGGTAAAATTTCCACAGTTCCAACTGGAACCGTTTCCGAGATATTCAGGAAAAAGTTCGAAAAAAAATTTTTGGTCAACTTTGACTCCCTCTAGCGGCCAAACCGTACAACCTAGCCTGGTCCGGTCGACGTCACGTGATAGCCCCATTCATTAGCTTTCTTTTGTTATTCAGTGTGTTTTACCAGAATGTGTCAAATAAGCGAGATATTTAGGTTTAAAGTGGAAAATGAAGGTAAAGTTTGCAAAAAGTCAACTAAACCTTAAAAATCCCATATCTCGGGAACTAAAAGAGCTAGAGGGGTGGTTTTTGCTGTGAATTATTAAGGACACTTTCAGAAACAACATACAAAAAAATCACAGTGTTATTAGAAATATAACCTAGTTTTCACAGGGTTGGAATGAAAAAAGTTAAAAAAAAGCAACTAAACCTAAAAAATCCCATATCTCGGAAACCAAAAGAGTTAGAGGGGTGGTTTTTGCTGTGAATTATTAAGGACACTTTCAGAAACAACATACAAAAAAATCACAGTCCTACTTGGAAGATAACCTATTTTTCACAGGGTTGGAATGAAAAAAAGTTTAAAAAAAGTCAACTAAACGTTAAAAATCTCATATCTCGGGAACCAAAGGAGTTAGAGGGGTGATTTTTGCTGTGAATTGTTAAGGACACTTTCAGAAACACCATACAAAAAAATCACAGTGTTATTAGAAATATAACCTAGTTTTCACAGGGTTGGAATGAAAGAAAGTTTGAAAAAAGTCAACTAAACCTAAAAAATCCCATATCTCGGGAACCAAAAGAGTTAGAGGGGTGGTTTTTGCTGTGAATTGTTAAGGACACTTTCAGAAACAACTTGTAAAAAAATCACAGTCCTACTAGAAACATAACCTAGTTTTCACAGGGCTGGAATGAAAGAAAGTTAAAAATAAGCAACTGAACATAAAAAAATCCATATCTCGGGAACCAAAAGAGTTAGAGGGGTGATTTTTGCTGTGAATTATTAAGGACACTTTCAGAAACAACTTGTAAAAAAATCACAGTCCTACTTGGAACATAACCTAGTTTTCACAGGGTTGAAATGAAATGAAATTTGAAAAAAGTCAACTAAACGTTAAAAATCCCATATCTCGGGAACCAAAAGAGTTAGAGGGGTGATTTTTGCTGTGAATTATTAAGGACACTTTCAGAAACAACTTGTAAAAAAATCACAGTCCTACTAGAAACATAACCTAGTTTTCACAGGGTTGGAATGAAAGAAAGTTTGAAAAAAGTCAACTAAACGTTAAAAATCCCATATCTCGGGAACTAAAAGAGTTAGAGGGGTGATTTTTGCTGTGAATTATTAAGGACACTTTCAGAAACAACTTGTAAAAAAATCACAGTCTTACTAGAAACATAACCTAGTTTTCACAGGGTTGGAATGAAAGAAAGTTTGAAAAAAGTCAACTAAACCTAAAAAATCCCATATCTCGGGAACCAAAAGAGCTAGAGGGGTGGTTTTTGCTGTGAATTGTTAAGGACACTTTCAGAAATAACTTGTAAAAAAATCACAGTCCTACTAGACACATAACCTAGTTTTCACAGGGCTGGAATGAAAGAAAGTTAAAAATAAGCAATTAAACATAAAAAAATCCATATCTCAGAAACTAAAAGAGTTAGAGGGGTGGTTTTTGCTGTGAATTATTAAGGACACTTTCAGAAACAACATACAAAAAAATCACAGTCCTACTTGAAACATAACCTAGTTTTCACAGGGTTGGAATGAAAGAAAGTTTGAAAAAAGTCAACTAAACGTTAAAAATCCCATATCTCGGGAACCAAAAGAGTTAGAGGGGTGATTTTTGCTGTGAATTATTAAGGACACTTTCAGAAACAACATACAAAAAAATCACAGTCCTACTAGAAACATAACCTAGTTTTCACAGGGTTGGAATGAAAAAAAGTTTAAAAAAAGTCAACTAAACGTTAAAAATCTCATATCTCGGGAACCGAAAGAGTTAGAGGGGTGGTTTTTGCTGTGAATTGTTAAGGACACTTTCAGAAACAACATACAAAAAAATCACAGTGTTATTAGAAATATAACCTAGTTTTCACAGGGTTGGAATGAAAGAAAGTTTGAAAAAAGTCAACTAAACCTAAAAAATCCCATATCTCGGGAACCAAAAGAGTTAGAGGGGTGGTTTTTGCTGTGAATTGTTAAGGACACTTTCAGAAACAACTTGTAAAAAAATCACAGTCCTACTAGAAACATAACCTAGTTTTCACAGGGCTGGAATGAAAGAAAGTTAAAAATAAGCAACTGAACATAAAAAAATCCATATCTCGGGAACCAAAAGAGTTAGAGGGGTGATTTTTGCTGTGAATTATTAAGGACACTTTCAGAAACAACTTGTAAAAAAATCACAGTCCTACTTGGAACATAACCTAGTTTTCACAGGGTTGAAATGAAATGAAATTTGAAAAAAGTCAACTAAACGTTAAAAATCCCATATCTCGGGAACCAAAAGAGTTAGAGGGGTGATTTTTGCTGTGAATTATTAAGGACACTTTCAGAAACAACTTGTAAAAAAATCACAGTCCTACTAGAAACATAACCTAGTTTTCACAGGGTTGGAATGAAAGAAAGTTTGAAAAAAGTCAACTAAACGTTAAAAATCCCATATCTCGGGAACTAAAAGAGTTAGAGGGGTGATTTTTGCTGTGAATTATTAAGGACACTTTCAGAAACAACTTGTAAAAAAATCACAGTCTTACTAGAAACATAACCTAGTTTTCACAGGGTTGGAATGAAAGAAAGTTTGAAAAAAGTCAACTAAACCTAAAAAATCCCATATCTCGGGAACCAAAAGAGCTAGAGGGGTGGTTTTTGCTGTGAATTGTTAAGGACACTTTCAGAAATAACTTGTAAAAAAATCACAGTCCTACTAGACACATAACCTAGTTTTCACAGGGCTGGAATGAAAGAAAGTTAAAAATAAGCAATTAAACATAAAAAAATCCATATCTCAGAAACTAAAAGAGTTAGAGGGGTGGTTTTTGCTGTGAATTATTAAGGACACTTTCAGAAACAACATACAAAAAAATCACAGTCCTACTTGAAACATAACCTAGTTTTCACAGGGTTGGAATGAAAGAAAGTTTGAAAAAAGTCAACTAAACGTTAAAAATCCCATATCTCGGGAACCAAAAGAGTTAGAGGGGTGATTTTTGCTGTGAATTATTAAGGACACTTTCAGAAACAACATACAAAAAAATCACAGTCCTACTAGAAACATAACCTAGTTTTCACAGGGTTGGAATGAAAAAAAGTTTAAAAAAAGTCAACTAAACGTTAAAAATCTCATATCTCGGGAACCGAAAGAGTTAGAGGGGTGGTTTTTGCTGTGAATTGTTAAGGACACTTTCAGAAACAACATACAAAAAAATCACAGTCCTACTTGGAACATAACCTAGTTTTCACAGGGTTGGAATGAAAAGAAGTTTGAAAAAAGTCAACTGAACGTTAAAAATCCCATATCTCGGGAACCGAAAGAGTTAGAGGGGTGGTTTTTGCTGTGAATTGTTAAGGACACTTTCAGAAACAACTTGTAAAAAAATCACAGTCCTACTAGACACATAACCTAGTTTTCACAGGGTTGGAATGAAAAAAGTTAAAAAAAAGCAACTAAACATAAAAAAATCCATATCTCAGGAACTAAAAGAGTTAGAGGGGTGGTTTTTGCTGTGAATTGTTAAGGACACTTTCAGAAACAACATACAAAAAAATCACAGTCCTACTTGGAACATAACCTATTTTTCACAGGGTTGGAATGAAAAAAAGTTTAAAAAAAGTCAACTAAACGTTAAAAATCTCATATCTCGGGAACCGAAAGAGCTAGAGGGGTGGTTTTTGCTGTGAATTGTTAAGGACACTTTCAGAAACAACATACAAAAAAATCACAGTCCTACTTGGAACATAACCTAGTTTTCACAGGGTTGGAATGAAAAGAAGTTTGAAAAAAGTCAACTGAACGTTAAAAATCCCATATCTCGGGAACCGAAAGAGTTAGAGGGGTGGTTTTTGCTGTGAATTGTTAAGGACACTTTCAGAAACAACTTGTAAAAAAATCACAGTCCTACTAGACACATAACCTAGTTTTCACAGGGTTGGAATGAAAAAAAGTTTAAAAAAAGTCAACTAAACGTTAAAAATCTCATATCTCGGGAACCGAAAGAGTTAGAGGGGTGGTTTTTGCTGTGAATTGTTAAGGACACTTTCAGAAACAACTTGTAAAAAAATCACAGTCTTACTTGGAATATAACCTAGTTTTCACAGGGTTGGAATGAAAGAAAGTTTAAAAAAAGTCAACTAAACGTTAAAAATCTCATATCTCGGGAACCGAAAGAGCTAGAGGGGTGGTTTTTGCTGTGAATTGTTAAGGACACTTTCAGAAACAACATACAAAAAAATCACAGTCCTACTTGGAACATAACCTAGTTTTCACAGGGTTGGAATGAAAAGAAGTTTGAAAAAAGTCAACTGAACGTTAAAAATCCCATATCTCGGGAACTAAAAGAGTTAGAGGGGTGATTTTTGCTGTGAATTATTAAGGACACTTTCAGAAACAACTTGTAAAAAAATCACAGTCCTACTAGAAACATAACCTAGTTTTCACAGGGTTGGAATGAAAGAAAGTTTGAAAAAAGTCAACTAAACCTAAAAAATCCCATATCTCGGGAACCAAAAGAGCTAGAGGGGTGGTTTTTGCTGTGAATTGTTAAGGACACTTTCAGAAATAACTTGTAAAAAAATCACAGTCCTACTAGACACATAACCTAGTTTTCACAGGGCTGGAATGAAAGAAAGTTAAAAATAAGCAATTAAACATAAAAAAATCCATATCTCAGAAACTAAAAGAGTTAGAGGGGTGGTTTTTGCTGTGAATTATTAAGGACACTTTCAGAAACAACATACAAAAAAATCACAGTCCTACTTGAAACATAACCTAGTTTTCACAGGGTTGGAATGAAAGAAAGTTTGAAAAAAGTCAACTAAACGTTAAAAATCCCATATCTCGGGAACCAAAAGAGTTAGAGGGGTGATTTTTGCTGTGAATTATTAAGGACACTTTCAGAAACAACATACAAAAAAATCACAGTCCTACTAGAAACATAACCTAGTTTTCACAGGGTTGGAATGAAAAAAAGTTTAAAAAAAGTCAACTAAACGTTAAAAATCTCATATCTCGGGAACCGAAAGAGTTAGAGGGGTGGTTTTTGCTGTGAATTGTTAAG
The DNA here is from genome assembly GCF_016097725.1 of Ips typographus. Lineage (NCBI taxonomy): Eukaryota > Metazoa > Arthropoda > Insecta > Coleoptera > Curculionidae > Ips > Ips typographus. The sequence continues at coordinate 3,208,881 of NC_138433.1, forward strand.
GACACTTTCAGAAACAACATACAAAAAAATCACAGTCCTACTTGGAACATAACCTAGTTTTCACAGGGTTGGAATGAAAAGAAGTTTGAAAAAAGTCAACTGAACGTTAAAAATCCCATATCTCGGGAACCGAAAGAGTTAGAGGGGTGGTTTTTGCTGTGAATTGTTAAGGACACTTTCAGAAACAACTTGTAAAAAAATCACAGTCCTACTAGACACATAACCTAGTTTTCACAGGGCTGGAATGAAAGAAAGTTAAAAATAAGCAACTAAACATAAAAAAATCAATATCTCAGGAACTAAAAGAGTTAGAGGGGTGGTTTTTGCTGTGAATTATTAAGGACACTTTCAGAAACAACATACAAAAAAATCACAGTCTTACTAGAAACATAACCTAGTTTTCACAGGGTTGGAATGAAAGAAAGTTTGAAAAAAGTCAACTAAACCTTAAAAATCTCATATCTCGAGAACCGAAAGAGTTAGAGGGGTGGTTTTTGCTTTGAATTGTTAAGGACACTTTCCGTAACAACATACAAAAAAATCACAGTCCTACTTGGAACATAACCTAGTTTTCACAGGGTTGGAATGAAAGGAAGTTTGAAAAAAGTCAACTAAACCCAAAAAATCCCATATCCCGGGAACCAAAAGAGTTAGAGGGGTGGTTTTTGCTGTGAATTGTTAAGGACACTTTCAGAAACAACTTGTAAAAAAATCACAGTCCTACTAGACACATAACCTAGTTTTCACAGGGTTGGAATGAAAGGAAGTTTGAAAAAAGTCAACTAAACCTAAAAAATTCCATATCTCGGGAACCAAAAGAGTTAGAGGGGTGATTTTTGCTGTGAATTATTAAGGACACTTTCAGAAACAACATACAAAAAAATCACAGTCTTACTTGGAATATAACCTAGTTTTCACAGGGTTGGAATGAAAGGAAGTTTGAAAAAAGTCAACTAAACGTTAAAAATCTCATATCTCGGGAACCAAAAGAGCTAGAGGGGTGGTTTTTGCTGTGAATTGTTAAGGACACTTTCAGAAACAACTTGTAAAAAAATCACAGTCCTACTTGAAACATAACCTAGTTTTCACAGGGTTGGAATGAAAGAAAGTTTGAAAAAAGTCAACTAAACCTAAAAAATCCCATATCTCGAGAACCGAAAGAGTTAGAGGGGTGGTTTTTGCTGTGAATTGTTAAGGACACTTTCAGAAACAACATACAAAAAAATCACAGTCCTACTTGGAATATAACCTAGTTTTCACAGGGCTGGAATGAAATGAAGTTTGAAAAAAGTCAACTAAACCTAAAAAATCCCATATCTCGGGAACCAAAAGAGTTAGAGGGGTGGTTTTTGCTGTGAATTGTTAAGGACACTTTCAGAAACAACATACAAAAAAATCACAGTCCTACTAGACACATAACCTAGTTTTCACAGGGTTGGAATGAGGGAAAGTTTGAAAAAAGTCAACTAAACCTAAAAAATCCCATATCTCGGGAACTAAAAGAGTTAGAGGGGTGGTTTTTGCTGTGAATTGTTAAGGACACTTTCAGAAACAACATACAAAAAAATCACAGTCTTACTAGAAACATAACCTAGTTTTCACAGGGTTGGAATGAAAGAAAGTTTGAAAAAAGTCAACTAAACCTAAAAAAACCCATATCTCGGGAACCAAAAGAGTTAGAGGGGTGGTTTTTGCTGTGAATTGTTAAGGACACTTTCAGAAACAACATACAAAAAAATCACAGTCCTACTTGGAACATAACCTAGTTTTCACAGGGCTGGAATGAAAAAAGTTAAAAAAAAGCAACTAAACATAAAAAAATCCATATCTCAGGAACTAAAAGAGGTAGCGGGGTGGTTTTTGCGTTGAATTGTTAAGGACACTCCCCGGAATCCAAAAATCCAAAAAAATCCGACTATTAAGGCCACAAACGAATTGGACCGAACCTTATTCAGTCCGTCTCTGTCGGAAGCGCGTCCTAACCCCTTCGTCATCTCGAAAGACGTAATTATAATATTTCCCTAATAAGCGGAGAGAGACAGAGACAGAACTGACTCACGCAAAAGTAAATTATACATTGAAAAGGCTTTAATATAATGAATTCATTCATATGCATGAGGGTGAGAGAGAGAGAGAGAGGGAAGGAGAATGTCGGCAATATTTGGTCCTGGCGCTTTTGTAATGAAATGAATTTATGCAAGGCTGTAATGCGGGAATGTTTAGCATACAGCCCTAGTTCACTTGTCCTTTCCCCCTCGCCCCTGTCCCGGCCCCGAAAACATCCTTCTGTGTGGCTGGAGAATATCTCCAATTCCACTTTCCGCCCCGCGTTTGCCCCCTTTACTGCATCTGTCGGTAGGAACTAATCATATTTTTGGAAAGCTCGTAATGTGCACTATCTTTTACCTTCTCTGACTTTTTGACGTAACTTGTCAAATAACCGAGTTATTCACTGTCAAAGGGAACATTGTCAAAATGACCGGTCGGTCTGACACGCTGGGTTTTGGTGCCCTCTAGCGGTCAAATTAGTAACGATATAGTCTCATGTAATCATATTTTTGAAAACTTCATAGTCAGGACTATCTTTTACCTTCTCTGACATTTTGACGTAACTTGTCAAATTGCCGAGTTATTAACTGTCAAAAAGACGATTGTCAAAATAGTTAACAGGGCAGTTTTGGTAGAACCAGCTGGGTTTTGGCGCCCTCTAGCGGCCAAACCAGTAACGATACAGTTTTATGTGATCATATTTTTGGAAACCTCATAGTCTGTACTATCTTTTACCTTCTTTGACATTTTGACGTAACTTGTCAAATAACCGAGTTAATAACTTTCACTTTTTGGCGTCCTCTACCGGCCAAAACAGGAAAGATACAGCTTCATGTAATCATATTTTTGAAAACCTCGTAATCTGGACTATCTTTTACCTTCTTTGACATTTTGACGTAACTTGTCAAATAACCGAGTTATTCACTGTCAAAGGGAACATTGTCAAAATGACCGGTCGGTCTGACACGCTGGGTTTTGGCGCCCTCTAGCGGCCAAACCAGTAACGATATAGTTTTATGTAATCATATTTTTTAAAACTTCATACTCTGTACTATCTTTTACCTTCTTTGACATTTTGACGTAACTTGTCAAATAACCGAGTTATTAACTGTCAAAAGGAACGATTGTCAAAATGGTCATTTGGTATGACAAGGTGAGTTTTGGCGCCCTCTAGCGGCCAAAAAAACAAAGATACAGCTTCATGTAATCACATTTTTGGAAACCTAGTAATCTGGACTATCTTTTAGCTTCTTTGACATTTTGACGTAACTTGTCAAATAACCGAGTTATTAACTGTCAAAAAGACGATTGTCAAAATAGTTTACAGGGCAGTTTTGGTAGGACCAGCTGGGATTTGGCGCCCTCTAGCGGCCAAACCAGTAACGATATAGTTTTATGTAATCATATTTTGGGAAACTTCATAGTCAGGACAATCTTTTACCTCCTTTGACATTTTGACGTAACTTGTCAAATAACCGAGTTATTAACTGTCAAAAATAAGATTGTCAAAATGGTAATTTGGTATGACAAGGTGAGGTTTGTTGCCCTCTAGCGGCCAAACCAGTAACGATATAGTTTTATGTAATCATATTTTTGGAAACTTCATACTCTGTACTATCTTTTAATTTTCTTGACATTTTGACGTAACTTGTCAAATAACCGAGTTATTAAATGTCAAAAGAAACGATTGTCAAAATGGTCATTTGATCTGACATTTGTATAGTTTCATGGAAGGATTTTGACAGTTGTGACGTTTCAAACCCACTTCTGTCTGTTGTAAATGTGGCAACAAGTATGACTAGATAAAGTTGTTGGTTTGACCGTTTGACCGCCAGAGGGCGTTAAAGTCAGGCCTGAACAGTAAAAGTCAGACTGAAACAGTAATTTTGACACTTTTTGCTTTGACGTTTAATATTTCGGTTATTTAAAGAGTTACGTCAAAATGACACTGAAAGTGAAAGATAGTCCAGATTCAGAGCTTTCCAAAAACATGACTAGATAAGATAGTTGGTTTGTCCATTTAGCCGCTAGAGGGCGTCAAAGTTAACCCTGTCAAACTGAAACAGTGATTTTGACACTCTATGCTTTGACGTTTAATAACTCGTTGATTTGAAGGGTTACGTCAAAATGACACTGAAGGTGAAAGATAGTCCAGATTCAGAGCTTTCCAAAAATATGACTAGATAAGGTGGTTGGTTTGTCCTTTTGGCCGCTAGAGGGCGTCAAAGTTTGTCAAACTGAAACAGTGATTTTGACACTTTTTTTTGACGTTTAATAATTGTCAAAACAAGACAACAAGTGTTTTCGCCCAGTTACGCCGAACCGACCGCACAGTGTTGCAAAATTGACACGAAAAGCGTACGAATGCGGACTACAATCCCCTATACGGTGATTTAGTAGGGGCAGAGGGGGTGGCGAGAACAGGGGAAGGGGGGGGATGGAAAATCGCGAATGCATCGAGATGGCCAGGGCGAAATTTAAAAAAAAATCCGATATACGAGGCCGGTCCCTCATTTCAGATTTCTATGGACGCCTCCCCCTCCCCCTCCCACCCCCTCCTCAACCCCCTCCACCTATTTTTTCAATCGCTAATCTACACCGTGCATTGCCTTATTGATTTGTCCCGATGTATCATTTGTTTTTTTCACGGCCATCCCCGAAAAATGGACGGTGTAAACCCAGTCGAAACTGGGACGAAGAGAAGTTACAGTTACTGACAGGTTTGACTTTGACGCCCTCTACCGGCCAAACGGTCCAATCAACCACCTTATCTGGTCATATTTTTGGAAAGCTCTGAATCTGGACTATCTTTCACCTTCAGTGTCATTTTGACGTAACTCCTTAATTAAGCGAGTTAATAAAGGTCAAAGCGAAAAGTGTCAAAATCACAGTTTCAGTCTGACAGGTTTAAATTCAACGCCCTCTAGCGGCCAAACGGCCAAACCAATCACCTTATCTGGTCATATTTTTGGAAAGCTCTGAATCTGGACTATTTTTCACTTTAAGTGTCATTTTGACGTAACTCTTTAAATAACCGAGTTATTAAACGTCAAAGAAAAAAGTGTCAAATTAACTGTGTTTGGCTGACAGGCTTGATTTTAACGCTCTCTAGCGGCCAAACGGCCAAACCAACCACTTTATCTAGTCATATTTTTGGAAAGCTCTGAATCTGGACTATCTTTCACTTTCAGTGTCATTTTGACGTAACTCTTTAAATAACCGAAATATTAAATGTCAAAGCAAAATGTGTCAAAATCACTATTTCAGTCTGACAGGCCCGACTTCGACGCCCTCTAGCGGCCAAACGGTCCAACCAACGACTTTATCTAGTCATATTTTTGGAAAGCTCTGAATCTGGACTATTTTTCACTTTAAGTGTCATTTTGACATAACTCTTCAAATAACCGAGTTATTAAACGTCAAAGCAAAAAGTGTCAACTAACCTAACCTAACCTAACCTAACCTAACCTAACCATAGACATATAAAATATAGTTTATGTGGCTTGTCTTTATTCTATTGTCAGTCAGGTGACGTCATAAATACGATTTCTGTCTATATATTGTCAAAAATAACGTCAGGAGAACTGAAAAATGTCCGAAAAGTGTCAAAAACAGTAAACAAACGTTTGTCTGTCTTAGATTTGTCAAAATTGACTTTCAAAGTATTTCCGGTGTCTTAAAATTGTCAAGTGACATCTTAAAGACTGTGCCTGTCTAGAAATTGTCAGAAATAACGTCAAAAGGATTAAAAAATGTCCAAAAAGCGTCAAGTACAGCCAACAACTATTTGTTTGTCTTAGAGTTGTCAAAATTGACTTTTAAAGCATTTATAGTGTCTTTAAATTGTCAAGTGACGTCATAAAGTCCGTTTCTGTCTAAAAATTGTCAAAAATGACGTAAGAAAGACTGAAAAATGTCTAAAAAGTGTCAAATACAGCCAACAACAGTTTTTCTGTGTTAAAATTGTCAAAATTAACTTTGAAAGCATTTATAGTGTCTTGAAATTGTCACGTGACGTCATAAAGACCGTTTCTGCCTAGAGATTGTCAGAAATAATGTCAGAGAGACTGAAAAAAGTGTCAAATCCTGCCAACAACAGTTTTTCTGTATTAGAGTTGTCAAAATTGACATTTTAAAGTATTTCTGGTATCTTTTAATAGTCAAATGACGTCATAGAGGCCGTTTCTATCAAAAAATTGTTAGAAATAACGTCAGAACGACTGAAAAATGCCTAAAAAGTGTCAAATACAGTCAACAACAGTTTTTCGGTGTTAGAATAGTCAAAATTGACGTTTGAAGCCTTTTTAGTGTCTTGAATTAGTCAAATAAAGTCACAGAGACCGATTCTGACTAGAATTTGTCAGAAATGACGTCAAAGGGATTGAAAACTGTTCAAAAAGCGTCAAATACATTGAAAATATGTTTTTCTGTCTGGAGTTGTCAAAATTGACTTTTAAAGCATTTCTGGTGTCTTGAAATTGTCAAATGACGTCATAGAGACCGTTTCTATTAAGAAACTGTCAGAAATGACGTCGGAACTACAGAAATATGTCTAAAAAGTGTCAAATACAGCCAAAAACTGTTTTTCTTTGTTAAAGTTGTCAAAATTGACGTTTGAAACATTTCTAGTGTCTTAAAATTGGCAAGTGACATCTTAAAGACTGTGTCTGTCTAGAAATTGTCAGAAATGACGTCAAAAAGAATTAAAACTGTTCAAAAAGCGTCAAATATAGTAAAAATATGTTTTTCTGTCTAGAGTTGTCAAAATTGACTCTTAAAGCATTTCTGGTGTCTTGAAATTGTCAAATGACGTCACAGAGACCGCTTCTGACTAAAATTTGTCAGAAATGACGTCAAAGGGATTGAAAACTGTTCAAAAAGCGTCAAATACAGTCAAAATATGTTTTTTTGTCTGGAGTTGTCAAAAATGACTTTTAAAGCATTTCTGGTGTCTTGAAATTGTCAAATGACGTCATAGAGACCGTTTCTATTTAGAAACTGTCTCTATGACGTCATAGAGACCGTTTCTATTTAGAAACTGTCATAAATGACGTCGGAACTACAGAAATATGTCTAAAAAGTGTCAAATACAGCCAAAAACTGCTTTTCTTTGTTAAAGTTGTCAAAATTGACGTTTGAAGCCTTTTTGTGTCTTGAATTAGTCAAATAACGTCACAGAGACCGATTCCGACTAGAATTTGTCAGAAATGACGTCAAAAGGATTGAAAACTGACCAAAAAGTGTCAAATACAGTGAAAAAAGTTTTTCTGTCTGGAGTTGTCAAAATTGACATTTGAATCATTTCCGGTGCCTTGAAATAGTCAAATGACGTCATAGAGACCGGTTATGTCTTGAAATTGTCAAAAATAACGTCAGAACCACTGAAAAATGCCTAAAACGTGTCAAATACAGCCAAAAACTGTTTTTCTTTGTTAAAGTTGTCAAAATTGACGTTTGAAGTATTTCTAGGGTCTTAAAATTGTCAAGTGACATCTTAAAGACTGTGTCTGTCTAGAAATTGTCAGAAATAACGTCAGCGAGACCGAAAAATGTCTAAAATGTGTCAAATATAGCCAACAACAGTTTTTCCGTGTTAGAATTGTCAAAATTGACGTTTAGAGCGTTTCTAGTGTCTTAAAATAGTCAAATAACGTCAAAGCGACCGTTTCTGACTAAAATTTGTCAGAAATGACGTCAGAACGACTGAAAAATGCCTAAAAAGTGTCAAATATAGCCAATAACTATTTGTTTGTCTTAGAATTGTCAAAATTGACTTTGAAAGCATTTCTAGTGTCTTTAAATTGTCAAGTGACGTCATAAAGACCGTTTCTGTCTAGAGATTGTCAGAAATAACGTCAGAAAGACTGAAAAATGTCAGAGAAGCTTCAAATACTGTTCAAAAGTGTTTGTCAGTCTTGGAGTTGTCAAAATTGACTTTTAAAGCATTTCCGGTGTCTTAAAATTGTCAAATGTCGTCACAGACACTGTTTCTGTCTAAACATTGTCAAAAACGACTGAAAAGTGTCATGAATACAATCACCAACCGGTTTTCCTTGTTAGAGTTGTCAAAAATTGACTTTAAAGGCATTTCAGGTGTCTTGATATAGTCAAGTGACAATTTTCAGGATATTGGCCTGCTTTTCAATTGTTTTGACTGTTTGAAATCAAACGACAGATGACACTTGACGTTTGCAGCGTTGCCTGTCAATGTCAATCTGTCAAATGTCATTTCCTCGAATCGGCCACCTAAGCGCTCGCACTAATCTAAAACCGACTCTTTTTCCGATATTTTTTCACCCCCGCCCCACTTTACCTCCCGCCCCTCGTGCAAGCCGCCCCTTACCGCCCCCCCCCCTCCCCACATTTGAGGGGGACCGCTGTCCAGGACCTATTGGTTAATGCCGATTGGTTTTTTTGCCTTTTTTTTAATTTTTAATGTGTACAGATTTATTGTTATATGTAGTTATGACTTTTCCACCCCCCTCCCCTCTTTTACCCCCCTTTTAGCCCCCCCTTCCCCCCCGAACAACCGTATATATACATTATTTACAGATGAATATTTATTTTTGCTGCAGACATTTTTTTATTTTTTTTTAAATTTTAAACGCGATGCGTATCGAAATTAAGCGTTTTTTTTACTCCCCCTCCCCCTGGCGGGGGAGGGGGGGAGAAAAATCACTGTTTCAGTTTGACTAACTTTGACGCCCTCTAGCGGCCAAACGGACAAACCAACAACCCTGTCAAGTCATATTTTTGGAAAGCTCTGAATCTGGACTATTTTTCACTTTGAGTGTCATTTTGACGTAACCCTTCAAATCAACGAGTTATTAAACGTCAAAGCATAGAGTGTCAAAATCACTGTTTCAGTTTGACAAGGTTAACTTTGACGCCCTCTAGCGGCCCAACGGACAAACCAACAACCCTGTCAAGTCATATTTTTGGAAAGCTCTGAATCCGGACTGTCTTTCACTTTGAGTGTCATTTTGATGTAACTTCTCAAATCAACGAGTTATTAAACGTCAAAGCATAGAGTGTCAAAATCACTGTTTCAGTTTGACAAGGTTAATTTTGACGCCCTCTAGCGGCCAAACGGACAAACCAACAACCCTGTCAAGTCATATTTTTGGAAAGCTCTAAATCTGGACTATCTTTCACTTTGAGTGTCATTTTGACGTAACCCTTCAAATCAACGAGTTATTAAACGTCAAAGCTTAGAGTGTCAAAATCACTGTTTCAGTTTGACAAGGTTAATTTTGACGCCCTCTAGCGGCCAAACGGACAAACCAACAACCCTGTCAAGTCATATTTTTGGAAAGCTCTAAATCTGGACTATCTTTCACTTTGAGTGTCATTTTGATGTAACTTGTCAAATCAACGAGTTATTAAACGTCAAAGCATAGAGTGTCAAAATCACTGTTTCAGTTTGACAAGGTTAATTTTGACGCCCTCTAGCGGCCAAACGGACAAACCAAGAACCCTGTCAAGTCATATTTTTGAAAAGCTCTGAATCTTGACTGTCTTTCACTTTGAGTGTCATTTTGATGTAACTTGTCAATTCAACGAGTTATTAAACTTCAAAGCATAGAGTGTCAAAAACATTGTTTCAGTTTGACAGGGTTAACTTTGACGCCCTCTAGCGGCCAAACGGACAAACCAACCACCTTATCTAGTCATATTTTTGGAAAGCTCTGAATCTGGACTATCTTTCACTTTGAGTGTCATTTTGACGTAACCCTTCAAATCAACGAGTTATTAAACGTCAAAGCTTAGAGTGTCAAAATCACTGTTTCAGTTTGACAAGGTTAATTTTGACGCCCTCTAGCGGCCAAACGGACAAACCAACCACCTTATCTAGTCATATTTTTGGAAAGCTCTGAATCTGGACTATCTTTCACTTTGAGTGTCATTTTGACGTAACCCTTCAAATCAACGAGTTATTAAACGTCAAAGCTTAGAGTGTCAAAATCACTGTTTCAGTTTGACAAGGTTAATTTTGACGCCCTCTAGCGGCCAAACGGACAAACCAACCACCTTATCTAGTCATATTTTTGGAAAGCTCTGAATCTGGACTATCTTTCACTTTGAGTGTCATTTTGACGTAACCTTTCAAATTAACGAGTTATTAAACATCAAAGCTTAGAGTGTCAAAACCACTGTTTCAGTTTGACAAGGTTAACTTTGACGCCCTCTAGCGGCCAAACAAGAGGGAATTTTTTATTTTATTTTTTGTTTTTTAGTGTATATAGATATAGTTGAGTGTGCGTGTGCGTTTAGAATATATTTTTTTAATGCGTTTCCATTCTAATTTAGCACAATTTATGCATGAAAAAACAAATAAATTGCAACTCGAACATCGCAGACCGTTTCCGGCCTGTAACTCCCTTAAACGGCCCTTTAGGGCAAAAATGCTAAGAAGTTAATTTGTAGAGCGTGAAATTCCCCACAACTCTCTTTATTTACAGTTTTGCTGTAACTCCTCAAATAACGGAGCTACGCTACTCTGAACTTACACTTTGGAGTTACTGTAGCACTTGGGTGCATTGGAGACAGTTTCCGGCCTGTAACTGCCTTAATAGGCCCTTTAGGGCAAAAATTCTTAGAAACTAATTTGTAGAGCGTTAAATTCCCTACGACTTTAATTATTTACACTTTTGCTGTAACTCCTCAAATAACGGAGCTACGCTCTGTTGAACTTACATCATGGAGTTACCGACCAATCACAAACTGTATTTGATGACTGCATTTCACAGTTTTCGGACATTTTTCAATCTTTCCAACGTCATTTTTGACAATTTATAGTCATAACCTGCCTCTATGACGTCATTTAACTGTTTAAAGACACCAAAAATGCTTCAAACGTCAATTTTGACAACTCTATCCCACAAAATCAGCCGTTGAGTGTTTTTGACACTTTTTAGACATTTTTTAGTCCTTCTGACGTCATTTCGGTTTATATGACGTCATTTCGGTTTATATGACGTCATTTGACTACTTCAAGACACACCAAATGCTCCAAACGTCAATTTTGACAACTCTAAAACAGAAAAGTCGTTGTTGACACTTTTTAGACATTTTCCAGTCCTTATGACGTCATTTCGAACAAATTTTAGACTGAAACAGTTTATATGACGTCATTTGACAACTTCAAGACACCAGGAATGCTTCAAACGTCAATTTTGACAACTCTAACACAGAAAAGTCGTGGTTGACTGTATTTGACACTTTTTTGACATTTTTTAGTCCTTCTGACGTTATTTCTGACAAATTCTAGACCGAAACGGATTACATGCCGTCATTTGACAACTTCAAGACACCAGGAATGCTTAAAACGTCAATTTTGACAACTCTAAAACAGAAAAGTCGTTGTTAACTGTATTTGACACTTTTTAGATATTTTTCAGTCCTTCTGACGTCAATTCTGACAAATTATAGTCAGAAACGGTTTATATGACGTCATTTGACTACTTCAAGACACCAGGAATGCTTAAAACGTCAATTTTGACAACTCTAACACAGAAAATTGTTGTTGACTGTATTTGACACTTTTTAGACATTTTTCAGTCCTTTTGACGTCATTTCTGACAAATTCTAGACCGAAACAGTTTATATGACGTCATTTGACTACTTCAAGACACCACAAATGTTGCAAACGTCAATTTTGACAACTCTAAAACAGAAAAGTCCTTGTTGACTGTATTTGACACTTTTTTGACATTTTTCAGTCCTTCTGACGCCATTTCTGACAAATTCTAGACCGAAACAGTTTATATGACGTCATTTGACTAGTTCCATTCACCAAAAATGCTTCAAACGTCAATTTTGACAACTCTAACCCACAAAATCAACCGTTGAGTGTATTTGACACTTTTTCGACATTTTTTAGTCATTCTGACGTCATTTCGGACAAATTCTAGACCGAAACGGTTTATATGACGTCATTTGACTGCTTCAAGACACCAAAAATGCTCCAAACGTCAATTTTGACAACTCTAACACAGAAAATTGTTGTTGACTGTATTTGACACTTTTTTGACATTTTTTAGTCCTTCTGACGTCATTTCTGACAAATTATAGTCATAAACGGTTTATATGACGTCATTTGACTACTTCAAGACAACAGGAATGTTTCAAACGTCAATTTTGACAACTCTAACACAGAAAAACATATTTTTACTGTATTAATACAAGAAGAGTAAATTTAAGTTTAACTAACCGTAACTCCTTTATATGAAGAGATATCCAGAAAATAGAAGAAACAAGAATTGTAGAAAATTTAATTCTCTACAAAAGAGAAAAAGAGCAATTTTGCTATAAATGGTCGTTTAAAGGAGATATGAGCCAAAAAAGAGAGAGTGGGAGTAGTAAATAAAGAAGAGTAACTAAAACTTACCGTAACTCCTTTATATGAAGAGATATCAAGAAAATAGAAGAAACTAAAATTAACGAAAATTTAATTCTCTACAAAAAAGGAAGATAGCAATTTTGCCATAAATGGTCGTTTAAGGGAGATATTTGCCAAAAAAGAGAGACAGAGAGAGAGTGTGAGTAGTAAATAAAGAAGAGTAATTTTAACTGACAGTAACTCCGTTACATGAGGAGATATCAAAAAAATGAAGAGAACAAAAATTTTAGAAAATTCAATTCTCTACAAAAAAGAAAGAGAGCAATTTTGCGATAAATGGTCGTTTAAAGGAGATATTTGCAAAAAAAACAAAAATTTCAAATGGGACATCCTGTATATTGTTAGGTTGGGAAAACCGTGGAAATGCAGCAAAACGGTGTGCAAAAAAAAAAAACCGTGTTTTTTTGCAATATAAACGAATTGGCAATTTAACTTCCCCCCCCTCCCTTACCCAAAGTTTCAGGGGGAGCTGTTGTGGGGGAGGGGGGGTAAAAATTCAATTCCCCCGGGGGCGAAAAAATTTCATTATAAATACATTTTAAATATATTCCACTCCCGATACATTTATATAGAGTTTCAATTAAAAATTAACGGGAATATGTGCGTATTTTTCCAAACAATATACAGGGTGTCCCATTTGAAATTTTTGGTTTTTTGCAAATATCTCCCTTAAACGACCATTTATGGCAAAATTGCTCTCTTTCTCTTTTGTAGAGAATTAAATTTTCTACAATTCTTGTTTCTTTAATTTTCCTGATATCTCTTCACATAAAGGAGGTACAGTTAGTTAAAGTTACTCTTCTTTATTTACTACTCACACTCTCTCTTTTTTGGCAAATATCTCCCTTAAACGACCATTTATGGCAAAATTGCTCTCTTTCTCTTTTGTAAAGAATTAAATTTGCTACAATTCTTGTTTCTTTAATTTTCTTGATATCTCTTCATATAAAAGAGTAACGGTTAGTTTTAGTTACTCTTCTTTATTTACTACTCACACTCTCTCTTTTTTGGCAAATATCTCCCTTAAACGACCATTTATGGCAAAATTGCTCTCTTTCTCTTTTGTAGAGAATTAAATTTTCTACAATTATTGTTTCTTTAATTTTCCTGATATCTCTTCACATAAAGGAGGTACAGTTAGTTAAAGTTACTCTTCTTTATTTACAACTCACACTCTCTTTTTTGGCAAATATCTCCATTAAACGACCATTTATGGCAAAATTGCTCTCTTCCTCTTTTGTAGAGAATTAAATTTTCTACAATTCTTGTTTCTTTAATTTTCTTGATATCTCTTCATATAAAGGAGGTACAGTTAGTTAAAGTTACTCTTCTTTATTTACTACTCACACTCTCTTTTTTTGGCAAATATCTCCCTTAAACGACCATTTATGGCAAAATTGCTCTCTTTCTCTTTTGTAGAGAATTAAATTCTCTACAATTCTTGTTTCTTTAATTTTCTTGATATCTCTTCATATAAAGGAGTTACGCTTAATTTTAGTTACTCTTCTTTATTTCCAACTCACACTCTCTCTTTTTTGGCAAATATCTCCCTTAAACGACCATTTATGGCAAAATTGCTCTCTTTCTCTTTTGTAGAGAATTAAATTTTCTACAATTCTTGTTTCTTTAATTTTCTTGATATCTCTTCATATAAAGGAGTTACAGTTAGTTAAAGTTACTCTTCTTTATTTACAACTCACACTCTCTTTTTTGGCAAATATCTCCATTAAACGACCATTTATGGCAAAATTGCTCTCTTTCTCTTTTGTAGAGAATTAAATTTTCTACAATTCTTGTTTCTTTAATTTTCTTGATATCTCTTCATATAAAGGAGTTACGCTTAGTTTCAGTTACTTTTCTTTATTTCCAACTCCCACTCTCTCTTTTTTGGCAAATATCTCCCTTAAACGACCATTTATGGCAAAATTGCTCTCTTTCTCTTTTGTAGAGAATTAAATTTTCTACAATTCTTGTTTCTTTAATTTTCTTGATATCTCTTCATATAAAGGAGTTACAGTTAGTTAAAGTTACTCTTCTTTATTTACAACTCACACTCTCTTTTTTGGCAAATATCTCCATTAAACGACCATTTATGGCAAAATTGCTCTCTTTCTCTTTTGTAGAGAATTAAATTTTCTACAATTCTTGTTTCTTTAATTTTCTTGATATCTCTTCATATAAAGGAGTTACGCTTAGTTTCAGTTACTTTTCTTTATTTCCAACTCCCACTCTCTCTTTTTTGGCAAATATCTCCCTTAAACGACCATTTATGGCAAAATTGCTCTCTTTCTCTTTTGTAGAGAATTAAATTTTCTACAATTCTTGTTTCTTTAATTTTCTTGATATCTCTTCATATAAAGGAGTTACAGTTAGTTAAAGTTACTCTTCTTTATTTACAACTCACACTCTCTTTTTTGGCAAATATCTCCATTAAACGACCATTTATGGCAAAATTGCTCTCTTTCTCTTTTGTAGAGAATTAAATTTTCTACAATTCTTGTTTCTTTAATTTTCTTGATATCTCTTCACATAAAGGAGGTACAGTTAGTTAAAGTTACTCTTCTTTATTTACAACTCACACTCTCTTTTTTGGCAAATATCTCCCTTAAACGACCATTTATGGCAAAATTGCTCTCTTTCTCTTTTGTAGAGAATTAAATTTTCTACAATTCTTGTTTCTTTAATTTTCTTGATATCTCTTCATATAAAGGAGTTACGCTTAGTTTCAGTTACTTTTCTTTATTTCCAACTCCCACTCTCTCTTTTTTGGCAAATATCTCCCTTAAACGACCATTTATGGCAAAATTGCTCTCTTTCTCTTTTGTAGAGAATTAAATTTTCTACAATTCTTGTTTCTTTAATTTTCTTGATATCTCTTCATCTAAAGGAGGTACAGTTAGTTAAAGTTACTCTTCTTTATTTACTACTCACACTCTCCATTTTTTGGCAAATATCTCCCTTAAACGACCATTTATGGCCAAATTGCTCTCTTTCTCTTTTGTAGAGAATTAAATGCTCTACAATTATTGTTTCTTTAATTTTCTCGATATCTCTTCATATAAAGGAGTTACGATTAGTTTCAGTTACTCTTCTTTATTTACTACTCCCACTCTCTCTTTTTTGGCAAATATCTCCCTTAAACGACCATTTATGGCAAAATTGCTCTCTTTCTCTTTTGTAGAGAATTAAATTTTCTACAATTCTTGTTTCTTTAATTTTCTTGATATCTCTTCATCTAAAGGAGGTACAGTTAGTTAAAGTTACTCTTCTTTATTTACTACTCACACTCTCCATTTTTTGGCAAATATCTCCCTTAAACGACCATTTATGGCCAAATTGCTCTCTTTCTCTTTTGTAGAGAATTAAATGCTCTACAATTATTGTTTCTTTAATTTTCTCGATATCTCTTCATATAAAGGAGTTACGATTAGTTTCAGTTACTCTTCTTTATTTACTACTCCCACTCTCTCTTTTTTGGCAAATATCTCCCTTAAACGACCATTTATGGCAAAATTGCTCTCTTTCTCTTTTGTAGAGAATTAAAGTTTCTACAATTCTTGTTTCTTTAATTTTCTTGATATCTCTTCATATAAAGGAGGTACAGTTAGTTAAAGTTACTATTCTTTATTTACAACTCACACTCTCTCTTTTTTGGCAAATATCTCCATTAAACGACCATTTATAGCAAAATTGCTCTCTTTCTCTTTTGTAGAGAATTAAAGTGTCTACAATTCTTGTTTCTTTAATTTTCTTGATATCTCTTCATATAAAGGAGGTACAGTTAGTTAAAGTTACTATTCTTTATTTACAACTCACACTCTCTCTTTTTTGGCAAATATCTCCCTTAAACGACCATTTATGGCAAAATTGCTCTCTTTCTCTTTTGTAGAGAATTAAATTTTCTACAATTCTTGTTTCTTTCATTTTCTTGATATCTCTTCATATAAAAGAGTTACGGTTAGTTCTAGTTACTCTTGTATTGCGCCCTCTATTTTGCAGACAAAACGTGTTTTTTTTTTTTTTTAAATTAAATATCGACGAAACGGTCCAAATTAGCCCCCCCTTCCCCCGCTTTTGTCCGGTAGCAGCCCCCCCATCCCCTGCGAACCTTTTAATTAAAGCAAATTTAATTGTAATGCGTAGCGGCAACGTCGCATACCTTAAAATGACGTCACCGGTATGGTAGACAATATACAGGGTGTCCGCAAACTTAACGAGACCGTTTCAGTCTAGGAATTGTCAGAAATGACGTCAGAACAACTGAAATATGTCCGGAAAGTGTCAAATTCTGTTTTCCTGGGTTTGAGTTGTCAAAATTGACGTTTGAAGCGTTTCTGGTGTCTTGAAATAGTCAAATGACGTCATAGAGACCGTTTTAGTCTAAAAATTGTCAGAAGTGACGTCAGAAGAACTGAAATATGTCCGGAAAGTGTCAAATACTGTTTTTCTGGGTTTGAGTTGTCAAAATTGACGTTTGAAGCATTTATGGTGACTTGAAATAGTCAAATGACGTCATAGAGACCGTTTTAGTCTAAAAATTGTCAGAAGTGACGTCAGAACAACTGAAACATGTCCGGAAAGTGTCAAATACAGTTTTTCTGGGTTTGAGTTGTCAAAGTTGACGTTTGAAGCATTTCTGGTGTCTTGAAATAGTCAAATGACGTCATAGAGATTGTTTTTGACTATAAACTGACAGAAATGACGTCAGAAGGAATGAAACATGTCCGGAAAGTCTCAAATACTGTTTTTCTGGGTTTGAGTTGTCAAAAATGACGTTCGAAGCGTTTCTGGTGTCTTGAAATAGTCAAATTACATACGGCAATTCATTTTTTACTCATTTGACAACTTCAAGACAAGCAGAATGCTATGACAGTCAATTTTGACAATTTTAAGACAAAAAAGCAGTTTTTAACCTTATTTGACAACTCCAAGACTAAAAAAGTCGAATATCTCGGAAACGGTTAGAGTTACGGAAATTTTGCAAGAGACCAAAAATGTTCAGAATGACTTTCTGCACCCAACTGGTTAGGTTTACACCCAATTAGAATTGTGTAAACGCGCTCACAACTAGCAGAACTTAAGTTCCAAATTTAACTGTTTTTTGAACACCCTGTATATGTCTAATCGTGTTTCGGGTAGCACGAGGTGAAATAGCAGTTCAAGACAAACATTTTAAGCTTTTTACGGTCGTTGAAACCCGAAAAATGGCGGAGATACGAAATTTTCAAAATTTTGATGTAAATTTACAAAAAAAAGTCAAAAAAGTCGAATATCTCGGAAACGGTTAGAGTTACGGAAATTTTGCAAGAGACCAAAAATGTTCAGAACGACTTTCTGCACCCAATTGGCTGGGTTTACACCCACTTAAAGTTGTGTAAACGCGCTCACAACTAGCAGAACTTAAGTTCCAAATTTAACTTTTTTTTTTGTTTTTTGCACTCCCTGTATACGTCTAATCGTGTTGCGATTGATACGAGGTGAAAGAGCAGTTCAGGACGAACATTTTGAGCTTTTTACGGTAGCTGACACCCGAAAAATGGCGGAGATATGAAATTTTCAAAATTTTGATGTAAATTTCCAAAAAAAAGTCGAATATCTCGGAAACGGTTAGAGTTACGGAAATTTTGTAAGAGACCAAAAATCTTCAGAACGACTTTCTGCACCCAACTGGCTGACTTAGAATTGTGTAAACGCGCTCAAAACTAGCAGAACTTAAGTTCCAAATTTAACTGTTTTTTGAACACCCTGTATACGTCTAATCGTGTTACGGTTGATACGAGGTGAAAGAGCAGTTCAAGACGAACATTTTGAGCTTTTTACGGTCGCTGAAACCCTAAAAATGGCGGAGATACGAAATTTTCAAAATTTTGATGTAAATTTCCAAAAAAAAGTCAAAAAAGTCGAATATTTCGGAAACGGTTAGAGTTACGGAAATTTTGAAAGAGACCAAAAATGTTCAGAACTTCTTTCTACATTCAATTGGCTGGGTTTACACCCACTTAGAATTGTGTAAACGCGCTCACAACTAGCAGAACTTAAGTTCCAAATTTAACTGTTTTTTTGTGTGTTTTTTGCACACCCTGTATACGTCTAATCGTGTTACGATTGATACGAGGTGAAAGAGTAATTTAAGATGAACATTTTGAGCTTTTTACGGTCGCTCAAACCCGAAAAATGGCGGAGATACGGAATTTTCAAAATTTTGATGTAAATTTCCAAAAAAAAAAGTCAAAAAAGTCGAATATCTCGGAAACGGTTAGAGTTACGAAAATTTTGCAAGAGACCAAAAATGTTCAGAACGACTTTCTGCACCCAACTGGCTGGGTTCACACCCATTTAAAATTGTGTAAACGCGCTCACAATTAGCAGAACTTAAGTTCCAAATTTTACTGGTTTTTTTTTTTTTTAACACCCTGTATATGTTGTATAGCTTGGCTAGAACGACCGTATACGTCACACTTTGACGTTTACTTTCCACCACATTTTAGTACCGGAAAATCAATTTGGCCCACCCTGTACATGGAGAACAATAAATTGAGTTTCTTGACATATGGTGGATGCGCCGTTTAAAAATCCTCCGGGGCAAAGTTTTATTATACAGGGTGGACCAAAAGCAGTTTCCCAAACACGAAAATATGTTACAGGGTGGTCAAAGTGTGAATTTTTGTTAGTTTTTCATCTTTTTACAGGTTTTTTAGGGAAATTTTGTGAAAACTGCTTTAGAAAGGTTGATTAGGCCAAATTTAGGCTTTTTAGGCCCAGAAAGCTTTATCTGACAGTTTTAGGCTAAGAAATCCAGTTCTGGTTAAGCTTACCTGCTTATTTGACTAAAAAAATCAAGGTCGTAAAGTCAAAATGGCGGATTTGACAGCCTGTCAAAGACTACGTTGCACAATTAGACAGCGCAGCCATTTTGCTTAAATATCTCCGGAACTACTGGAGAGAATACTTTGAAAAAAATACCACAAAAACCGTCAGGGTCATGGCTACCTAGAACCAAAAAATCAAGGTCGTAAAGCCAAAATGGCGGATTTGACAGCCTGTCAAAGACAACGATGCACCAACCGTGCTTGCTTGGTTAAGGCCGCCATTTTGTTTAAATATCTCCGGAAATAAAAGAGGGAACATTTTCAAAAAATTTACCAATAATCTTCAAGGTCATGGCTACCTGAAACCAAAAAAATCAAGGTCGTAAAGTCAAAATGGCGGATTTGACAGCCTGTCAAAGACTACATTGCACTAACTGTGCTTGCTTGGTTAAGGCGGCCATTTTGTTTAAATATCTCCGGAAATAAAAGAGGGAGAATTTTGAAAAAAAATCACCAATAATCTTCAAGGTCATGGCTACCTTGAACCAAAAAAATCAAGGGCGTAAAGTCAAAATGGCGGATTTGACAGCCTGTCAAAGACTACATTGCACTAACTGTGCTTGCTTGGTTAAGGCCGCCATTTTGTCTAAATATCTCCGGAAATAAAAGAGGGAACATTTTCAAAAAATTTACCAAAAATCTTCAAGGTCATGGCTACCTGAAACCACAAAAATCAAGGGCGTCAGGACAAAATGGCGGATTTGACAGCGCGTCAAATGCGGAGCAACCAGAAGTGACGTCAGTGTGACGCAACTCGACCGGTTGGTCAATGGGAAGGTTTGCTTAAATAACGTCATCGTGACGTCACTGTTTTTTTTTGCACTCAAACATTTGAATTTTTTTGACCACCCCGTATATTCTACGCGTTCCCTCTCTAGAAGTAAGAAATTTTCAACTTGGCAACGCTGCGAAAGAAAAGTGACGCAAAAGTGACAGTTGACAGTTTTGGCAACCCTGCGTCACTTCCAACCTCACAAATAGGGAAATATAACCTCATTTCTAGTGCATTGTTTATGTTTTAACAGGAATTTTAGTAAAAATAGGGTATTTCAGTGGTTTAGGGTAGTAAAATAGTGAAAAAAGCGGTTTTCAGTCGTTTAAAGGTGAAAAAAGGATGAAAAACCGAGCGAAAAAGTCGAAAATCACTTTCGACGAGGAAGTGGTAACCAAACAGGACGCAAAGGACATTATACAGGGGGAAAACAGTGCCAAACCAAACAGGAAGAGAAAACGCAACATTGTGGCAGAAAACAGTGCTGATTTACCGGGCAAAAGAACAGAAGAAGACAGAGAAGGGGGGCTAAAACGCCAAGTTAAAAAGAAACAGAAACAACCCACCGAACCACCGGAAAACGAACCAAACAAGGAACCAGACAAGAAGGAGAAAAAGGAGTCAAACCGAGCGAAAAAACGCAAAAAACACGCCGAATTACAGCAACAAATCAAACAGAAAACCGAACAGGAACTACAACAGAAAGCCCTCAACTATCTCTCGAAATGGCAACACTGCAAACAGGAATGGAAATTTGAGAAACTGAGACAGGTGTGGTTGCAACAGAACCTTCTGGACCCCACCAGAGTACCCGAAGAGTACTGGAGTGCCGCTTTGCAGTATTTCAGCGGTTCCGAGGGGCGGTCGAGGCAAGTCGTACTGGAAATGTGCCTTAAAGTGATCGAAGTTGGTGAGGATGATCAGAGTGAGGAGTGCGAAGTGAAAGTGAAACGAGCTCGAGATTTGGTGCAACATTTACAGTGATCGGTCCGTTTTTCTTGGTGTAAATTGTGCTTTTTTCGTTTTTTGTGTTGGCCAAACTGCTTGACAACCCTGTTACCTGTCAAATGTTTTGAGGTTATGACAAAATTTGGAAAAAAAAGGGGTTTTTTTAGCTTAAAATTGTTTTTTTTTTTTTAAATCACCCGCTTGGAGGATTATTATTAATACTGTTAAAGCTCCAGAAATTTGATCACCCTGTAACTCGGTTATTTTTAGGGAGTTCAGGGTGGTTGAACCACTCAAATTAACCGTCTTGAGCTCCTCTTTCCTGTGGTGTAAAGCAAAAAATTCTAACTGAAAAATTGCGTACAGGGTGACCAAAAACAATCAATTATCCTAATTTTCATGCACACCCTGTATACTGAAAGCAAAAACGGTGCTTTAAACTTACAGTGCTGGTTTAAGAAGTTGATTAGGAACATTTTGTTCTCTTTCAAAATTTTCGTAACTTTCACCATTTTTGAGATATTTAGCAAAAACTGGTTTGATGCAACAAGTTTTGAAATTGTGATTTGAACACCCTGTAACTCGGTTATTTTTGGGTAGTTCAGGGTGGTTGAACCACTCAAATTAACCGTCTTGAGCTCCTCTTTCCTGTGGTGTAAAGCAAAAAATTCTAACTGAAAATTTGCGTACAGGGTGACCAAAAACAGTCAATCACCACACTTTTCATGCACACCCTGTATACTGAAAGCAAAAACGGTGCTTTAAACTTACGGTGCTGGTTTAAGGAGTTGATTAGGAACATTTTTGCTCTCTTTCAAATTTTTCCTAACTTTCACCATTTTTGAGATATTTAGCAAAAACTGGTTTGATGCAACAAGTTTTGTAATTGTGATTTGAACACCCTGTAACTCGGTTATTTTTGGGACTTCAGGGTGGTTGAACAACTCAAATTAACCGTCTTGAGCTCCTCTTTCCAGTGGTGCAAAGCAAAAAATTCTATGCAAAAAATTGAGTACAGGGTGACCAAAAACAGTCAATCACCCTACTTTTCATGCACACCCTGTATACTGAAAGCAAAAACGGTGCTTTAAACTTACGGTGCTGGTTTAAGAAGTTGATTAGGAACATTTTTGTTCTCTTTCAAATTTTTTGTAACTTTCACCGTTTTTGAGTTATTTTGAAAAAACTGGTTTGATGCAACTAATTTTCAAATTTGTGGTTTAAAATTTGAACACCCTGTAACTCGGTTATTTTTAGGGAGTTCAGAGTGGTTCAACCACTCAAATTAACCGTCTTGAGCTCCTCTTTCCAGTGGTGTAAAGGAAAAAATTCTAACCAAAAAATTGAGTACAGGGTGACCAAAAACAGGCAATCACCATACTTTTCATGCACACCCTGTATACTGGAAGCAAAAACGGTGCTTTAAACTTACGGTGCTGGTTTAAGGAGTTGATTAGGAACATTTTTGCTCTCTTTCAAATTTTTCGTAACTTTCACCGTTTTTGAGTTATTTAGCAAAAACTGGTTTGATGTAACAAATTTTCAAATTTGTGGTTTAAAATTTGAACACCCTGTAACTTGCGTTATTTTTACGAATTTAGGGTGGTTCAACCACTCAAATTAACCGTCTTGAGCTCCTCTTTCCAATGGTGTAAAGCAAAAAATTCTAACTGAAAAATTGCATACAGGGTGACCAAAAACAGGCAATCACCACACTTTTCATGCACACCCTGTATACTGAAAGCAAAAACCGTGCTTTAAACTTACAGTGCTGGTTTAAGGAGTTGATTAGGAACATTTTTGTTCTCTTTCAATTTTTTTGTAACTTTCACCGTTTTTGAGTTATTTTGAAAAAACTGGTTTGATGTAACAAATTTTCAAATTTGTGGTTTAAAATTTGAACACCCTGTAACTCGATTATTTTTGGGGATTTCAGGGTGGTTCAACCACTCAAATTAACCGTCTTGACCTCCTCTTTCCAGTGGTGCAAAGCAAAAAATTCTAACTGAAAAATTGCGTACAGGGTGACCAAAAACAGGCAATCACCACACTTTTCATGCACACCCTGTATACTGGAAGCAAAAATGGTTCTTCAAACTTACGGTACTAAATCAAGTAAATGATTAGGAACATTTTTGTTCTCTTGCAAATTTTTCGTAACTCTCACCGTTTTTGAGATATTTAAGAAAAACTGATTTATATGATTTCATTTTGAGTTGGCCAAACTGCTTGACAGCTGTCACATGTCAATCGCCTCTGTCAAATTTTTGACATTTAACCCCCCAACAGGCCGTAGAATATTTTTGTGGTCAAGTCAGTGTTCAAAAGTACAGTTTTTGGGACACTGTGTTGTCCCGTCCACTAACCTAAAAATGTACAGAGTGTCCCATTTTATTTTTGTGATATTTTTTGACATTTTTCGATTCCTGGTAGCCTTGACGGTTTTGTGGTGGTTTTTTCAGAATTTTTCCTCCATCCGTTCCCGAGATATTCAAGCAAAATGGCGGCGCTGTCTAATTGTGCAACGTAGTCTTTGACAGGCTGTCAAATCCGCCATTTTGACTTTACGACCTTGATTTTTTTGGTTTCAGGTAGCCATGACCTTGAAGATTATTGGTAAATTTTTTGAAAACGTTCCCTCTTTTATTTCCGGAGATATTTAAACAAAATGGCCGCCTTAACCAACCAAGCACAGTTTGCGCAACGTAGTCTTTGACAGGCTGTCAAATCCGCCATTTTGGCTTTACGGCCTTGATTTTTTGGTTCTAGGTAGCCATGATCTTGACGGTTTTTGTGGTATTTTTTTCAAAGTATTCTCTCCAGTAGTTCCGGAGATACTTAAGCAAAATGGCGGCGCTGTCTAATTGTGCAACGTAGTCTTTGACAGGCTGTCAAATCCGCCATTTTGACTGTACGACCTTGATTTTTTTAGTCAAATAAGCAGGTAAACTTAACCAGAACTGGATTTCTTAGCCTAAAACTGTCAGATAAAGCTTTCTGGGCCTAAAAAGCCTAAATTTGGCCTAATCAACATTTCTAAAGCAGTTTTCACAAAATTTCCCTAAAAAACCTGTAAAAAGATGAAAAACTAACAAAAATTCACACTTTGACCACCCTGTAACATATTTTCGTGTTTTTGGGAAACTGCTTTTGGTCCACCCTGTATAATAAAACCTTGCCCCGGAGGATTTTTAAACGGCGCATCCACCATATGTCAAGAAACCCAATTTATTGTTCTCCTTGTACAGGGTGGGCCAAATTGATTTCAACACAAAATTTCATGTTTTTACTGTTTTCTCGGGTTTCTTATGCTGCTACGCCCCTGTATTAACTCTAATCAGGCTGATTTTTTTTACTGTGGATTAAGTACAGTCTAAGCTACCAGCTGACGCAAAAATCACTCAAATCGGACGGTTAGAATGTGAGTTACGGCGTTTTTACCGTTCGCGGACACTAAATTCCACATTTTTACAGTTTTCTCGGGTTTCTTATGCTGCTACGCCCCTGTATTAACTCTGATCAGGCTGATTTTTTTACTGTGGATTGAGTACAGTCTAAGCTACCAGCTGACGCAAAAAACACTCAAATCGGACGTTTAGAATGTGAGTTACGGCGTTTTTACCGTTCGCGGATACTAAATTCCACATTTTTACAGTTTTCTCGGGTTTCTTATGCTGCTACGCCCCTGTATTAACTCTGATCAGGCTGATTTTTTTACTGTGGGTTGAGTACAGTCTAAGCTACCAGCTGACGCAAAAATCACTCAAATCGGACGTTTAGAATGTGAGTTATGGCGTTTTTGCCGTTCGCGGACACTAAATTTCACATTTTTACAGTTTTCTCGGGTTTCTTATGCTGCTACGCCCCTGCATTAACTCTGATCAGACTGATTTTTTTACTGTGAATTGAGTACAGTCTAAGCTACCAGCTGACGCAAAAATCACTCAAGTCGGACAATTAGAATGTGAGTTATGGCGTTTTTCCGTTCGCGGACATTAAATTTCACATTTTTACAGTTTTCTCGGGTTTCTTATGCTGCTACGCCCCTGTATTAACTCTGATCAGACTGATTTTTTAATGTAGAATGAGTACAGTCTAAGCTACCAGCTGACGCAAAAATCACTCAAATCGGACAATTAGAATGTGAGTTATGGCGTTTTTGCCGTTCGCGAACACTAAATTTCACATTTTTACAGTTTTCTCGGGTTTCTTATGCTGCTACGCCCCTGTATTAACTCTAATCAGGCTGATTTTTTTACTGTGAATTGAGTACAGTCTAAGCTACCAGCTGACGCAAAAATCACTCAAATCGGACGTTTAGAATGTGAGTTACGGCGTTTTTACCGTTCGCGGACACTAAATTCCACATTTTTACAGTTTTCTCAGGTTTCTTATGCTGCTACGCCCCTGTATTAACTCTGATCAAACTGATTTTTTTTACTGTGGATTGAGTACAGTCTAAGCTACCAGCTGACGCAAAAATCACTCAAATCGGACGTTTAGAATGTGAGTTACGGCGTTTTTACCGTTCGCGGACACTAAATTCCACATTTTTACAGTTTTCTCGGGTTTCTTATGCTGCTACGCCCCTGTATTAACTCTGATGGCTGATTTTTTTACTGTGGATTGAGTACAGTCTAAGCTACCAGCTGACGCAAAAATCACTCAAATCGGACGTTTAGAATGTGAGTTATGGCGTTTTTACCGTTCGCGGACACTAAATTTCATATTTTTACAGTTTTTCTCGGGTTTCTTATGCTGCTACGCCCCTGTATTAACTCTGATCAGACTGATTTTTTTAATGTAGAATGAGTACAGTCTAAGCTACCAGCTGACGCAAAAATCACTCAAATCGGACGTTTAGAATGTGAGTTATGGCGTTTTTACCGTTCGCGGACACTAAATTCCACATTTTTACAGTTTTCTCGGGTTTCTTATGCTGCTACGCCCCTGTATTAACTCTGATCAGGCTGATTTTTTTACTGTGAATGAGTACAGTCTAAGCTACCAGCTGACGCAAAAATCACTCAAATCGGACGTTTAGAATGTGAGTTATGGCGTTTTTGCCGTTCGCGGACACTAAATTCCACATTTTTACAGTTTTCTCGGGTTTCTTATGCTGCTACGCCCCTGTATTAACTCTGATCAGACTGATTTTTTTAATGTAGAATGAGTACAGTCTAAGCTACCAGCTGACGCAAAAATCACTCAAATCGGACGGTTAGAATGTGAGTTATGGCGTTTTTTACCGTTCGCGGACACTAAATTTCACATTTTTACAGTTTTCTTGGGTTTCTTATGCTGCTACGCCCCTGTATTAACTCTGATCAGGCTGATTTTTTTACTGTGGATTAAGTACAGTCTAAGCTACCAGCTGACGCAAAAAATCACTCAAATCGGACAATTAGAATGTGAGTTATGGCGTTTTTACCGTTCGCGGACACTAAATTTCACATTTTTACAGTTTTCGCAGGTTTCTTATGCTGCTACGTCCCTGTATTAACTCTGATCAGGCTAATTTTTTTACTGTAAATTGAGTACAGTCTAAGCTACCAGCTGACGCAAAAATCACTCAAATCGGACGTTTAGAATGTGAGTTATGGCGTTTTTACCGTTCGCGGACACTAAATTCCACATTTTTACAGTTTTCTCGGGTTTCTTATGCTGCTACGCCCCTGTATTAACTCTGATCAGGCTGATTTCTTTTACTGTGGATTGAGTACAGTCTAAGCTACCAGCTGACGCAAAAATCACTCAAATCGGACGTTTAGAATGTGAGTTATGGCGTTTTTACCGTTCGCAGACACTAAATTTCACATTTTTCAGTTTTCTCAGGTTTCTTATGCTGCTACGCCCCTGTATTAACTCTGATCAAACTGATTTTTTTAATGTAGAATGAGTACAGTCTAAGCTACCAGCTGACGCAAAAAACACTCAAATCGGACGTTTAGAATGTGAGTTATGGCGTTTTTTGCCGTTCGCGGACACTAAATTTCACATTTTTACAGTTTTCTCGGGTTTCTTATGCTGCTACGCCCCTGTATTAACTCTGATCAGGCTGATTTTTTTACTGTGAATTGAGTACAGTCTAAGCTACCAGCTGACGCAAAAATCACTCAAATCGGACGTTTAGAATGTGAGTTATGGCGTTTTTTGCCGTTCGCGGAAACAAAATTTCACATTTTTACAGTTTTCTTGGGTTTCTTATGCTGCTACGACCCTGTATTAACTCTGATCAGGTTGATTTGTTTACTCTGGATTGAGTACAGTCTAAGCTACCAGCTGACGCAAAAAACACTCAAATCGGACGTTTAGAATGTGAGTTATGGCGTTTTTGCCGTTCGCGGACACTAAATTTCACATTTTTACAGTTTTCTCGGGTTTCTTATGCTGCTACGCCCCTGTATTAACTCTGATCAGACTGATTTTTTTAATGTAGAATGAGTACAGTCTAAGCTACCAGCTGACGCAAAAATCACTCAAATCGGACGTTTAGAATGTGAGTTATGGCGTTTTTACCGTTCGCGGACACTAAATTCCACATTTTTACAGTTTTCTCGGGTTTCTTATGCTGCTACGCCCCTGTATTAACTCTGATCAGGTTGATTTGTTTACTCTGAATTGAGTACAGTCTAAGCTACCAGCTGACGCAAAAATCACTCAAATCGGACGTTTAGAATGTGAGTTATGGCGTTTTTGCCGTTCGCGGACATAAATTTCACATTTTTACAGTTTTCTCCGGTTTCTTATGCTGCTACGCCCCTGTATTAACTCTGATCAGGCTGATTTTTTTACTGTGGATTGAGTACAGTCTAAGCTACCAGCTGACGCAAAAATCACTCAAATCGGACGTTTAGAATGTGAGTTACGGCGTTTTTACCGTTCGCGGACACTAAATTCCACATTTTTACAGTTTTCTCAGGTTTCTTATGCTGCTACGCCCCTGTATTAACTCTGATCAAACTGATTTTTTTACTGTGGATTGAGTACAGTCTAAGCTACCAGCTGACGCAAAAATCACTCAAGTCGGACAATTAGAATGTGAGTTATGGCGTTTTTTCCGTTCGCGGACACTGAATTCCACATTTTTACAGTTTTCTCGGGTTTCTTATGCTGCTCCGCCCCTGTATTAACTCTGATCAGACTGATTTTTTTAATGTAGAATGAGTACAGTCTAAGCTATCAGCTGACGCAAAAATCACTCAAATCGGACGTTTAGAATGTGAGTTATGGCGTTTTTGCCGTTCGCGGACACTAAATTTCACATTTTTACAGTTTTTCTCGGGTTTCTTATGCTGCTACGCCCCTATATTAACTCTGATCAGACTGATTTTTTTACTGTAAATTGAGTACAGTCTAAGCTACCAGCTGACGCAAAAATCACTCAAATTGGACGTTTAGAATGTGAGTTATGGCGTTTTTTGCCGTTCGCGGACACTAAATTTCATATTTTTACAGTTTTCTCGGGTTTCTTATGCTGCTACGACCCTGTATTAACTCTGATCAGGCTGATTTTTTTACTGTGGATTAAGTACAGTCTAAGCTACCAGCTGACGCAAAAAACACTTAAATCGGACGTTTAGAATGTGAGTTATGGCGTTTTTTTCCGTTCGCGGACACTAAGTTTCACATTTTTACAGTTTTCTCGGGTTTCTTATGCTGCTACGCCCCTGTATTAACTCTGATCAGACTGATTTTTTTACTGTGAATTGAGTACAGTCTAAGCTACCAGCTGACGCAAAAATCACTCAAATCGGACAATTAGAATGTGAGTTATGGCGTTTTTTCCGTTCGCGGACATTAAATTTCACATTTTTACAGTTTTCTCGGGTTTCTTATGCTGCTACGCCCCTGTATTAACTCTGATCAGGCTAATTTTTTTTACTGTAAATTGAGTACAGTCTAAGCTACCAGCTGACGCAAAAATCACTCAAATCGGACGTTTAGAATGTGAGTTATGGCGTTTTTGCCGTTCGCGAACACTAAATTTCACATTTTTACAGTTTTCTCGGGTTTCTTATGCTGCTACGCCCCTGTATTAACTCTGATCAGGCTGATTTTTTACTGTGAATTGAGTACAGTCTAAGCTACCAGCTGACGCAAAAATCACTCAAATCGGACAATTAGAATGTGAGTTATGGCGTTTTTTCCGTTCGCGAACACTAAATTTCACATTTTTACAGTTTTCTCGGGTTTCTTATGCTGCTACGTCCCTGTATTAACTCTGATCAGACTGATTTTTTTAATATAGAATGAGTACAGTCTAAGCTACCAGCTGACGCAAAAATCACTCAAATCGGACGTTTAGAATGTGAGTTATGGCGTTTTTGCCGTTCGCGGACACTAAATTCCACATTTTTACAGTTTTCTCGGGTTTCTTATGCTGCTACGCCCCTGCATTAACTCTGATCAGGATGATTTTTTTACTGTGGATTGAGTACAGTCTAAGCTACCAGCTGACGCAAAAATCACTCAAATCGGACGTTTAGAATGTGAGTTATGGCGTTTTTTACCGTTCGCGGACACTAAATTTCACATTTTTACAGTTTTCTCGGGTTTCTTATGCTGCTACGCCCCTGTATTAACTCTGATCAGACTGATTTTTTTAATGTAGAATGAGTACAGTCTAAGCTACCAGCTGACGCAAAAATCACTCAAATCGGACAATTAGAATGTGAGTTATGGCGTTTTTTACCGTTCGCGGACACTAAATTTCACATTTTTACAGTTTTCGCAGGTTTCTTATGCTGCTACGCCCCTGTATTAACTCTGATCAGGCTGATTTTTTTACTGTGGGTTGAGTACAGTCTAAGCTACCAGCTGACGCAAAAATCACTCAAATCGGACAATTAGAATGTGAGTTATGGCGTTTTTTTCCGTTCGCGGACATTAAATTTCACATTTTTACAGTTTTCTCGGGTTTCTTATGCTGCTACGCCCCTGTATTAACTCTGATCAGGCTAATTTTTTTTACTGTAAATTGAGTACAGTCTAAGCTACCAGCTGACGCAAAAATCACTCAAATCGGACGTTTAGAATGTGAGTTATGGCGTTTTTGCCGTTCGCGGACATAAATTTCACATTTTAGAGTTTTCTCCGGTTTCTTATGCTGCTACGCCCCTGTATTAACTCTGATCAGGCTGATTTTATTACTGTGGATTGAGTACAGTCTAAGCTACCAGCTGACGCAAAAAACACTCAAATCGGACGTTTAGAATGTGAGTTTGGAGGCTTATTCTTGCAGTAAAACGTACAAACAACTTACCTGGCTTTCTGGGACGCGGATAAGGGGTAGGGAAAATGGATTTAGGTCAGGACGGTGGGCAGGCCAAACGGACAACCTGAAAACAATCGAAACGACCAAATTAGCACAGAAATTTTCCTTTTTTTTTTAATATTCTCGTTATCACCTTAAAATGTACTAAATAAATGCCAGGAACAGTACCAACTATTACAAAAATTATATAAAGGAAGTGAGGGGGGGGGGGGTGAGAAACTGTCAAATGTCAGGTTGACAGGTGTCAAAAGTTTCCTGCCAATCGGTGCTCTAGTTTGGGAGCGATTGCAGAGCAAAGTTGTTGGTTGCCTTAACTTGAGTGTTTGACAATTTTTTGACAGGAGTGCAGGAAAGTGACAGCTGTCAAACTTGGCACAGTTACTGTGACAGGTCAGAGTGACACGTGTCAAAAATGTCAGCCCCCTCCATCCGGTACTTTCTGAGATATCCACAATTAACTCGGCTGCATGCAAAAAACTGGCAATTACTCAATTCAGGACATTAGTTGCTTTGAAATTCTCCTGCTGCGCTTGCGCGCAGGTGACAGCTGTCAAATTCGGCACGAAAACTGTCAAATGTCAGGTTGACAGGTGTCAAAAGTTTCCTGCCAATCGGTGCTCTAGTTTGGGAGCGATTGCAGAGCAAAGTTGTTTGTTGCCTAAACTCGAGTGTTTCTGACAAGTGACAGCTGTCAAACTTGGCCCAGTTACTGTGACGGGTTTGGTTGACATCTGTCACTTTCTGAAATGTCAATACAGTCAACTAAATTATAGTGGGGGGGAGAGGGGGGGGGAACACTTAAAACATATACAGGGCGGACAAATATCAACGGTAATTTTACATCTATTACATTTTACACTGTCAGTATTACTATATATATTTACACGAGTGCATTAAAAGTGACATACAGGGTGGATTTTTTTTTTTTAGAGGAGGGGGGTGGGGGGGGGGGGGAAATAAGGTTTGATAAGTGTACAACATATAGCGCAAGGGGGAAATTGTTATTATTTTTAGTGGCTTAAACCTAATTTCCTTAAAATTACTTTTAAATGTAATAATTATGACAAAAATAAGTGAAAAAATATATTTACACAAATACTCGAAAAAAACAGGTTTTTTAGGTTAAAAATGGGTTTTTTTTGACTCGCCAGCCGATTGGACGATTATTATTGATACTGTCAAAGAATTTGATTTAAATTGAACAAATTTGGTCAAAATGTGGTTTAAAATTTGAACACCCTGTAACTCGGTTATTTTTTCGAGTTCAGGGTGGTTCAACCACTCAAATTAACCGTCTTGAACTCCCCTTTTCTGTGGTGTAAAGCAAAAAAATTCTATCTAAAAAAATGCGTACAGGGTGACCAAAAACAGGCAATCACCATACTTTTCATGCACACCCTGTATACTGGAAGCAAAAACGGTCCCGCAAACTTACGGTGCTGAGTTAAGGAGTTGATAAGGAACAATTTTGCTCTCTTGTACATTTTTCGTAACTGTCACCGTTTCTGAGATATTTAGCAAAAACTGGTTTGATGAGAATTAACGCCAGTAGAGAGTTACACGTCATTCTTGTCAATGCTGTCAACTGTCAACGTCACTGTCATATTTACTAAACAAAAATTTGATTTTGCCAGGAAAGTTCACTGCAACGTTGCCAAACGGTCATTTTGTGGAAACTCAATTTAAAATGCGACGTTGCCAAACGTTGTCATTGTGTATGTAAATAATTAAAATAATTTTCCAAAACATTCAGTACGAAATGCGTAAAAATCTAGGTCAAGAAAGGGCTACACGTCACTCTTGTCAAATGTCAAAAAAAATATCACTTTTACGTCAAATTTTGACAGATTAAACTTCAAAATGACAGTTCTGACAAGTCAAAAGTGTCAACCTAGATAACCTTGTTTGTTTACTAGACAGTTTTAGCAAACTAAATCAATCAATTTTTGAAAATTATTTCCATTCAATTTTGACAGGTTTTACGTCACATTTTGACAGTTTTAGGTCAAAAAATGACAGTTCTGACAAGTCTAAGTATAAACACCGACAATTGTGCTTTTAAACTTGGCAACGCTGCCTCGAGTCTATTGGAGAGTTTTAGCAACTTTCATCATGTTTTTACGTCAAATTTTGACAGATTAAACTTCAAAATGACAGTTCTGACAAGTCAAAAGTGTCAACCTAGATAACCTTGTTTGTCTATTAGACAGTTTTAGCAAACTAAATCAATCAATTTTTGTAAATTAATTCCATTAAATTTTGACAGGTTTTACGTCACATTTTGACAGTTTTAGGTCAAAAAATGACAGTTCTGACAAGTCTAAGTATAAACACCGACAATTGTGCTTTTAAACTTGGCAACGCTGCCTCGAGTCTATTGGAGAGTTTTAGCCACTTTCATCATGTTTTTACGTCAAATTTTGACAGATTAAACTTCAAAATGACAGTTCTGACAAGTCAAAAGTGTCAACCTAGATAACCTTGTTTGTTTACTAGACAGTTTTAGCAAACTAAATCAATCAATTTTTGTAAATTATTTCCATTAAATTTTGACAGGTTTTACGTCACATTTTGACAGTTTTAGGTCAAAAAATGACAGTTCTGACAAGTCTAAGTATAAACACCGACAATTGTGCTTCTAAACTTGGCAACGCTGCCTCGAG
Organism: Ips typographus; assembly: GCF_016097725.1. Classification (NCBI taxonomy): domain Eukaryota; kingdom Metazoa; phylum Arthropoda; class Insecta; order Coleoptera; family Curculionidae; genus Ips; species Ips typographus. Next base: position 3,241,861 of record NC_138433.1, read on the forward strand.
TCTATTGGAGAGTTTTAGCCACTTTCATAATGTTTTTACGTCAAATTTTGACAGATTAAACTTCAAAATGACAGTTCTGACAAGTCAAAAGTGTCAACCTAGATAACCTTGATTGTTTACTAGACAGTTTTAGCAAACTAAATCAATCAATTTTTGTAAATTATTTCCATTAAATTTTGACAGGTTTTACGTCACATTTTGACAGTTTTAGGTCAAAAAATGACAGTTCTGACAAGTCTAAGTATAAACACCGACAATTGTGCTTCTAAACTTGGCAACGCTGCCTCGAGTCTATTGGAGAGTTTTAGCCACTTTCATCATGTTTTTACGTCAAATTTTGACAGATTAAACTTCAAAATGACAGTTCTGACATGTCAAAAGTGTCAACCTAGATAACCTTGTTTGTTTACTAGACAGTTTTAGCAAACTAAATCAATCAATTTTTGTAAATTATTTCCATTAAATTTTGACAGATTTTACGTCACATTTTGACAGTTTTAGGTCAAAAAATGACAGTTCTGTCAAATCTAAGTATAAACACCGACAATTTTGCTTCTAAACTTGGCAACGCTGCCTCGAGTCTATTGGAGAGTTTTAGCCACTTGCGTCAAGTTTTTACGTCAAATTTTGACAGTTTTACGTTCAAAATGACAGTTCTGACAAGTTAAAAGTGTCAACCTAGATAACCTTGTTTGTTTACTAGACAGTTTTAGCAAACTAAATCAATCAATTTTGTAAATTATTTCCATTAAATTTTGACAGGTTTTACGTCACATTTTGACAGTTTTAGGTCAAAAAATGACAGTTCTGACAAGTTCAAGTATCAACACCGACAATTTTGCTTCTAAACTTGGCAACGCTGCCTCGAGTCTATTGGAGAGTTTTAGCCACTTTCATAATGTTTATACGTCAAATTTTGACAGATTAAACTTCAAAATGACAGTTCTGACAAGTCAAAAGTGTCAACCTAGATAACCTTGATTGTTTACTAGACAGTTTTAGCAAACTAAATCAATCAATTTTTGTAAATTATTTCCATTCAATTTTGACAGGTTTACGTTCAAAATGACAGTTCTGACAAGTTAAAAGTGTCAACCTAGATAACCTTGTTTGTTTACTAGACAGTTTTAGCAAACTAAATCAATCAATTTTTGTAAATTATTTCCATTAAATTTTGACAGGTTTTACGTCACATTTTGACAGTTTTAGGTCAAAAAATGACAGTTCTGACAAGTCTAAGTATAAACACCGACAATTGTGCTTTTAAACTTGGCAACGCTGCCTCGAGTCTATTGGAGAGTTTTAGCAACTTTCATCATGTTTTTACGTCAAATTTTGACAGATTAAACTTCAAAATGACAGTTCTGACAAGTCAAAAGTGTCAACCTAGATAACCTTGTTTGTTTACTAGACAGTTTTAGCAAACTAAATCAATCAATTTTTGTAAATTATTTCCATTAAATTTTGACAGGTTTTACGTCACATTTTGACAGTTTTAGGTCAAAAAATGACAGTTCTGACAAGTTCAAGTATAAACAACGACAATTTTGCTTCTAAAGTTGGCAACGCTGCCTCGAGGCTAATGGAGAGTTTTAGCCACTTGCGTCAAGTTTTTACGTCAAATTTTGACAGATTAAACTTCAAAATGACAGTTCTGACAAGTCAAAAGTGTCAACCTAGATAACCTTGATTGTTTACTAGACAGTTTTAGCAAACTAAATCAATCAATTTTTGTAAATTATTTCCATTAAATTTTGACAGGTTTTACGTCACATTTTGACAGTTTTAGGTCAAAAAATGACAGTTCTGACAAGTCTAAGTGTCAACACCGACAATTTTGCTTCTAAACTTGGCAACGCTGCCTCGAGTCTATTGGAGAGTTTTAGCCACTTGCGTCAAGTTTTTACGTCAAATTTTGACAGATTAAACTTCAAAATGACAGTTCTGACATGTCAAAAGTGTCAACCTAGATAACCTTGATTGTTTACTAGACAGTTTTAGCAAACTAAATCAATCAATTTTTGTAAATTATTTCTATTAAATTTTGACAGGTTTTACGTCACATTTTGACAGTTTTAGGTCCAAAAATGACAGTTCTGACAAGTCTAAGTATAAACACCGACAATTGTGCTTCTAAATTTGGCAACGCTGCCTCGAGGCTATTGGAGAGTTTTAGCCACTTGCGTCATGTTTTTACGTCAAATTTTGACAGATTAAACTTCAAAATGACAGTTCTGACAAGTCAAAAGTGTCAACCTAGATAACCTTGTTTGTCTATTAGACAGTTTTAGCAAACTAAATCGATCAATTTTTGTAAATTATTTCCATTAAATTTTGACAGGTTTTACGTCACATTTTGACAGTTTTAAGTCAAAAAATGACAGTTCTGACAAGTCTAAGTATAAACACCGACAATTTTGCTTCTAAATTTGGCAACGCTGCCTCGAGGCTAATGGAGAGTTTTAGCCACTTGCGTCAAGTTTTTACGTCAAATTTTGACAGATTAAACTTCAAAATGACAGTTCTGACAAGTCAAAAGTGTCAACCTAGATAACCGTGTTTGTCTATTAGACAGTTTTAGCAAACTAAATCAATCAATTTTTGTAAATTATTTCCATTCAATTTTGACAGGTTTTACGTCACATTTTGACAGTTTTAGGTCAAAAAATGACAGTTCTGACAAGTCTAAGTATAAACACCGACAATTGTGCTTCTAAACTTGGCAACGCTGCCTCGAGTCTATTGGAGAGTTTTAGCCACTTGCGTCAAGTTTTTACGTCACATTTTGACAGTTTTACGTTCAAAATGACAGTTCTGACAAGTCAAAAGTGTCAACCTAGATAACCTTGTTTGTTTACTAGACAGTTTTAGCAAACTAAATCAATCAATTTTTGTAAATTATTTCCATTAAATTTTGACAGATTTTACGTCACATTTTGACAGTTTTAGGTCAAAAAATGACAGTTCTGACAAGTCTAAGTATAAACACCGACAATTGTGCTTTTAAACTTGGCAACGCTGCCTCGAGTCTATTGGAGAGTTTTAGCCACTTGCGTCAAGTTTTTACGTCAAATTTTGACAGATTAAACTTCAAAATGACAGTTCTGACAAGTCAAAAGTGTCAACCTAGATAACCTTGTTTGTCTATTAGACAGTTTTAGCAAACTAAATCAATCAATTTTGTAAATTATTTCCATTAAATTTTGACAGGTTTTACGTCACATTTTGACAGTTTTAGGTCAAAAAATGACAGTTCTGACAAGTTCAAGTATCAACACCGACAATTTTGCTTCTAAACTTGGCAACGCTGCCTCGAGTCTATTGGAGAGTTTTAGCCACTTGCGTCAAGTTTTTACGTCAAATTTTGACAGATTAAACTTCAAAATGACAGTTCTGACAAGTCAAAAGTACCAACCTAGATAATCTAGTTTGTCTACTAGACAGTTTTAGCAAACTAAATCAATCAATTTTTGTAAATTATTTCCATTAAATTTTGACAGGTTTTACGTCACATTTTGACAGTTTTAGGTCAAAAAATGACAGTTCTGTCAAATCTAAGTATAAACACCGACAATTTTGCTTCTAAACTTGGCAACGCTGCCTCGAGTCTATTGGAGAGTTTTAGCCACTTGCGTCAAGTTTTTACGTCAAATTTTGACAGATTAAACTTCAAAATGACAGTTCTGACAAGTCTAAGTATAAACAACGACAATTTTGCTTCTAAACTTGGCAACGCTGCCTCGAGTCTATTGGAGAGTTTTAGCCACTTGCGTCAAGTTTTTACGTCAAATTTTGACAGATTAAACTTCAAAATGACAGTTCTGACAAGCCCAAGTTCAAACTGGGATAATTTTCTTTCTAAATATAGGACGTAAAGTCACTGCATCAACCGTCAAAATGTTGACAGTTTCACCCCTACAAAATGACAGTTGACAACGTCAAATTTTTTGGACAGACGACGGAATTCCGCAAGCGGTTTTGACAGTATCAATAACAAAATTTCAGCTTTTTTTTCACTTAAAACCGAAAAAAATGACAGAATTCAGGCACATTTGACAGTTATAACCTCAAATTAACACAAAATGAAAAATTACAAATTTTTCCTAATTAATTACCTAAAAGCATCTAAATCGCTACAAAAAACATCCAAACATCACTTTAAACCCTATACACCCTGTATAAATGGATTTTGACAACTTTGACATTTGATTGCTGTCAAAGTCAAGTTGTTTCCAGTCAATTTTGGTTAGGTTAGGATGTAGTTATGCGCAGATACAGTGCGGTTCAAGGTAGACGACGATCTGACAGAAATGACAGATGACATCCCCCTCCCCCCCCCGTATGACATTTGACATTCTAAAGCCCGTTTTACACTTATATATTTACATAACATACACGCGTTTTATATCACATTTTTGTATAAGATTTTGTAAATATGTTTTTTTTTTTAAATTTAAAATAAATAGACAATTAAATGACAGTTACAAACGTCAAATTTGACGTTTCTTGCGATTGCGTCACTATACGAAATGCGTCAGACATTTTTTTCTTCTTTTTTGTCGTGTGTGATTCAGTAATACTGCGGTAAATTATGATTTTTTTTATTTTATATACAGGGTGAGTCGGTGGAAATTGACATACGAGAAAATACAGGGTGAATAACATTTTTTAGTTTGATAAATCGCCATTGCGCATCTGCACGGTGTCGAACGAATTTAAACAACTCACATGTCAGATTGACAGCTGTCAAATTTGGCACGAACACTGTCAAATGTCTGGTTGACAGCTGTCAAAAATTTCAGCTCATCGAGTGCGGTACTTTCAGCTGTCGAAAGTAAACCGATTTTGAGTTTGACATTTGTGACGTATTTGACCTTTGTCAGGCAAATTTTGACATTTGTGACGTATTTGACAGTTGTCACGTGATCCCAGAATATCATTTAAGCGGACTGGCACGTGACTAGTGTCAAATTGACAGCACTAAAGCAGTGAAAGTAGTATTTTTGTTGTGAAACATAAACTGAACTATACTTTGTCCCTATACGAGTCTACGAAAGCATTTTCTGACTATTTTGACATATTTGACAGGTGTCAGAAGACAATAGGATGCTATTCCCTCGGCTGTCACGTGACAGCTGTCAAAATAATCATTAAAAAAACTGGAAAATCAAGTTTTGGCTTAGAAACTGCCTGGTTTGTCCTTTTGACGTTTGTCAGGCAAATTTTGACATTTCTGACGTATTTGACAGTTGTCACGTGACTCTACATATCATTTAAGCGTACTGGCACGTGACTAGTGTCAAATTGACAGCACTAAAGCAGTGAAAGTAGTATTTTGGTTGTAAAACATAAACTGACTCTATACGAGTCTACGAAAGCATTTTTTGACTATTTTGACATATTTGACAGGTGTCAGAAGACAATAGGACGCTATTTCCTCGAGTGTCACGTGACAACTGTCAAAATAATCATTAAAAAACTGGAAAATCAAGTTTTGGCTTAGAAACTGCCTGGTTTGTCCTTTTGACGTTTGTCAGGCAAATTTTGACATTTCTGACGTATTTGACAGTTGTCACGTGACTCTACATATCATTTAAGCGTACTGGCACGTGACTAGTGTCAAATTGACAGCACTAAAGCAGTGAAAGTAGTATTTTGGTTGTAAAACATAAACTGACTCTATACGAGTCTACGAAAGCTTTTTTTACCGGTTTTGACATATTTGACAGGTGTCAGAAGACAATAGGACGCTATTTCCTCGGATGTCACGTGACAACTGTCAAAATAATCATTAAAAATCTGGAAAATCAAGTTTTGGCTTAGAAACTGCCTGGTTTGTCCTTTTGACATTTGTCAGGCAAATTTTGACATTTCTGACGTATTTGACAGTTGTCACGTGACCCCAGAATATCATTTAAGCGTACTGGCACGTGACTAGTGTCAAATTGACAGCACTAAAGCAGTGAAAGTAGTATTTTTGTTTTAAAACATAAACTGACTCTATACGAGTCTACGAAAGCATTTTTTGACTGTTTTGACATATTTGACAGGTGTCAGAAGACAATAGGACGCTATTTCCTCGAGTGTCACGTGACAACTGTCAAAATAATCATTAAAAAACTGGAAAATCAAGTTTTGGCTTAGAAACTGCCTGGTTTGTCCTTTTGACATTTGTCAGGCAAATTTTGACATTTCTGACGTATTTGACAGTTGTCACGTGACCCCAGAATATCATTTAAGCGGACTGGCACGTGACTGAGTTTTACCTTGAATCACCCTGTATACAAATATATATATGTATAATTTAAATAAATATTAAGATTATTTGATAATGAAACGTGTTTTTCTCATGCTCGAAACTTGGTATCACTGTCATTTTTTTGACAGCGCAGCCATTTTGAAAAAGTGTCAAATTGTTTGACAGTCGACAACTTTGACAGCACCTGTCAAACCTGCGACACTGTGAAAGAAGAGCCTACGAAGATACACAGTGTAGAATTTAAAAATGTGTACGTTTTACCTCAAACCAACTACGGATATTTCAAAAATTCACCCTTTATATACAGGGTGAGCTAAAAATCTGAAAAAAACTGTCTAATACACTCCTGGGCGTGGTCTACAACTGTGCCAAGTTTCAAGGTCGTAAGTCACTCCTGTCAAATTTGACAGCTGTTTAAAAGTTCCTCAACCAACAATTTTGAGTATGAGACTACGTCTGGACTGAGAGCCCCCTAGCGGACAAACGGTGCATTGGAAAAATTTGAAAAAAACTGCCTAATACACTCCTGGGCGTGGTCTACAACTGTGCCAAGTTTCAAGGTCGTAGGTCACTCCTGTCAAATTTGACAGCTGTTTAAAAGTTCCTCAACCAACAATTTTGAGTCTGAGACTGCGTTTGAACTGAGAGCCCCCTAGCGGACAAACGGTGCATTGGAAAAATTTGAAAAAAAACTGTCTAATACACTCCTGGGTGTGGTCTACAACTATACCAAGTTTCAAGGTCGTAGGTCACTCCTGTCAAATTTGACAGCTGTTTAAAAGTTCCTCAACCAACAATTTTGAGTCTGAGACTGCGTTTGAACTGAGAGCCCCCTAGCGGACAAACGGTGCATTGGAAAAATTTGAAAAAAACTGCCTAGTACACTCCTGGGCGTGGTCTACAACAGTGTCAAGTTTCAAGGTCGTAGGTCACTCCTGTCAAATTTGACAGCTATTTAAAAGTCTCGTTAACCAAACAATTTTGAGAGTCTGAGACTGCGTTTGGACTGAGAGCCCCCTAGCGGCTAAACGGTGCGTTGGAAAATTTTTAAAAAAACTGTCTAATACGCTCCTGGGTGTGGTCTACAACTGTGCCAAGTTTCAAGGTCGTAGGTCAATCCTGTCAAATTTGACAGTTATTAAGAAATCTCCCTGACTACCACGCCATAAGTCTCTACGTTATAAATTGAGCGCCCCCTAGGGGGCAAGCTGTCAAAGTAAAAATTCTGATAACATTCAAGCGTGTTCCCCTAGGTAGGCCCCCTAATTCTGCCAACTCGTTGCGCGGTGAGTGTCAGCTGTCAAATTTGACAAGCGCGTCAAAAATCAACCTGAGCACAAAATTCGTTTTACGATACATTTGTCCGTTAAATTGCTTATTTGAAACGTCCTGTATAGACACATCGTGTGACCAAAGATAGCCAGGGAATGGGACTGTCACGTGACGTTCAGCGGGCGCAGTTAAGTTGGACCGTTTGATCGCCAGAGGGCGTCAAATTTGCTGGTCAGTAACTCAAATTTGATTGAACAGCTTCAACCGGCTGTAACTCGGTTATTTTGACGGATACGTCAAAATGACAGATAAATAGTTTTGTAGAGCACATTTCAAGCTTTCCAAAAATGTGCTAAAATCATGTGATTGACGTACAAACAACTCCGCTAGAGGGCGTCAAAGGTGCTCGTACATTTTTTGTAAAAGATTCAAATTTGAACAGGTTTCAATCTCGCTTCAACCAGTCATAACTTGGTTATTTTGACAGATACGTCAAAATGACAGATAAACGATTTTGTAGAGCAGACTTTAAGCTTTCCAAAAATGTCCTAAAATCATGTGATTGACGTACAAACAACGCCGCTAGAGGGCGTCAAAGTTCCTCGAACATTTTTAGTTAACATTTCAAACTTTAACAGTTTCAACCAGCTGTAACTCGGTTATTTTGACAGATACGTCAAAATGACATTTAAACGATTTTGTAGAGCAGACTTTAAGCTTTCCAAAAATTTCCTAAAATCAAGTGATCGGAGTACAAACAACGCCGCTAGAGGGCGTCAAAGTTGCTCGAACATTTTTAGTTAACATTTCAAACTTTAACAGTTTCAACCGGCTGTAACCCGGTTATTTTGACGGATACGTCAAAATGACAGATAAACAGTTTTGTAGAGCACATTTCAAGCTTTCCAAAAATGTGCTAAAATCATGTGATTGACGTACAAACAACACCGCTAGAGGGCGTCAAAGTTGCTTCGAACACTTTTAGTGAACATTTCAAACTTTGACAGGTTCAACCAGCTGTAACTCGGTTATTTTGACAGATACGTCAAAATGACAGATAAACGATTTTGTAGAGCAGACTTTAAGCTTTCCAAAAATGTGCTCAAATCATGTGATTGACGTACAAACGATGACGCTAGAGGGCGTCAAAGTTGCTCCTACATTTTTTTTGGAAAAATCACAAATTTGAACAGGTTTCAATCTCGCTTCAACTGGTCATAATTTGGTTATTTTGACAGATACGTCAAAATGACAGATAAACGATTTTGTAGAGCGGACTTTAAGCTTTCCAAAAATGTCCTAAAATCATGTGATTGACGTACAAACAACGCCGCTAGAGGGCGTCAAAGTTCCTCGAACATTTTTAGTTAACATTTCAAACTTTAACAGTTTCAACCAGCTGTAACTCGGTTATTTTGACAGATACGTCAAAATGACATTTAAACGATTTTGTAGAGCGGACTTTAAGCTTTCCAAAAATGTCCTAAAATCATCTGATTGACGTACAAACAACGCCGCTAGAGAGCGTCAAAGTTGCTCGAACATTTTTAGTTAACATTTCAAACTTTAACAGTTTCAACCAGCTGTAACTCGGTTATTTTAACAGATACGTCAAAATGACAGATAAATAGTTTTGTAGAGCACATTTCAAGCTTTCCAAAAATGTCTTAAAATTGTGCGGTTGAGGTACAAATAACGCCGCTAGAGGGCGACAAAGTTGCTGAAGTCATCGCGATCACCAGATTTATGTCCTGGGGATTTTTTTTCAAGTTTCCAAGCATGAGAATTACCATTGAATCCATCGATTGAATGGTAATTAAAAAATGAAATTAACGTTAACCGATCGAAAAAATTGGAACTATAAACGCAATTAAGTGTGTGATTTTGTCTTCTGAGGTTCAGTCAATCTGACTTTTAAGGTTACGAAGGCTGTCAAAACCGATATGAGCGCGTTATCACGAGTCGCCGTTGGTGGCGCTAGTGGACGGTATATCGATCGTGTGACTTTCGTTGCCAAAAATCAGTCGAAGTCTTTTCATCGGCAGTTGCGGTACTTCTTCTCTCTCCTCCTGGTGCTGACCAAAAAAATTGTCAATTATTGCTGACGTGAAAAACTTGAATATTAAACAAATAAAATAAAATTTATAATAAAAAAAAAAGAAAAAATATAAATAAAAATTAAATTTTAAATAAATAATAATAATAATAATTAATAAAAATAATAATTATAAATAATAATAATAATAATAATAATTATTAATAATAATAATAATTTTTTTATTTTTTTAATTAAATTTTTATGTATTTTAATTAAATGTCAAAAAAAGTTAAAATTTAGTTAAAAATTATTATTATTATTGAAAAAATGTTATTTTAAATTAAAAGAAATTTTATTTTAAATTAAAAGAAATTTTAATTAGATTTATGGGTTCATTGCTGATGTGAAAAACTTGAATATTAAACAAATAAAATAAAATTTATTCTTAATTAATTTATTAATAAAATATATATTTTTTTATTTTAATTTATTTTTTTTTATTAAAAGAATTTTTTTCGACGATTACGAAGTTGAAAACGCAAGTTAATTATTAAAATAAAAAAAATAATAATAATTTATTTTATTTTTTTAATTTAATTTTTATGTATTTTAATTAAATGTCAAAAAAAGTTAAAATTTAGTTAAAAATTATTATTATTTTTGAAAAAATGCTATTTTAAATTAAAAGAAATTTTAATTAGATTTATGGGTTCATTGCTGATGTGAAAAACTTTGAAGTTGAAAGCGCAAGTTAAATATTAAAATGAAAAAAAAAATAATAATAATAATTTTTTTTATTTAATTTTTATTTTCCTTTAATTAAAAATAAAAAAATAATTAAAATTTTTTTAAAAATTATTATTTTTGAAAAAATTTTATTTTAAATTAAAAGAAATTTTAATTAAAAAATTATTAATTTCTTTTTAAATTAAAAGAAACTTTTTGATTTATGGGTTCATTGCTGATGTGAAAAACTTTAAAGTTGAAAGCGCAAGTTAAATATTAAAATAAAAAAAAAAATAATAATTTTTTTTTAAATTTAATTTTTATTTCTTTTAAATTAAATATCAAAAAAAATAAACAATTTATTTAAAAACTATTATTATTTTTGAAAAATTTTTATTTTAAATTAAAAGAAATTTTAATTAAAAAATTATTAATTTCTTTTTAAATTAAAAGAAACTTTTTGATTTATGGGTTCATTGCTGATGTGAAAAACTTTAAAGTTGAAAGCGCAAGTTAAATATTAAAATAAAAAAAAAATCAAATTTTTTTTTAAATTTAATTTTTATTTCTTTTAAATTAAATATCAAAAAAAATAAACAATTTATTTAAAAACTATTATTATTTTTGAAAAATTTTTATTTTAAATTAAAAGAAATTATAATTAAAAAATTATTTAATTTTTTTTTAATAAAAGAAACTTTTGAGACGATTAACGTTGATTTATGGGTTCATTGCTGATGTGAAAAACTTTGAAGTTGAAAACGCAAGTTAAATATTAAAATGAAAAAAAAAAAATATATATATTTTTTTTAAATTAAATATCAAAAAAAAACTAAAAATTTATTTAAAAATTATTATTATTTTTGGAAAAATTTTATTTTAATTTAAAAGAAACTTTAATTAAAAAGTTATTATTTTTTTTTAATAAAAGAAACTTTTGCGACGAATAACGTTGATTTATGGGTTCATTGCTGATGTGAAAAACTTGGACGTTGATCTTAAAACTGGATTTTTGACGCCATTTTGAAGGTTTAGCTGCATAGTTACTAGTGGGCTAGTGCCGCCATTTTGCTTCAAAAACTCGGCCATTTTAAAAGATAAAATTTTTGAAAAAAATTCCACTTAACCTTCAAGGTCAAGGCTATCTTAACCTAAAAAAATCAAGGCTCTAACCTTAAAACTGAATTTTTGACGCCATTTTGAAAGTTGCGCTGCACAGTCAATTGACCGTATAGCTAGTGCCGCCATTTTGTTTCCATAACTCGGCCATTTTGAAAGATACAATTTTGCTAAGAGTGACAGCTGTCAAATTTTGCACACTTATAATGACAGGTCAGGTTTGACAGCTGTCAAAAATTACAGCTCACTTTATCGTTACTTGACAACTAAACTGAAAACTCTTGTATAGAGATGTGGGTTTAAGCAATTTTTGACCGACTTGTAGGAAAGTGACAGATGTCAAATTTTGAACACTTATTGTGACAGGTCAGATTGACAGCTGTCAAAAATTGCAGCTCGATTCATTAGCGACGTTCTGAGATATTGCACGTCAAAGTTACTCGATGACAAAACTGAAATTTCTTGTTTAGTGCTTCAACACTATTTTTGACAGACCTGTTGGAAAGTGACAGCTGTCAAATTTTGCACACTTATTGTGACAGGTCAGCTTGACAGCTGTCAAACATTTTTTTCCAAAAATTGTCCTAAAATAACAGAGTTTTTGAAACAAAATGGCGGCACTGTCCAACCATTTGACTGTGCAGCGCAACTTTCAAAATGGCGTCACAAATTCAGTTTTAAGGTTAGAACCTTGATTTTCGGGGTCAAGATAGCCTTGACCTTAAAGGTTAAGTGAAATTTTTAAGCAAAATTCTATCTTTTAAAATGACCGAGTTTTTGAAGCAAAATGGCGGCACTGGTAAAGCGGACAGTTGACTGTGCAGCGCAACTTTCAAAATGGCGTCACAAATTCAGTTTTAAGGTTAGAGCCTTGATGTTTCTAGGTTAAGATAGCCTTGACCTTGAAGGTTAAGTAGAAATTTTTTCCAAAATTCTCTCTCTCAAAATGGCCGAGTTTTTGAGACAAAATGGCGGCACTAGCCAAACAGTCAATTGACTGTGCAGCGCAACTTTCAAAATGGCGTCACAAATTCAATTTTAAGGTTAGAACCTTGATTTTTTTAGGTTAAGATAGCCTTGACCTTGAAGGTTAAGTGGAATTTTTTACCAAAATTCCATCTCTCAAAATGGCCGAGTTATGGATACAAAATGGCGGCACTAGCTAAACCGTCACTTTACTGTGCAGCGCAACTTTCAAAATGGCGTCAAAAATTCAGTTTTAAGGTTAGAGCCTTGATTTTTTTAGGTCAAGACAGCCTTGACCTTGAAGGTTAAGTAGAATTTTTTTCCAAAATTTTATCTTGTAAAATGGCCGAGTTTTTGAAACAAAATGGCGGCACTAGCCAAATGGACAGTTGACTGTGCAGCGCAACTTTCAAAATGGCGTCACAAATTCACTTTTAAGGTTAGAGCCTTCATTTTTTTAGGTTAAGATAGCCTTGACCTTGAAGGTTAAGTAGAATTTTTTTCCAAAATTTTATCTTGTAAAATGGCCGAGTTTTTGAGACAAAATGGCGGCACTAGCCAAACGGTCACTTGACTATGCAGCTAAAACTTCAAAATGGCGTCAAAAATTCAATTTTAAGGTTAGAACCTTGATTTTTTTAGGTTAAGATAGCCTTGACCTTGAAGGTTAAGTGGAATTTTTTACCAAAATTCCATCTTGTAAAATGGCCGAGTTTTTGAGACAAAATGGCGGCACTAGCCAAATGGACAGTTGACTGTGCAGCGCAACTTTCAAAATGGCGTCACAAATTCAGTTTTAAGGTTAGAACCTTGATTTTTTTAGGTTAAGATAGCCTTGACCTTGAAGGTTAAGTAGAATTTTTTTCCAAAATTCTCTCTCTCAAAATGGCCGAGTTATGGAAACAAAATGGCGGCACTAACTAAACCGTCACTTTACTGTGCAGCGCAACTTTCAAAATGGCGTCAAAAATTCAGTTTTAAGGTTAGAGCCTTCATTTTTTTAGGTTAAGATAGCCTTGACCTTGAAGGTTAAATAGAATTTTTTTCTAAAATTCTCTCTCTCAAAATGGCCGAGTTATGGATACAAAATGGCGGCACTAGCTAAACCGTCACTTTACTGTGCAGCGCAACCTTCAAAATGGCGTCAAAAATTCAATTTTAAGGTTAGAACCTTGATTTTTTTAGGTTAAGATAGCCTTGACCTTGAAGGTTAAGTAGAATTTTTTTCCAAAATTCTCTCTCTCAAAATGGCCGAGTTATGGATACAAAATGGCGGCACTAGCCAAACAGTCAATTGACTGTGCAGCGCAACTTTCAAAATGGCGTCACAAATTCAATTTTAAGGTTAGAACCTTGATTTTTTTAGGTTAAGATAGCCTTGACCTTGAAGGTTAAGTAGAATTTTTTTCCAAAATTCTCTCTCTCAAAATGGCCGAGTTATGGAAACAAAATGGCGGCACTAACTAAACCGTCACTTTACTGTGCAGCGCAACTTTCAAAATGGCGTCAAAAATTCAGTTTTAAGGTTAGAGCCTTCATTTTTTTAGGTTAAGATAGCCCTGACCTTGAAGGTTAAGTGGAATTTTTTACCAAAATTCCATCTCTCAAAATGGCCGAGTTTTTGAGACAAAATGGCGGCACTAGCTAAACGGTCACTTGACTATGCAGCTAAAACTTCAAAATGGCGTCAAAAATTCAATTTTAAGGTTAGAGCCTTGATTTTTTTAGGTTAAGATAGCCTTGACCTTGAAGGTTAAGTAGAATTTTTTTCCAAAATTTTATCTTGTAAAATGGCCGAGTTTTTGAAACAAAATGGCGGCACTAGCCAAACGGTCAATTGACTGTGCAGCGCAACTTTCAAAATGGTGTCACAAATTCAGTTTTAAGGTTAGAGCCTTCATTTTTTTAGGTTAAGATAGCCTTGACCTTGAAGGTTAAGTAGAACTTTTTTCCAAAACTTTATCTTGTAAAATGGCCGAGTTTTGGAGACAAAATGGCGGCACTACCTAAACGGTCAATTGACTGTGCAGCGTAACCTTCAAAATGGCGTCAAAAATTCAGTTTTAAGGTTAGAACCTTGATTTTTTTAGGTCAAGATAGCCTTGGCCTTGAAGGTTAAGTGGAATTTTTTTCCAAAATTCTCTCTCTCAAAATGGCCGAGTTATGGATACAAAATGGCGGCACTAGCTAAACGGTCACTTGACTGTGCAGCTAAAACTTCAAAATGGCGTCAAAAATTCAATTTTAAGGTTAGAGCCTTGGTTTTTTTAGGTTAAGATAGCCTTGACCTTGAAGGTTAAGTGGAATTTTTTTCCAAAATTCTCTCTCTCAAAATGGCCGAGTTATGGAAACAAAATGGCGGCACTAGCCAAACGGTCAATTGACTGTGCAGCGCAACTTTCAAAATGGCGTCAAAAATTCAATTTTAAGGTTAGAACCTTGATTTTTTTAGGTTAAGATAGCCTTGACCTTGAAGGTTAAGTTGAATTTTTTTCCAAAATTCCATCTCTCAAAATGGCCGAGTTATGGATACAAAATGGCGGCACTAGCTAAACCGTTACTTTACTGTGCAGCGCAACTTTCAAAATGGCGTCAAAAATTCAGTTTTAAGGTTAGAGCCTTGATTTTTTTAGGTCAAGACAGCCTTGACCTTGAAGGTTAAGTAGAATTTTTTTCCAAAATTTTATCTTGTAAAATGGCCGAGTTTTTGAAACAAAATGGCGGCACTAGCCAAATGGACAGTTGACTGTGCAGCGCAACTTTCAAAATGGCGTCACAAATTCACTTTTAAGGTTAGAGCCTTCATTTTTTTAGGTTAAGATAGCCTTGACCTTGAAGGTTAAATAGAATTTTTTTCTAAAATTCTCTCTCTCAAAATGGCCGAGTTATGGATACAAAATGGCGGCACTAGCTAAACGGTCACTTGACTATGCAGCTAAAACTTCAAAATGGCTTCAAAAATTCAATTTTAAGGTTAGAGCCTTCATTTTTTTAGGTTAAGATAGCCTTGACCTTGAAGGTTAAGTAGAATTTTTTTCCAAAATTTTATCTTGTAAAATGGCCGAGTTTTTGAGACAAAATGGCGGCACTACCTAAACGGTCAATTGACTGTGCAGCGCAACTTTCAAAATGGCGTCACAAATTCAGTTTTAAGGTTAGAGCCTTGATTTTTTTAGGTCAAGATAGCCTTGACCTTGAAGGTTAAGTAGAATTTTTTTCCAAAATTTTATCTTGTAAAATGGCCGAGTTTTTGAGACAAAATGGCGGTACTAGCCAAATGAACAGTTGACTGTGCAGCGCAACTTTCAAAATGGCGTCACAAATTCAGTTTTAAGGTTAAAACCTTGATTTTCGGGGTCAAGATAGCCTTGACCTTGACTGTTAGGTTAGACTAAATAAAAATAGCGTAAAACCAAAAATTCAACATTTTTTCGCCCACTAAAAAAACCGCTTCTAAAAGTCAAAGTTTTTCACATCAGCCACAACTAAAAAAACCAAAAAATTCAACTTTTTTTGTAAATATCTCAGAAACTTACCTTCAAACGACGATCGCGCTTCCGGTCCTTCGACTTGTGCCGCTTCTTGCGATGCGCATTCGCCGAATTGGATTCCTCCTCCTCCTCCTCCGCCTCCTCCACTCCCTCCACCCTCAACACTTCGTACTCCCTCTCCAAGTAATCGTCTCCCATGTTGCTGCCCAATTCGATTACTTCGTCCAAAACGGGGCTGCGTTTCATTCTTAGCGTTAGTTTCAGTCTTCCGCCGCATTTTTCCGGTGTTTTCTCCACAGCTTGCTCGTTACTCGCCTACAATGTCCAATTGTTAGCCATAATCGGTTGTTTCTACTTTGCGATTGGTCAAAATAGGCAGCAAACTCAAAAAATTGCTTTAAACCACACATACGTAAAAAACGTATATGAACTTGTGGTCCTTCGAAGCAAATCATTGTGTTTTGCTCGAAGGACCAAATTACCTAAAATAGTAAGGAAAACGTCCAAAATGAGGATTTCTGGTTTAAAAAAGGGAAATCAGGCTTGAAATGCAACGAAAACAGGAAATACTGTAAAATGCCGTTTATAGGTACGTTAACTAATGGTCCTTCAGGCCGGATGAGCAAATTAACCGATTCGAAGGACCAAATGTACGGAAAACGTGAAAAATGAGGATTTATTGAGTTTTTAATTTTTTTGGTAGTTTTATAGCTTTATGGATCGACTTTTGACAGTTGCGACATTTGTGACAGATCAAACTACGTCAGAAACAAACTGTCAAATGTCATAAATGTCAAAATTTTACTTGTGGAGCTGTAAAATGTAGTTTATTTAAGTTTTATAGCTTTATGGTTGGAATTTTGACAGTTTTGACGTGTACCTGTACGTTTGACAGGTCAGTTGAACTGTCATTGTACCAAAAAATGTCAAAATCCAGGTCGCAAGACCATGAAACTATAAAAAATCCCTGAAACTCCACAAACATTGTGGAAAGTGTGTGGAAACCATTTTATATGTTTATGGTTGGAATTTTGACAGTTTTGACGTGTACCGGTAGGTTTGACAGGTCACTTGAACTGTCATTCTACCAAAAAATGTCAAAATCCGGGTCGCAAGACCATGAAACTATAAAAAATTCCTGAAACCCCACAAACATTGTGGAAAGTGTGTGGAAACTATTTTATAGGTTTATGGTTGGAATTTTGACAGTTTTGACGTGTACCGGTAGGTTTGACAGGTCACTTGAACTGTCATTCTACCAAAAAATGTCAAAATCCAGGTCGCAAGACCATGAAACTATAAAAAATTACTGAAACCCCACAAACATTGTGGAAAGTGTGTGGAAACCATTTTAGAGGTTTATGGTTGGAATTTTGACAGTTTTGACGTGTATCTGTGAGGTCACTTGAACTGTCATTCTACCAAAATATGTCAAAATCCAGGCTGCAAGACCATGAAACTATAAAAAAATTCCAGAAACTCCACAAACATTGTGGAAAGTGTATGGAAACCATTTTATATGTTTATGGTTGGAATTTTGACAGTTTTGACGTGTACCTGTAGGTTTGACAGGTCACTTGAACTGTCATTCTACCAAAAAATGTCAAAATCTAGGTCGCGAGACCATGAAACTATAAAAAATTACAGAATCCCCATAAATGTTAAGGAAATCATTTTATAGGTTTATGGTTGGAATTTTGACAGTTTTGACGTGTACATGAAGGTTTGACAGGTCACTTGAACTGTCATTGTACCAAAAAATGTCAAAATCCAGGTCGCAAGACCATGAAACTATAAAAAATTCCTGAAACTCCACAAACATTGTGGAAAGTGTGTGGAAACCATTTTATAGGTTTATGGTTGAAATTTTGACAGTTTTGACGTGTACTGGTAGGTTTGACAGGTCACTTAAACTGTCATTGTACCAAAAAATGTCAAAATCCAGGTCGCAAGACCATGAAACTATAAAAAATTCCTGAAACTCCACTTACATTGTGGAAAGTGTGTGGAAACCATTTTATAGGTTTATGGTTGGAATTTTGACAGTTTTGACGTGTACCGGTAGGTTTGACAGGTCACTTGAACTGTCATTCTACCAAAAAATGTCAAAATCTAGGTCGCGAGACCATGAAACTATAAAAAATTACAGAATCCCCATAAATGTTAAGGAAATCATTTTATAGGTTTATGGTTGGAATTTTGACAGTTTTGACGTGTACATGAAGGTTTGACAGGTCACTTGAACTGTCATTGTACCAAAAAATGTCAAAATCCAGGTCGCAAGACCATGAAACTATAAAAAATTCCTGAAACTCCACAAACATTGTGGAAAGTGTGTGGAAACCATTTTATATGTTTATGGTTGGAATTTTGACAGTTTTGACGTGTACCGGTAGGTTTGACAGGTCACTTGAACTGTCATTCTATCAAAAAATGTCAAAATCCAGACCGCAACACCATGAAAGTATAAAAAATTCCTGAAACTCCACAAACATTGTGGAAAGTGTGTGGAAACCATTTTAGAGGTTTATGGTTGAAATTTTGACAGTTTTGACGTGTACCTGAAAGTTTGACAGGTCACTTCAACTGTCATTTTACCAAAAAATGTCAAAATCCAGGTCGCAAGACCATGAAACTATACAAAATTACAGAATCCCCATAAATGTTAAGGAAATCATTTTATAGGTTTATGGTTGGAATTTTGACAGTTTTGACGTGTACATGAAGGTTTGACAGGTCACTTGAACTGTCATTGTACCAAAAAATGTCAAAATCCAGGTCGCAAGACCATGAAACTATAAAAAATTCCTGAAACTCCACAAACATTGTGGAAAGTGTGTGGAAACCATTTTATATGTTTATGGTTGGAATTTTGACAGTTTTGACGTGTACATGAAGGTTTGACAGGTCACTTGAACTGTCATTTTACCAAAAAATGTCAAAATCCAGGTCGCAAGACCATGAAACTATAAAAAATTCCTGAAACTCCACAAACATTGTGGAAAGTGTGTGGAAACCATTTTATATGTTTATGGTTGGAATTTTGACAGTTTTGACGTGTACCTCCACGTTTGACAGGTCACTTGAACTGTCATTCTACCAAAAAATGTCAAAATCCAGGTCGCAAGACCATGAAACTATAAAAAATTCCTGAAACCCCAGAAACATTGTGGAAAGTGTGTGGAAACCATTTTATAGGTTTATGGTTGGAATTTTGACAGTTTTGACGTGTACCTGTAGGTTTGACAGGTCACTTGAACTGTCATTGTACCAAAAAATGTCAAAATCCAGGTCGCAAGACCATGAAACTATAAAAAATCCCTGAAACCCCAGAAACATTGTGGAAAGTGTGTGGAAACCATTTTATAGGTTTATGGTTGGAATTTTGACAGTTTTGACGTGTACCGGTAGGTTTGACAGGTCACTTGAACTGTCATTCTACCAAAAAATGTCAAAATCCAGGTCGCAAGACCATGAAACTATAAAAAATTCCTGAAACTCCACAAACATTGTGGAAAGTGTGTGAAAACCATTTTATATGTTTATGGTTGGAATTTTGACAGTTTTGACGTGTAGTTGTAAGTTTGACAGGTCACTTGAACTGTCATTCTACCAAAAAATGTCAAAATCCAGGCCGCAAGACCATGAAACTATAAAAAATTACTGAAACTCCACTTACATTGTGGAAAGTGTATGGAAACCATTTTATAGGTTTATGGTTGGAATTTTGACAGTTTTGACGTGTACCGGTAGGTTTGACAGGTCACTTCAACTGTCATTCTACCAAAAAATGTCAAAATCCGGGTCGCAAGACCATGAAACTATAAAAAATTACAGAAACTCCACAAACATTGTGGAAAGTGTGTGGAAACCATTTTATATGTTTATGGTTGGAATTTTGACAGTTTTGACGTGTACCTGAAAGTTTGACAGGTCACTTCAACTGTCATTGTACCAAAAAATGTCAAAATCCAGACCGCAAGACCATGAAACTATAAAAAATTACTGAAACTCCACTTACATTGTGGAAAGTGTATGGAAACCATTTTATAGGTTTATGGTTGGAATTTTGACAGTTTTGACGTGTACCGGTAGGTTTGACAGGTCACTTGAACTGTCACTCTACCAAAAAATGTCAAAATCCGGGTCGCAAGACCATGAAACTATAAAAAATCACTGAAACCCCACAAACATTGTGGAAAGTGTATGAAAACCATTTTATAGGTTTATGGTTGGAATTTTGACAGTTTTGACGTGTGCCTGTACGTTTGACAGGTCACTTGAACTGTCACTCTACCAAAAAATGTCAAAATCCGGGTCGCAAGACCATGAAACTATAAAAAATCACTGAAACCCCACAAACATTGTGGAAAGTGTGTGGAAACAATTTTATATGTTTATGGTTGGAATTTTGACAGTTTTTCACAATTTTATATGGGACACCCGGTATATTATTACGTCATTCGATTCTGCTCGTCAGCAGCTACAGGGTGACCCAAAAAAGTCCTGTCAAAATTGTTTAGTTTCCGAAATATACAGGGTGAAACGTGTCATTAATCTCAACTTCAAACTTGATTCAGCGCTACATTCAAATTCAAAAAACTGCACTATTTCAAATGGGACACCCTGTATATTATTACGTCATTCGATTCTGCTCGTCAGCAGCTACAGGGTGACCCAAAAAAGTCTTGTCAAAATTGTTTAGTTTACGAGATATACAGGGTGAAACGTGACATTACTCTCAACTTCAAACTTGATTCAGCGCTGCATTCAAATTCAAAAAACTGCACTATTTCAAATGGGACACCCTGTATATTATTACGTCATTCGATTCTGCTCGTCAGCAGCTACAGGGTGACCCAAAAAAGTCCTGTCAAAATTGTTTAGTTTCCGAAATATACAGGGTGAAACGTGTCATTAATCTCAACTTCAAACTTGATTCAGCGCTGCATTCAAATTAAAAAAACTGCACTATTTCAAATGGGACACCCTGTATATTATTACGTCATTCGATTCTGCTCGTCAGCAGCTACAGGGTGACCCAAAAAAGTCCTGTCAAAATTGTTTAGTTTCCGAAATATACAGGGTGAAACGTGTCATTAATCTCAACTTCAAACTTGATTCAGCGCTGCATTCAAATTAAAAAAACTGCACTATTTCAAATGGGACACCCTGTATATTATTACGTCATTCGATTCTGCTCGTCAGCAGCTACAGGGTGACCCAAAAAAGTCCTGTCAAAATTGTTTAGTTTCCGAAATATACAGGGTGAAACGTGTCATTAATCTCAACTTCAAACTTGATTCAGCGCTGCATTCAAATTAAAAAAACTGCACTATTTCAAATGGGACACCCTGTATATTATTACGTCATTCGATTCTGCTCGTCAGCAGCTACAGGGTGACCCAAAAAAGTCCTGTCAAAATTGTTTAGTTTCCGAAATATACAGGGTGAAACGTGTCATTAATCTCAACTTCAAACTTGATTCAGCGCTGCATTCAAATTCAAAAAACTGCACTATTTCAAACGGGACACCCTGTATATTATTACGTCATTCGATTCTGCTCGTCAGCAGCTACAGGGTGACCCAAAAAAGTCTTGTCAAAATTGTTTAGTTTACGAGATATACAGGGTGAAACGTGACATTACTCTCAACTTCAAACTTGATTCAGCGCTGCATTCAAATTCAAAAAACTGCACTATTTCAAATGGGACACCCTGTATATTATTACGTCATTCGATTCTGCTCGTCAGCAGCTACAGGGTGACCCAAAAAAGTCTTGTCAAAATTGTTTAGTTTACGAGATATACAGGGTGAAACGTGACATTACTCTCAACTTCAAACTTGATTCAGCGCTGCATTCAAATTCAAAAAACTGCACTATTTCAAATGGGACACCCTGTATATTATTACGTCATTCGATTCTGCTCGTCAGCAGCTACAGG
This sequence comes from Ips typographus, assembly GCF_016097725.1. Taxonomy (NCBI): domain Eukaryota; kingdom Metazoa; phylum Arthropoda; class Insecta; order Coleoptera; family Curculionidae; genus Ips; species Ips typographus. The sequence goes on from NC_138433.1 coordinate 3,263,678, forward strand.
GTGACCCAAAAAAGTCTTGTCAAAATTGTTTAGTTTACGAGATATACAGGGTGAAACGTGACATTACTCTCAACTTCAAACTTGATTCAGCGCTGCATTCAAATTCAAAAAACTGCACTATTTCAAATGGGACACCCTGTATATTATTACGTCATTCGATTCTGCTCGTCAGCAGCTACAGGGTGACCCAAAAAAGTCTTGTCAAAATTGTTTAGTTTACGAGATATACAGGGTGAAACGTGACATTACTCTCAACTTCAAACTTGATTCAGCGCTGCATTCAAATTAAAAAAACTGCACTATTTCAAACGGGACACCCTGTATATTATTACGTCATTCGATTCTGCTCGTCAGCAGCTACAGGGTGACCCAAAAAAGTCTTGTCAAAATTGTTTAGTTTACGAGATATACAGGGTGAAACGTGACATTACTCTCAACTTCAAACTTGATTCAGCGCTGCATTCAAATTCAAAAAACTGCAATATTTCAAATGGGACACCCTGTATATTATTACGTCATTCGATTCTGCTCGTCAGCAGCTACAGGGTGACCCAAAAAAGTCTTGTCAAAATTGTTTAGTTTACGAGATATACAGGGTGAAACGTGACATTACTCTCAACTTCAAACTTGATTCAGCGCTGCATTCAAATTAAAAAAACTGCACTATTTCAAATGGGACACCCTGTATATTATTACGTCATTCGATTCTGCTCGTCAGCAGCTACAGGGTGACCCAAAAAAGTCTTGTCAAAATTGTTTAGTTTACGAGATATACAGGGTGAAACGTGTCATTAATCTCAACTTCAAACTTGATTCAGCGCTGCATTCAAATTCAAAAAACTGCACTATTTCAAATGGGACACCCTGTATATTATTACGTCATTCGATTCTGCTCGTCAGCAGCTACAGGGTGGCCCAAAAAAAATCTCGTCAAAATTGTTTAGTTTACGAGATATTTGAGGTCAAAGTTGGTCTTAACTCTGCGAAGAAATTGCTTGCTAAAGTGGCTCAAAAGTCGATAATTTCAAATGGGACACCCTGTATATTTTTAGATCAGTGGATTGCGCACACTCGGAGCTACACGGTGACCCAAAAAATGCCAAAAAAAACGATCTAGTTTTCGAGATATTTAAAGTTTTCTCAAAAATAACTCACCTCATTAGAACTCCAATTATCACACTCCTCCTCACACTTTGCGCTGTCTGAAACCGCCCTCATTACGTCATCGACTGCCTCAATACTCTCTTCTCTTTCCGCACTATCCTCCTCCTTTTTGCGCAACGGAACGATTACGTCACTGGCGGCGTCGTCGCGAAACTCGTACACGTCACTGGCGCGCGCCGCGTCACAACTGTCACTGGTGACGTGTGCGCGCGGCGGCGTTGCCGGCTCTTTTAACCGTTTCGCTTTGTGTTTTTTCCGGCGATTTCGCCGCAAATTGCACGTGGTCGCGATGGAATGGTTGTTGTTGTTGGCGACGTAGACGTGGCAACCCTGCGCCAGTTTCGGCGCCGCCTCCGACGCCAGACATTTGTGATTCCGGAGCGTGATTCCGGTCGACTCTTCCGACTCATTTGCTGCAAATTAAAAGCGTAAAAATAGCGACAACGAAACGATCTGACAACGTGTCAAAATTTGTGATTTTTCCAAAAAAAAAATTTTTTTAGGAAACTTTGACGCCCTCTAGCGGTGTTATTTGTAGCATTACTGCCTGATTTTAGGACATTTTTGGAAAGCTTGAAATGTGCTCCACAAAACTGTTTCTCTGTCATTTTGACGTATCTGTCAAAATAATCAAGTTACGGCCGGTTGAAGCGAGGCGGTAACCTGTTAAAATTTGGGATTTTTTTTAAATTTACGAGCAACTTTGACGCCCTCTAGCGGCGTTATTTGTCATGCGATCACACGATTTTAGTACATTTTTAGAACGCTTAAAGTGTGCCTTACAAAAGTGTTTCTTTGTCATTTTGACGTATCTGTCAAAATAACCGAGTTACATGTAGTTAAGACAAGCTGTCAAAATTTGAGATTTTTCCAAAAAATGTACGAGAAACTTTGACGCCCTCTACCGGCATTATTTGTACACCGATCGCATAATTTTACGACATTTTTAGAAAGCTTGAAGTGTGTCTTACAAAAGTGTTTCTCTGTCATTTTGACGTATCTGTCAAAATAACCGAGTTACAGCTGGTTGAAGCGATCTGACAACCTGTCAAAATTTGCGATTCCGTTTTAGACTTTCTGAAACATTTTCAGGCCTTTTTCAACATTTTTAGATATTTTGCAACATTTCTAAATTTGCAGCAACATTTTTAGACTTTCTGAAACATTTTCATGCCTTTTTAGATATTTTGCAACATTTCTGAACTTTCAGTAACATTTGTAGACTTTCCGAAACATTTTCAGGCCTTTTAACATTTTTAGATATTTTGCAACATTTCCAAACTTTCAGTAACATTTTTAGAATTTCTAAAACATTTTCAGGCCTTTTTCAACATTTTTAGATATTTTGCAACATTTTTAAACTTTCAGTAACATTTTTAGACTTTCTCGAACATTTTCAGGCCTTTTTCAACATTTTTAGATATTTTGCAACATTTCTGAACTTTCAGTAACATTTTTAGAATTTCTGAAACATTTTCATGCCTTTTTAGATATTTTGCAATATTTCTGAACTTTCAGTAACATTTTTAGACTTTCTCGAACATTTTCAGGCCTTTTTCAACATTTTTAGACTTTCTGAAACATGTCCAGTCCTTTTTCAACATTTTCAGATATTTTGCAACATTTCTGAACTTTCAGTAACATTTTTAGACTTTCTAGAACATTTTTTGACATTTTGAAACATGTCTAAATTTGCAGCAACATTTTTAGACTTTCTGGAACCTTTTTAGGTCCTTTTCAATATTTTTAGATATTTTGCAACATTTTTAAATTTTCAGCAACATTTTTAGACTTTCTGAAACATTTTCAGGCCTTTTTCAATATTTTTAGATATTTTGCAACATTTCTGAACTTTCAGTAACATTTTTAGACTTTCTGAAACATTTTCAGGCCTTTTTCAACATTTCTAGATATTTTGCAACATTTCTAAATTTGCAGCAACATTTTAAGGCTTTCTAGAACATTTTCAGGCCTTTTTCCACATTTTTAGATATTTTGCAACATTTATAAACTTTCAGTAACATTTTTAGACTTCCTGAAACATTTTCAGGCCTTTTTCAACATTTTTAGATATTTTGCAACATTTCTAAACTTTCAGTAACATTTTTAGACTTTCTGGAACATTTTCAGACCTTTTTCAACATTTTTAGATATTTTGCAACATTTCTAAACTTTCAGTAACATTTTTAGACTTTCTGGAACATTTTCAGGCCTTTTTCAACATTTTTAGATATTTTGTAACATTTCTGAACTTTCAGTAACATTTTTAGACTTTCTGAAACATTTTCAGGCCTTTCTCAACATTTTTTGATATTTTGCAACATTTCTAAACTTTCAGTAACATTTTTAGACTTTCTGAAACATTTTCAGGCCATTTTCAACATTTTTAGATATTTTGCAACATTTCTGAACTTTTAGTAACATTTTTAGACTTTCAGGCCTTTTTCAACATTTTTAGATATTTTGCAACATTTCTAAACTTTCAGTAACATTTTTAGACTTTCTGAAACATTTTCAGGCCATTTTCAACATTTTTAGATATTTTGCAACATTTCTGAACTTTTAGTAACATTTTTAGACTTTCAGGCCTTTTTCAACATTTTTAGATATTTTGCAACATTTCTAAATTTGCAGCAACATTTTTAGACTTTCTAGAACATTTTCAGGCCTTTTTCAACATATTTAGATATTTTGCAACATTTCTAAACTTTCAGTAACATTTTTAGACTTTCACGAACATTTTCAGGCCTTTTTCAACATATTTAGATATTTTGCAACATTTCTAAACTTTCATTAACATTTTTAGACTTTCACGAACATTTTCAGGCCTGTTTCAACATTTTTAGATATTTTGCAACATTTATAAACGTTCAGTAACATTTTCAGACTTTCTGGAACATTTTCAGGCCTTTTTCAACATTTTTAGATATTTTGCAACATTTCTAAACTTTCAGTAACATTTTAGACTTTCTAGAACATTTTCTGGCCTTTTCCAACATTTTAAAATATTTTGCAACATTTCTAAACTTTCAGCAACATTTTTAGACTTTCTAGAACATTTTCAGGCCTTTTTCCACATTTTTAGATATTTTGCAACATTTCTAAACTTTCAGTAACATTTTTAGACTTTCTGGAACATTTTCAGGCCTTTTTCCAAATTTTTTGATATTTTGCAACATTTCTGAACTTTCAGTAACATTTTCAGACTTTCTGGAACATTTTCAAGCCTTTTTCCACATTTTTAGATATTTTGTAACATTTCTGAACTTTCAGTAACATTTTTAGACTTTCTGAAACATTTTCAGGCCTTTTTCGACATTTTTAGACTTTCTGAAACATTTTCAGGTCTTTTTCAACATTTTTTGATATTTTGCAACATTTCTAAACTTTCATTAACATTTTTAGACTTTCACGAACATTTTCAGGCCTGTTTCAACATTTTTAGATATTTTGCAACATTTATAAACGTTCAGTAACATTTTCAGACTTTCTGGAACATTTTCAGGCCTTTTTCAACATTTTTAGATATTTTGCAACATTTCTAAACTTTCAGTAACATTTTAGACTTTCTAGAACATTTTCTGGCCTTTTCCAACATTTTAAAATATTTTGCAACATTTCTAAACTTTCAGCAACATTTTTAGACTTTCTAGAACATTTTCAGGCCTTTTTCCACATTTTTAGATATTTTGCAACATTTCTAAACTTTCAGTAACATTTTTAGACTTTCTGGAACATTTTCAGGCCTTTTTCCAAATTTTTTGATATTTTGCAACATTTCTGAACTTTCAGTAACATTTTTAGACTTTCTGAAACATTTTCAGACCTTTTTCAACATTTTTAGATATTTTGCAACATTTCTGAACTTTCAGTAACATTTTTACACTTTCTGAAGTATTTTCAGGTCTTTTTCAATATTTTTAAACTTTCTACAACATTTTTTGAGATTTTGAAACATTTCTAAATTGGCAGCAACATTTTTAGACTTTATAAAACATTTTCAGGCCTTTTTCAACATTTTTAGGTATTTTGCAACATTTCTGAACTTTCAGTAACATTTTTAGACTTTCTGAAACATTTTCAGACCTTTTTCAACATTTTTAGATATTTTGCAACATTTTTAAATTTTCAGCAACATTTTTAGACTTTCTGAAACATTTTCAGGCCTTTTTCAACATTTTTTAGATATTTTGCAACATTTCTGAACTTTCAGTAACATTTTTAGACTTTCTAGAACATTTTTAAAGCTTTTATAACATTTTCAGGTCTTTTTCAACATGTTTAGATATTTTGCAACATTTCTAGACTTTTTGACAGTTTTGACATACTGATAAGTGACACTCGAGGACACTGTCAAAATCTACACTGTCAGAGGGTAAAGTGGAGTTTTAGCAATATTGACAATATTTAGCGTATTTTGACAGTTCTGTCATTTGTTCAACAGGAAGCGTCCCCGAGTGTCACCTATCAACTGTCACACATGTCAAAACTGTCAAAAATACCATCCAGTCGAGTTTGTACTCGTTTTCGATTAACTTGGGGACGGAAAATTCACTCCCGTTGCCAGATTTACGATATCTCCAAAACTGACAGAGTTAACCACTTTTTTGCAAAAAACTCGAGCTGTGTGAGAGGTACGTGAAATCTGACTGCGGATTTGAATTCAGCGACCCCAAATTAGTCAAAAACGAGTGGTCACTCAAGGGGTCCAAGTCAAAAAATAACAAAATTACATTTTTGCGAGGTTGCCAAGTGATGAAACCTAACTTTTTTGCTATTCAAGCTAGAGCGTTCATCTCAACGTCATTTTATGCTAAAATTGCCTGGAAAACACGCTGGTGCAGTCGGTTTCACGATATCTGCAAAACTGACAGAGTTAACCAAGTTTTTGCAAAAAGCTCGAGCTGTGCGAGAGGTACGTGAAATCTGACTGCGGATTTGGATTCAGCGACCCCAAATTAGTCGAAAACGAGTGGTCACTCAAGGGGTCCAAATTAAAAAATAACAAAATGACAGTTTGTGCAACGTTGCCACGCTACAAACCTAACTTTTTTGCTATTTAAGCTAGAGCGTTCATCTCAACGTCATTTTATGCTAAAATTGCCTGGAAAACACGCTAGTGCAGTCGGTTTGACGATATCTCCAAAACTGACAGAGTTAACCAAGTTTTCGCAAAAAACTCGAACTGTGTGAGAGGTACGTAAAATCTGACTGCGGATTTGGATTCAGCGACCCCAAATTAGTCGAAAACGAGTGGTCACTCAAGGGGTCCAAATTAAAAAATAACAAAATGACAGTTTGTGCAACGTTGCCACGCCACAAACCTAACTTTTTTGCTATTTAAGCTAGAGCGTTCATCTCAACGTCATTTTATGCTAAAATTGCCTGGAAAACACGCTAGTGCAGTCGGTTTGACGATATCTCCAAAACTGACAGAGTTAACCAAGTTTTCGCAAAAAACTCGAACTGTGTGAGAGGTACGTAAAATCTGACTGCGGATTTGGATTCAGCGACCCCAAATTAGTCGAAAACGAGTGGTCACTTGAGGGGTCCAAGTCAAAAAATAACAAAATTACATTTTTGCGAGGTTGCCAAGTGATGAAACCTAACTTTTTTGCTATTTGAGCTAGAACGTTCATCTCAACGTCATTTTATGCTAAAATTGCCTGGAAAACACGCTAGTGCAGTCGGTTTGACGATATCTCCAAAACTGACAGAGTTAACCAAGTTTTTGCAAAAAACTCGAACTGTGTGAGAGGTACGTGAAATCTGACTGCGGATTTGGATTCAGCGACCCCAAATTAGTCGAAAACGAGTGGTCACTTGAGGGGTCCAAGTCAAAAAATAACAAAATTACATTTTTGCGAGGTTGCCAAGTGATGAAACCTAACTTTTTTGCTATTCAAGCTAGAGCGTTCATCTCAACGCCATTTTATGCTAAAATTTCCTGGAAAACACGCTGGTGCAGTCGGTTTGACGATATCTCCAAAACTGACAGAGTTAACCAAGTTTTTGCAAAAAACTCGAACTGTGTGAGAGGTACGTGAAATCTGACTGCGGATTTGGATTCAGCGACCCCAAATTAGTCGAAAACGAGTGGTCACTTGAGGGGTCCAAGTCAAAAAATAACAAAATTACATTTTTGCGAGGTTGCCAAGTGATGAAACCTAACTTTTTTGCTATTCAAGCTAGAGCGTTCATCTCAACGCCATTTTATGCTAAAATTTCCTGGAAAACACGCTGGTGCAGTCGGTTTGACGATATCTCCAAAACTGACAGAGTTAACCAAGTTTTTGCAAAAAACTCGAACTGTGTGAGAGGTACGTGAAATCTGACTGCGGATTTGAATTCAGCGACCCCAAATTAGTCAAAAACGAGTGGTCACTTGAGGGGTCCAAGTCAAAAAATAACAAAATTACAGTTTGTGCAACGTTGCCAAGTGATAAAACCTAACTTTTTTGCTATTTGAGCTAGAACGTTCATCTCAACGTCATTTTATGCTAAAATTCCCTGGAAAACACGCTGGTGCAGTCGGTTTGACGATATCTCCAAAACTGACAGAGTTAACCACTTTTTTGCAAAAAACTCGAGCTGTGTGAGAGGTACGTGAAATCTGACTGCGGATTTGGATTCAGCGACCCCAAATTAGTCGAAAACGAGTGGTCACTCAAGGGGTCCAAATTAAAAAATAACAAAATGACAGTTTGTGCAACGTTGCCACGCTACAAACCTAACTTTTTTGCTATTTAAGCTAGAGCGTTCATCTCAACGTCATTTTATGCTAAAATTGCCTGGAAAACACGCTGGTGCAGTCGGTTTCACGATATCTGCAAAACTGACAGAGTTAACCAAGTTTTTGCAAAAAACTCGAACTGTGTGAGAGGTACGTAAAATCTGACTGCGGATTTGAATTCAGCGACCCCAAATTAGTCGAAAACGAGTGGTCACTTGAGGGGTCCAAGTCAAAAAATAACAAAAGTACAATTAGTGCAACGTTGCCAAGTGACAAAACCTAACTTTTTTGCTATTTAAGCTAGAGCGTTCATCTCGACGTCATTTTATGCTAAAATTTCCTGGAAAACACGCTAGTGCAGTCGGTTTGACGATATCTCCAAAACTGACAGAGTTAACCAAGTTTTTGCAAAAAGCTCGAGCTGTGCGAGAGGTACGTAAAATCTGACTGCGGATTTGAATTCAGCGACCCCAAATTAGTCGAAAACGAGTGGTCACTCAAGGGGTCCAAATTAAAAAATAACAAAATGACAGTTTGTGCAACGTTGCCACGCTACAAACCTAACTTTTTTGCTATTTAAGCTAGAGCGTTCATCTCAACGTCATTTTATGCTAAAATTGCCTGGAAAACACGCTGGTGCAGTCGGTTTCACGATATCTGCAAAACTGACAGAGTTAACCAAGTTTTTGCAAAAAACTCGAACTGTGTGAGAGGTACGTAAAATCTGACTGCGGATTTGAATTCAGCGACCCCAAATTAGTCGAAAACGAGTGGTCACTTGAGGGGTCCAAGTCAAAAAATAACAAAAGTACAATTAGTGCAACGTTGCCAAGTGACAAAACCTAACTTTTTTGCTATTTAAGCTAGAGCGTTCATCTCGACGTCATTTTATGCTAAAATTCCCTGGAAAACACGCTGGTGCAGTCGGTTTGACGATATCTCCAAAACTGACAGAGTTAACCACTTTTTTGCAAAAAACTCGAGCTGTGTGAGAGGTACGTGAAATCTGACTGCGGATTTGGATTCAGCGACCCCAAATTAGTCGAAAACGAGTGGTCACTCAAGGGGTCCAAATTAAAAAATAACAAAATGACAGTTTGTGCAACGTTGCCACGCTACAAACCTAACTTTTTTGCTATTTAAGCTAGAACGTTCATCTCAACGTCATTTTATGCTAAAACTGCTTGGAAAACACGCTAGTGCAGTCGGTTTGACGATATCTCCAAAACTGACAGAGTTAACCAAGTTTTTGCAAAAAGCTCGAGCTGTGCGAGAGGTACGTAAAATCTGACTGCGGATTTGAATTCAGCGACCCCAAATTAGTCGAAAACGAGTGGTCACTCAAGGGGTCCAAATTAAAAAATAACAAAATGACAGTTTGTGCAACGTTGCCACGCTACAAACCTAACTTTTTTGCTATTTAAGCTAGAACGTTCATCTCAACGTCATTTTATGCTAAAACTGCTTGGAAAACACGTTAGTGCAGTTGGTTTGACGATATCTGCAAAACTGACAGAGTTAACTAAGTTTTTGTAAAAAACTCGAACTGTGTGAGAGGTACGTGAAATCTGACTGCGGATTTGAATTCAGCGACCCCAAATTAGTCGAAAACGAGTGGTCACTTGAGGGGTCCAAGTCAAAAAATAACAAAATTACATTTTTGCGAGGTTGCCAAGTGATGAAACCTAACTTTTTTGCTATTTGAGCTAGAACGTTCATCTCAACGTCATTTTATGCTAAAATTGCCTGGAAAACACGCTAGTGCAGTCGGTTTGTCGATATCTCCAAAACTAACAGAGTTAAGTGAAACTTACCAAGTTTTCCACTCTCGTGACAGTCATTGAAACACTTATTCTGTTGGGTGGCATCGCAAACGGGATCGTTATCGCTAAACACGCTCGGGCAACTGCTCGTGTTACTCTGCAGATCATCGAGTAGATTCGATCTGACCAGATCGGCTTGCAATAATTCCTGTAAAACAAAAACGATTTTAACCCAAACATTTCCAAAAAAAAATGGGAAAAATCATCACTTGATTGGCCTTTTGGGCTTCTCTTCTTTGTAAACGGGCCGTTCTCGATGTGACCGCATTTTTTCCCGTTTCTCCGTTGATCGCGGCCTTTTTTTCCGTACAACTTTTGTGGTGTTGGTTTTCGCCATTATTCGATCCGGAACTGCTACGACTCGAACGTTTCATCCGTTGGAATTCGGTGATGTCTGCAAATTTACAACCTACAACAGATTTGACAGTTGACGTGACAGATTTGACAGTCGTAGTTGACAGATTTGACAGTTGTCGTGACAGATTTGACAGTCGTAGTTGACAGATTTGACAGTTGACGTGACAGATTTGACAGTCGTAGTTGACAGATTTGACAGTTGACGTGACAGATTTGACAGTCGTAGTTGACAGATTTGACAGTTGTCGTGACAGATGACAGTCGTAGTTGACAGATTTGACTCTTGTAGTGACAGATTTGACAATTGTCGTAACAGATTTGACTGTTGTAGTTGACAGATTTGACAGTTGTCGTGACAGATGACAGTCGTAGTTGACAGATTTTACAGTTGTCGTGACAGATTTGACAGTTGACGTGACAGATATGACAGTTTCAGTCGACATATTTGACAGTTGTTGTGACAGCTTTGACAGTCGTAGTTGACAGATTTGACAGTTGACGTGACAGATATGACAGTCGCAGTTGACATATTCGACAGTTGTCGTGACAGATTTGACAGTTGTAGTACTTATGGTGGCGTCAAAACGGATCAAACATTTGTGTTACATTTTTCTGCGGTGTTTTGTTTAGGCCTGAATAACTGTCATATTTGACAGGCCAAGAGTAAAGTTTTATATGCCGATGGATAGCCAGAGAAATGGGCTTTCCAAAGATATGACCATATGGATTGATTGGTTGACTCGTTTCGCCGCCAGGGGGTGTTAAACTTGACCAATGTTTTCTGTTCAATTTTTCTGCATCGTTTGGTTTAAACCTGAATAACTGTCAAATTTGACAGATAAGGTGTGAAGTTTTATACGTCGATGGATAGCCAATAAAATGGGATATCCAAAGATATGGCAACATGGGTTGATAGCTTCAAACGTTTGGCCGCTAGGGGGCGTCAAAGTTGACCATTATTTTCTATTTAATTTTCGTGCACTGTTTCGTTTGAACCTAAATAACTGTCAAATTTGACTGACAAGGTGGGAAGTTTTATACGTCGATGGATAGCCAATGAAATGGGCTATCCAAAGATATGGCAACATGGGTTGATAGCTTCAAACGTTTGGCCGCTAGGGGGCGTCAAAGTTGACCCTTATTTTCTATTCAATTTTCGTGCACTGTTTCGTTTGAACCTAAATAACTGTCAAATTTCACTGACAAGGTAGGAAGTTTTATACGTCGATGGATAGCCAATAAAGTGGGCTATCCAAAGATATGGTAACATGGGTTGATAGCTTGAAACGTTTAGCCACTAGAGGGCGTCAAAGTTGACCAATATTTTCTATTCATTTTTCGTGCACTGATTCGTTTGAATCTAAATAACTGTCATATTTGACTGACAAGGTATGAAGTTTTATACGTCGATGGGTAGCCAATAAAGTGGACTATCCAAAGATATGGCAACATGGATTGATAGCTTCAAACGTTTGGCCGCTAGAGGGCGTCAAAGTTGACCAATGTTTGAAAAACAACAAAAAAACAAAAAATTGGATATCTCAGGAAGTAAAAGAGGTATCAAGGTCGTTTTTGCACTGAATTATCAAGAAAAGTCCCAAGAATGACATATCAACAAATGGCAACACTGCCTTAAGTCTGTCCCTGTTTTTACAGGGCTGGAATGGGCAAAATTGCAACCAGGCAAAAACGACACTGGAACAGAAAAAATTGAATATCTTGGGAAGTAAAAGAGATATCAAAGTCGTTTTTGCGTTGAATTATCAAGGAAAGTCCCAAGAATGACATATCCACAAATCACTGTTTGTCGGTTAAGTCCTCCCAGGTTTTCACAGGGCCGGAATGAAAAAATTTGAAAAAAAACCTTAAATATGACACTTAAAGAGAAAAAATTCCTGGTAAAATACACTTGGAGTGGAAAAGTCACAGTTTTAAGCACATTTCTGGAATCCTCATTAAATTTCCTATCAAATGACACAAAAAACACAAAAAAATTTGGTACAGTCAGGTAGAAAAACGAAGTCAAAGTGTGAACTGACAGAAACACAATTTGAAAAGACAGTCAAGGACAAAATCGCTTGTAAAACACACTTGGAGTGGAAAAGTGACAGTTTTAAGCACATTTCTGGAATCCCCATTAAATTTCCTATCCAACAACCTGGAAAAACACTAAAAAATCGAGTACAGTCAGGTAGAAAAACGAAGTCAAAGTGTGAACTGACAGAAACACAGTTTGAAAGGACAGTCAAGGACAAAATCGCTTATAAAACACACTTGGAGTTGAAAAGTGACAGATTTAAGCACATTTCTGAAATCCTCACTAAATTTCCTATCCAACAAGTTGGAAAAACACTAACAAATTTGGTACAGTCAGGGAGAAAAACGAACTCAAAGTTTGAACTGACTGAAACACAGTTTGGAAGGACAGTCACGGACAAAATCGCTTGTAAAACACACTTGGAGTGGAAAAGTGACAGTTTTAAGCACATTTCTGGAATCCTCATTAAATTTCCTATCAAATGACACAAAAAATACAAAAAAATCAGGTACACTCAGGTAGAAAAACGAAGTCAAAGTGTGAACTAACAGAAACACAATTTGAAAGGACAGTCAAGGACAAAATCGCTTGTAAAACACACTTGGAGTGGAAAAGTGACAGTTTTAAGCACATTTCTGGAATCCTCATTAAATTTCCTATCAAATGACACAAAAAATACAAAAAAATCAGGTACACTCAGGTAGAAAAACGAAGTCAAAGTGTGAACTAACAGAAACACAATTTGAAAGGACAGTCAAGGACAAAATCGCTTGTAAAACACACTTGGAGTGGAAAAGTGACAGTTTTAAGCACATTTCTGGAATCCTCATTAAATTTCCTATCAAATGACACAAAAAATACAAAAAAATCAGGTACACTCAGGTAGAAAAACGAAGTCAAAGTGTGAACTAACAGAAACACAATTTGAAAGGACAGTCAAGGACAAAATCGCTTGTAAAACACACTTGGAGTGGAAAAGTGACAGTTTTAAGCACATTTCTGGAATCCTCATTAAATTTCCTATCAAATGACACAAAAAATACAAAAAAATCAGGTACACTCAGGTAGAAAAACGAAGTCAAAGTGTGAACTAACAGAAACACAATTTGAAAGGACAGTCAAGGACAAAATCGCTTGTAAAACACACTTGGAGTGAAAAATGACAGTTTTAAGCACATTTCTGGAATCCTCATTAAATTTCCTATCCAATAACCTGGAAAAACACTAAAAAATCGAGTACAGTCAAGTAGAAAAACGAAGTCAAAGTGTGAACTGACAGAAAGACAGTTTGAAAGGACAGTCAGGGACAAAATCGCTTGTAAAACACACTTGGAGTGAAAAATGACAGTTTTAAGCACATTTCTGGAATCCTCATTAAATTTCCTATCCAATAACCGGGAAAAACACTAAAAAATCGAGTACAGTCAGGGAGAAAAGTGGGGGCAAAGTGTGAACTAACAGAAACCAAATTTGAAAGGACAGTCAAGGACAAAATCACTTGTAAAACACACTTGGAGTGGAAAAGTGACAGTTTTAAGCACATTTCTGGAATCCCCACTAAATTTCCTATCCAATAACCGGGAAAAACACTAAAAAATCGAGTACAGTCAGGGAGAAAAGTGGGGTCAAAGTGTGAACTAACAGAAACCAAATTTGAAAGGACAGTCAAGGACAAAATCACTTGTAAAACACACTTGGAGTGGAAAAGTGACAGTTTTAAGCACATTTCTGGAATCCCCACTAAATTTCCTATCCAATAACCGGGAAAAACACTAAAAAATCGAGTACAGTCAGGGAGAAAAGTGGGGTCAAAGTGTGAACTAACAGAAACCAAATTTGAAAGGACAGTCAAGGACAAAATCACTTGTAAAACACACTTGGAGTGGAAAAGTGGCAGTTTTAAGCACATTTCTGGAATCCCCACTAAATTTCCTATCCAATAACCGGGAAAAACACTAAAAAATCGAGTACAGTCAGGGAGAAAAGTGGGGTCAAAGTGTGAACTAACAGAAACCAAATTTGAAAGGACAGTCAAGGACAAAATCACTTGTAAAACACACTTGGAGTGGAAAAGTGGCAGTTTTAAGCACATTTCTGGAATCCCCACTAAATTTCCTATCCAATAACCGGGAAAAACACTAAAAAATCGAGTACAGTCAGGGAGAAAAGTGGGGTCAAAGTGTGAACTAACAGAAACCAAATTTGAAAGGACAGTCAAGGACAAAATCACTTGTAAAACACACTTGGAGTGGAAAAGTGACAGTTTTAAGCACATTTCTGGAATCCCCACTAAATTTCCTATCCAATAACCGGGAAAAACACTAAAAAATCGAGTACAGTCAGGGAGAAAAGTGGGGTCAAAGTGTGAACTAACAGAAACCAAATTTGAAAGGACAGTCAAGGACAAAATCACTTGTAAAACACACTTGGAGTGGAAAAGTGACAGTTTTAAGCACATTTCTGGAATCCCCACTAAATTTCCTATCCAACAACCTGGAAAAACACTAAAAAATCGAGTACAGTCCGATAGAAAAACGAAGTCAAAGTTTGCATTGACAGAATCACAGTTTAAAAGGACAGTCAAGGATAAAATCGCTTGTAAAACACACTTGGAGTGGAAAAGTGGCAGTTTTAAGCACATTTCTGGAATCCCCACTAAATTTCCTATCCAATAACCGGGAAAAACACTAAAAAATCGAGTACAGTCAGGGAGAAAAGTGGGGTCAAAGTGTGAACTAACAGAAACCAATTTGAAAGGACAGTCAAGGACAAAATCACTTGTAAAACACACTTGGAGTGGAAAAGTGACAGTTTTAAGCACATTTCTGGAATCCCCACTAAATTTCCTATCCAATAACCGGGAAAAACACTAAAAAATCGAGTACAGTCAGGGAGAAAAGTGGGGTCAAAGTGTGAACTAACAGAAACCAAATTTGAAAGGACAGTCAAGGACAAAATCGCTTGTAAAACACACTTGCAGTGGAAAAGTGACAGTTTTAAGCACATTTCTGGAATCCCCACTAAATTTCCTATCCAATAACCGGGAAAAACACTAAAAAATCGAGTACAGTCAGGGAGAAAAGTGGGGTCAAAGTGTGAACTAACAGAAACCAATTTGAAAGGACAGTCAAGGACAAAATCGCTTGTAAAACACACTTGCAGTGGAAAAGTGACAGTTTTAAGCACATTTCTGGAATCCCCACTAAATTTCCTATCCAATAACCGGGAAAAACACTAAAAAATCGAGTACAGTCAGGGAGAAAAGTGGGGTCAAAGTGTGAACTAACAGAAACCAAATTTGAAAGGACAGTCAAGGACAAAATCACTTGTAAAACACACTTGGAGTGGAAAAGTGACAGTTTTAAGCACATTTCTGGAATCCCCACTAAATTTCCTATCCAACAACCTGGAAAAACACTAAAAAATCGAGTACAGTCCGATAGAAAAACGAAGTCAAAGTTTGCATTGACAGAATCACAGTTTAAAAGGACAGTCAAGGATAAAATCGCTTGTAAAACACACTTGGAGTGGAAAAGTGGCAGTTTTAAGCACATTTCTGGAATCCCCACTAAATTTCCTATCCAATAACCGGGAAAAACACTAAAAAATCGAGTACAGTCAGGGAGAAAAGTGGGGTCAAAGTGTGAACTAACAGAAACCAATTTGAAAGGACAGTCAAGGATAAAATCGCTTGTAAAACACACTTGGAGTGAAAAATGACAGTTTTAAGCACATTTCTGGAATCCTCATTAAATTTCCTATCCAATAACCTGGAAAAACACTAAAAAATCGAGTACAGTCAAGTAGAAAAACGAAGTCAAAGTGTGAACTGACAGAAAGACAGTTTGAAAGGACAGTCAGGGACAAAATCGCTTGTAAAACACACTTGGAGTGGAAAAGTGACAGTTTTAAGCACATTTCTGGAATCCTCATTAAATTTCCTATCCAATAACCGGGAAAAACACTAAAAAATCGAGTACAGTCAGGGAGAAAAGTGGGGGCAAAGTGTGAACTAACAGAAACCAAATTTGAAAGGACAGTCAAGGACAAAATCACTTGTAAAACACACTTGGAGTGGAAAAGTGACAGTTTTAAGCACATTTCTGGAATCCCCACTAAATTTCCTATCCAATAACCGGGAAAAACACTAAAAAATCGAGTACAGTCAGGGAGAAAAGTGGGGTCAAAGTGTGAACTAACAGAAACCAAATTTGAAAGGACAGTCAAGGACAAAATCACTTGTAAAACACACTTGGAGTGGAAAAGTGACAGTTTTAAGCACATTTCTGGAATCCCCACTAAATTTCCTATCCAATAACCGGGAAAAACACTAAAAAATCGAGTACAGTCAGGGAGAAAAGTGGGGTCAAAGTGTGAACTAACAGAAACCAAATTTGAAAGGACAGTCAAGGACAAAATCACTTGTAAAACACACTTGGAGTGGAAAAGTGGCAGTTTTAAGCACATTTCTGGAATCCCCACTAAATTTCCTATCCAATAACCGGGAAAAACACTAAAAAATCGAGTACAGTCAGGGAGAAAAGTGGGGTCAAAGTGTGAACTAACAGAAACCAAATTTGAAAGGACAGTCAAGGACAAAATCACTTGTAAAACACACTTGGAGTGGAAAAGTGGCAGTTTTAAGCACATTTCTGGAATCCCCACTAAATTTCCTATCCAATAACCGGGAAAAACACTAAAAAATCGAGTACAGTCAGGGAGAAAAGTGGGGTCAAAGTGTGAACTAACAGAAACCAAATTTGAAAGGACAGTCAAGGACAAAATCACTTGTAAAACACACTTGGAGTGGAAAAGTGACAGTTTTAAGCACATTTCTGGAATCCCCACTAAATTTCCTATCCAATAACCGGGAAAAACACTAAAAAATCGAGTACAGTCAGGGAGAAAAGTGGGGTCAAAGTGTGAACTAACAGAAACCAAATTTGAAAGGACAGTCAAGGACAAAATCACTTGTAAAACACACTTGGAGTGGAAAAGTGACAGTTTTAAGCACATTTCTGGAATCCCCACTAAATTTCCTATCCAACAACCTGGAAAAACACTAAAAAATCGAGTACAGTCCGATAGAAAAACGAAGTCAAAGTTTGCATTGACAGAATCACAGTTTAAAAGGACAGTCAAGGATAAAATCGCTTGTAAAACACACTTGGAGTGGAAAAGTGGCAGTTTTAAGCACATTTCTGGAATCCCCACTAAATTTCCTATCCAATAACCGGGAAAAACACTAAAAAATCGAGTACAGTCAGGGAGAAAAGTGGGGTCAAAGTGTGAACTAACAGAAACCAATTTGAAAGGACAGTCAAGGACAAAATCACTTGTAAAACACACTTGGAGTGGAAAAGTGACAGTTTTAAGCACATTTCTGGAATCCCCACTAAATTTCCTATCCAATAACCGGGAAAAACACTAAAAAATCGAGTACAGTCAGGGAGAAAAGTGGGGTCAAAGTGTGAACTAACAGAAACCAAATTTGAAAGGACAGTCAAGGACAAAATCGCTTGTAAAACACACTTGCAGTGGAAAAGTGACAGTTTTAAGCACATTTCTGGAATCCCCACTAAATTTCCTATCCAATAACCGGGAAAAACACTAAAAAATCGAGTACAGTCAGGGAGAAAAGTGGGGTCAAAGTGTGAACTAACAGAAACCAATTTGAAAGGACAGTCAAGGACAAAATCGCTTGTAAAACACACTTGCAGTGGAAAAGTGACAGTTTTAAGCACATTTCTGGAATCCCCACTAAATTTCCTATCCAATAACCGGGAAAAACACTAAAAAATCGAGTACAGTCAGGGAGAAAAGTGGGGTCAAAGTGTGAACTAACAGAAACCAAATTTGAAAGGACAGTCAAGGACAAAATCACTTGTAAAACACACTTGGAGTGGAAAAGTGACAGTTTTAAGCACATTTCTGGAATCCCCACTAAATTTCCTATCCAACAACCTGGAAAAACACTAAAAAATCGAGTACAGTCCGATAGAAAAACGAAGTCAAAGTTTGCATTGACAGAATCACAGTTTAAAAGGACAGTCAAGGATAAAATCGCTTGTAAAACACACTTGGAGTGGAAAAGTGGCAGTTTTAAGCACATTTCTGGAATCCCCACTAAATTTCCTATCCAATAACCGGGAAAAACACTAAAAAATCGAGTACAGTCAGGGAGAAAAGTGGGGTCAAAGTGTGAACTAACAGAAACCAATTTGAAAGGACAGTCAAGGATAAAATCGCTTGTAAAACACACTTGGAGTGGAAAAGTGACAGTTTTAAGCACATTTCTGGAATCCCCACTAAATTTCCTATCCAACAACCTGGAAAAACACTAAAAAATCGAGTACAGTCCGATAGAAAAACGAAGTCAAAGTTTGCATTGACAGAATCACAGTTTAAAAGGACAGTCAAGGATAAAATCGCTTGTAAAACACACTTGGAGTGGAAAAGTGGCAGTTTTAAGCACATTTCTGGAATCCCCACTAAATTTCCTATCCAATAACCGGGAAAAACACTAAAAAATCGAGTACAGTCAGGGAGAAAAGTGGGGTCAAAGTGTGAACTAACAGAAACCAATTTGAAAGGACAGTCAAGGATAAAATCGCTTGTAAAACACACTTGCAGTGGAAAAGTGACAGTTTTAAGCACATTTCTGGAATCCCCACTAAATTTCCTATCCAACAACCTGGAAAAACACTAAAAAATCGAGTACAGTCAGGGAGAAAAGTGGGGTCAAAGTGTGAACTAACAGAAACCAAATTTGAAAGGACAGTCAAGGACAAAATCACTTGTAAAACACACTTGGAGTGGAAAAGTGACAGTTTTAAGCACATTTCTGGAATCCCCACTAAATTTCCTATCCAACAACCTGGAAAAACACTAAAAAATCGAGTACAGTCAGGGAGAAAAGTGGGGTCAAAGTGTGAACTAACAGAAACCAAATTTGAAAGGACAGTCAAGGACAAAATCACTTGTAAAACACACTTGGAGTGGAAAAGTGACAGTTTTAAGCACATTTCTGGAATCCCCACTAAATTTCCTATCCAATAACCGGGAAAAAACACTAAAAAATCGAGTACAGTCAGGGAGAAAAGTGGGGTCAAAGTGTGAACTAACAGAAACCAAATTTGAAAGGACAGTCAAGGATAAAATCGCTTGTAAAAACACACTGGAGTGGAA